>NC_135234.1:515589435-515899243 GCF_051348905.1 Ranitomeya variabilis
CACAATCAGGAATGAAATGGACACGCCTTTGGGAAAACATTTCTCTGGACCTGGACACAGTATGACAGACTTAAAAGTCCTAATACTAAAAGGTAATTTTAAGGACCACAGGGAAAGAAAAATTTGGGAACACAAACTAATGAATATGTTTCATTCATTGACACTAGAGGTACCGTTACACTAAACGACTTACCAACGATCACAACCAGCGATACGACCTGGCCGTGATCGTTGGTAAGTCGTTGTGTGGTCGCTGGGGAGCTGTCACACAGATAGCTCTCTCCAGCGACCAATGATCAGGGGAACGATTCGGCATCATTGAAACTGTCTTCAACGATGCCGAAGTCCCCCTGCAGCACCCGGGTAACCAGGGTAAACATCGGGTTACTAAGTGCAGGGCCGCGCTTAGTAACCCGATATTTACCCTGGTTACCATTGTAAAAGTAAAAAAAAAAACACTACATAATCACATTCCGATGTCTGTCACGTCCTCCGCCGTCAGCTTCCCGCACTGACTGTGTCAGCGCCGGCCGTAAAGCAGAGTACAGCGGTGAAGTCACCGCTGTGCTCTTCTTTACGGCCGGCACTGACAATCAGTGCGGGAAGCTGATGGCGGGGGACGTGACAGACATCGGAATGTGAATATGTAGTGTTTTTTTTTTTAAACTTTTACAATGGTAACCAGGGTAAATATCGGGTTACTAAGCGCGGCCCTGCGCTTAGTAACCCGATGTTTACCCTGGTTACAAGTGAACACATCGCTGGATCGGCGTCACACACGCCGATCCAGCGATGACAGCGGGTGATCAGCGACCAAAAAAAGGTCCTGATCATTCCCTACGACCAACGATCTCCCAGCAGGGGCCTGATCGTTGGTCGCTGTCACACATAACGAGATCGTTAGCGGGATCGTTGCTATGTCACAAAAAAGCGTGATGTTGCAACGATATCGTTAACAAAATCGTTATGTGTGAAGGTACCTTAGGACTCAATTTAACACCTGGATTTATGAGTCACTACATGGATACCATTCACATCTCCACCAGACGGACTCCAGATAACTAAGGGTACTGTCTCACAGTGGCACTTTTGTCGCTACGACGGTACGATCTGTGACGTTCCAGCGATATCCATACGATATCGCTGTGTCTGACATGCAGCAGCGATCAGGGACCCTGCTGAGAATCGTACATCGTAGCAGATCGTTTGGAACTTTCTTTCGTCGCTGGATCTCCCGCTGTCATCGTTGGATCGGTGTGTGTGACACCGATCCAACGATGCGTTCGCTTGTAACCAGGGTAAACATCGGGTTACCCGATGTTTATCCTGGTTACCATCGGAAAAGTAAAAAAAAACAAACAGTACATACTCACATTCCGGTGTCCGTCAGGGTCCCTCGCAGTCTGCTTCCCACTCTGACTGACTGCCGGCTGGAAAGTAAGCAGAGCACAGCGGTGACGTCACCGCTGTGATCTGCTTTCACTTTATGGCGGCACTCAGTCAGAGCGGGAAGCAGACTGCGAGGGACCCTGACGGACACCGGAATGTGAGTATGTACTGTTTGTTTATTTTTACTTTTACGATGGTAACCAGGGTAAACATCGGGTTACTAGGCGCGGCCCTGCGCTTAGTAACCCGATGTTTACCCTGGTTACCCAGGGCCCTCGGCATCGTTGGTCGCTGGAGAGCGGTCTGTGTGACAGCTCCCCAGCGACCACACAACGACTTTCCAACGATCACGGCCAGGTCGTATCGCTAGTCGTGATCGTTGGAAAGTTGCAGAGTGTGACAGTACCCTAAGAACATTATTCCCACTGCATCTCCATTTGTAAGAAAATGCCTAATTTGATTACCTTGGCTTATCTATGGACTGATCACACTTCCCACCCCCTAACAAATGTCCTACTGTAGTATTCTTTAAATGTGCTTGTTTCTTATTAATCTATTTGTAATTTGCCTGAAGAAGGAGCCACTGTGCTCTGAAAGCTTGCAAACATATTATTTTCTGGTTAGCCAATAACGGTATCACTCCTAGAATACTTCTGGCATCATTGGGCAGAAGTATTCACATCGATTTTTCTGGCTAACATGGTACCACAATACAATTTGTTATTGTACATCAAGGTAGAGATAGAGAAATAGATGGATGGATAGGTGATAGATAGATAGATAGATAGATAGAGAAATAGATGGATGGATGGATGGATGGATGGATGGATAGGTGATAGATAGATATTTAAAAACTTTTTTTATTGTGCCAAGATATTGACTGCAGTAAAATTAAGCAATACTATCTATGTATATATCTATGTAATAGATAGATTCACTATCTATTACATTGCGCTCGCTAATACAGGGTGGGCCATTTACATGGATACACCTAAATAAAATGGAAATGGTTGGTGATATCAACTTTCTGTTTGTGGCACATTAGTATATGGGAGGGGGAAAACTTTTCAAGATGGATGGTGACCATGGTGGCCATTTTGAAGTCGGCCATTTTGAGTCCAACTTTATTTTTTTCAAGGGAAGAGGGTCATGTGACACATCAAACTTATTGAGAATTTCACAAGAAAAGGAATCTTGTGCTTGGTTTTAATGTAACTTTATTCTTTCATGAGTTATTTACAAGTTTATGACCACTTATAATATGTGTTCAAAGTGCTGCCCATTGTGTTGGATTGTGAATGCAACCCTCTTCTCACTTACTCTTGACACACTGAAAGCAACACTGCCAAAGAAATGCTAGCACAGGCTTCCAGTATCCATTGGTTCAGATGCTGCACATCTCGTATCTTCATAGCATAAACAATTGCCTTATGATACGAGATGTGCAGCATCTGAGACAACGGATACTGGAAGTTTGTGCTAGCATTTCTTCTGCGGTGTAATACCCTTTTTACTCAATGCCATTAAAAAGCTACAGAATAAGTACCCTTAACTGCTGCCGTTAAATGGCGTCTCAGCAGTTGTTAAGGGGTTAACTTCCAAAATTCAGATGAAGTCCAACAGGCACATGGAAAGGTACAATATTACTGATAGAGACAATCCAAAATGAGGTTTCCATGTTGTGGTTGGATGGCATTATGGTTTTTGATTAAAAAAAAGGTACCTTTACAGCAACAGTGAAGTTCATGTGTTCATTGATCAACAAGAAATTCATGTATATATCTAGTAATAACACGCACTCCAAAGTCTGAAAACAGGAAAGCTCTCTGAAATAATGTAGATTCTATAGCAAATGGATACACAATGCAATAAAATGTATTGTGATAATCTCTAATAATTTGTTCTAACCTCCTCTTACAGAAAGCAATGGTTAAACACTACTTTGTAAGAGAGTCAGGAGAGGTCAGGGGAGGAAGCAAAAGAGAGGATACAGATAGCACAGAGTCACAGCTGATTCGTTTTGTGAGGAAAACATTTCCCTGCCTGTTTTTATCAATATTATACCTTAAAGAATCATTTACCATTACTCAGTACACAGCAGGAGCACATTTATAAGATTATCTCAGCACAGGAACATTTTCTTTAAACACATCCAATGACCGGCGTAAGGGCCAAGTGGGCAGAGGGGGCCCACATCGGGCCCTGTCTCATCTGCTCACCGGGCCCCTACCAGCGCTGCGGCAGTTTAACGCTATTGACGTGTGGGCCCCGCGCCCGCACGTCAATAGTTAACAGCCGCCAGCCAATTGGAGGCTGGCAGCTGATGTCAGCTGCAGCGCGCATGTCACCAGCGTCTGTTGTCATTGTCAGTATAGCAAATAAACGCGTGCACAACCCGGGAAGGTGCATGGGTAGGTTCCCAAACCATAATCACAAATAATACAAAAACCCGGCACTCAACTTAACTCAACTGTAGTAAGAAGAAGTGGATAATTTATTATATCCCGAGACAGTAAACATTTCGGTCACACAAAGGGACCTTCATCAGTTACTGTAAAGAGTACATATACATATACCAAAATCAATTACATAATCAGGATAACAGTGAAAGCAACGAAAATAATAAACATAACCAAAGTATATACAAAACATATACAGAATCTTGTGCTTATGTTTATGGCAGCAAAAGCATAGTGTGGGTAGTGCTGGTGCTGAGGAGAAATGCCTACAGTGGCACAGTTGCTGTAGATAGGTGGAAGGCTACGTACCGTAAACTGGGATAAAGGGTGGATACAGGTGGCTATATAGCCTGCCTAAGGGTAAAATGCAGAGGCTAGTAATGATGTGGGTTAGGGTAATGTGGTATATGGAAATGCGCAGATTGCTGTGAACCTACCAAAAACTGCCTCGAGTGTCATGCTGAGTACCGTAGGAAGAGAGATTGCAGACTGAGGGAAGTGAAAATCGTTGTCATACACCATGGTGTGGGAATATCCACGGTCAGCCGATTGAAAAGAACAGGAGGTATGGTTACCTGTAAGGTAGCTGTCATCGCGGGGTCCACTGCTGTAGTGTGGTGATGGAACAGGGAACCCATATTTATAGAAAGGAGGTGGGGAAAAGGGGCATTCAGCTGTATGCGGCTGTGCTGCAATAGCAACGTAAGTGCCGGCGCATGACCGCCGAGGACTAAGGGCGGAAATGACGTGCCGGACATGGCTGTGTGTGTCACCGGGGAACATGCGTTCCACCGCTGTGTTGTGATGAGGCCGTGAATGTCACAGGGAAAAATACATTCCACTGCCATGTTGGGGGAGGCAGGAATATGGGATCATTAAGGTGCGCAAAACCACTATGTTTAATGAAAAGGTACAGCGGCCATAGAAATAATATGTTGGCATAAGTCTGCCGAAGACTAAGAGTGAAAATTGCAAGCCAGAGACAGCTGTGCATGCCGCCGGGGAACAAAACGTTCCGCCGCCATGTTGGAGGGGGCAGGAATATAGGAGTCCCTATAATACGCTAACCTACTGTTTAAAAGGAAGCTGAGTGGACATAAAGGACAAGCATTATAAAGCTGTAAAAAGTGAAAAAAAGTTGTATGTAGATGCAATAACCACAGCAACAGGACGTGACTATCCAGAGTGAAGTGATAGTGAGTGAATAGGGTGGTGCTCGTGATCCATACCGATAGATCAATATAGACGACTCTAGAAGAACAGAAAAGAACAAATTAGTAACAACACAGGACAATGTCAACATTTATCATGCAAATGCCATGAGTTCATAGTAACGGTTTAAACCTTTGGGAGCGAGAGTCTCCAGAGTATGAATCCAGAAGGCCTCTCGCTTTCTCAGTAAAGTAATCCTATCGCCGCCTCTCCTCGGTGGCGGTACGAAATGTATGACTTGATATTTTAATTGGGAAACAGAATGGCCCCGTGAGCGGAAGTGGTGTGGAATTGGCAAGAGTAAGTTTTTGCAACGGATGGTAGATTTGTGTTTGGAGATTCTATATCTAACCGATTGTGTAGTTTCCCCTACATAGAGGAGCATGCATGGGCATTTGATAAGCTACACAATGTAGGAGGACTCACAAGTAAAAAAATGATTGATGTGAAATGTTTTACCCGATCTGGGGTGTTGAAAGGTACTCCCTTTCTGTACATTATTACATTGTGCACAATGAAGGCACGGAAATGTACCTGTTTTAGGTCGTGATAGAAAAACCTGTTTTCGTTGGTCCTTATACCCAACATCAGCTTTAACTAAGTTGTCCCTTAAGTTAGGTGGTCTTTTTTTGTATTATTTGTGATTACGGTTTGGGTACCTACCCATGCACCTTCCCAGGTTGTGCACACATTTATTTGCTATAGTGTTTCCCATACGTGTAGCACACCTTTTATGTCTATGTCCTCCTCTACGTTTTCCTACAATAATGAAGAGAGTTCCTCTATATTGGCACAGTCCACCCTTCCTAGTGATTTCTTAAAAATTCCTCCATGTGAGATGAGGACGTGACCTTGAACGAGCACTCAGACACCATAGAATTGCACTGCGCCACCCTTTCCGAGTTTCTTCGGTTAAGAGAATTCCCAGAGGACTCCGAGTCCCTCTGCGTCCGACTCTGTTTAGTAACTGTTCTGATTTTTGCCTGAAGTTTGAACAGATACTTAATAAGTGTTCATTTGATCTGATAACACTCACCCTAGAACATCTTTACAAAGCCATTGAAACCAACGCAGCTAGGATCAAGGGTATCGAGACACAGCTCACCACTACAGGCACCACAGAGGAACTGAGCACCCTGAGGGCCCAGATCCAAGAGCGTATCGACCTGCACAAGAGGGATACCGAGAATCGCAAACGCAGTAAGTTCTCTCGTGATACTATAGACTACGAGACGAACCAAGTATATCGATGGCAAGACAGTTCTACATCCAGACGTCAGTCTTCACACAAAGATCTTCTATGGACTATTCCACCTCGGGCTCGGAGCAAGAGAGGAGCGCTCTTCCTTCCACTTCGGGCCTTTTTTTAGGACAACAACGCCGCTTCCCAAAAAGAAAACCCGACGGAGCAACACCAAGAAGGGATACCACGGATCAAATGCGGATCACGAGATCCAAGGTACTGAATCATTAGTGGTCAATATCTCTTCCAGGTCCTTGGGGGTCGCAGAACTTAGTGTACTGCAGAAAGGTCTGTCTTTTTGTCCCTCATATCAGTGTAAAACTTTTGATTTAGAGATGGACCTACAATGTTTTTTCCGCCTACTGAGGCTGAAAGCTCACTTTTCTGCTTATCCTGCCATCCCCTCACCCCCCTGTACCAACCCCATGTCCGTCTCTAGCTTAGGCCTCCGTAATAAAAGCACCTTTCGCCCACCCCAGGGCTCTCATGCAGTCGAGATGTTCATCAGTTTTATTCAGGGCTCTTTCCATTCCATACGTGACGACATAGAGAAAGGTAGACTGCATTACCCCTCCAATCTCTCCTCTGCAGAGCATCAGGCATTGGTGACATTACGGACATTACAGAAGGATGCTAGCCTGGTCATTAAGCCGGCGGATAAGGGGCGTGCACTCATTGTAATGAATAAGGTACAATACATAACGGAGATTCAACGACAATTGAATGATACATCTATCTATGATCGACTCTCGAGGGACCACTCTGCAGAAATTAGGGGCAAAATAGAAGCCATCATAACTGAATACTCGCACCTGGGAATCATTGATCTAAAGACCAGTGATTTCCTCAGAAAGAAAAACCCAATCATACCGGTATTCTACACCTTACCGAAAATACACAAAAACCTGTCCAATCCTCCAAGAAGGCCGATTGTTGCCTCGAAGGATTCCATTCTCTCCCCATTATCTATATACCTAGAAAAGATCTTGACACCGATCACTCAAACATCACCATCGTTTATCTTGGACACAGGGGAATTTCTACAATGTATTAGGAACCTGCATAAGATACCCCCCAATACTTTTCTGGTAACATTCGATGTTAAGGACCTGTATACTTCCATCCCCCACCTTAACGGCATCAGTTCGGTACATCACTCTCTTATCGCTGCAGGACTTGAAACGGACCAAATTAATCTATGTGTGGAATTATTGTCAATTGTACTGTACAACAATTTTTTTCTTTTTCAGGATACCTTCTACCTGCAGACACGGGGGACCGCAATGGGCTCCAATGTAGCACCCCTGTATGCTAATACATACATGGCAGAGTTTGAGACCTCTATCATCTATAAACATCCCCTATTCATCAACAATGTTTCCCTGTGGAAACGATACATAGATGATATTTTTTGCCTCTGGGGTGGCTCATTGACGTCCTTACAGGATTTCTTCCTTTTTCTTAATGAGGCCTGGCCTGGTATCAAATTCAATATTAACCATGACCGACACGCCATCAATTTCCTGGACACCATGATTCTCAAGGACTTAGAGGGATATCTGACTGTGGATCTCTTCTCTAAGCCCACAGATAGAAATAGCTTGCTACATTATCAGAGCTTCCACCCTCCCTCCACTAAACGCTCAATTTCCATATCGCAATTCCAACGGGTTAAGCGCATAGTCCCAGATAAATCACTGTGTGATGTACGTCTCCAGAGTATGACCACCAAATTCCTGGAGAGGAGTTATCCCCCCACAGTTTTGGCACAAACCAAGGACCCTCCACCCAGAATCTCTAAAAGGGACCCAGGCAAACGAATTCCCTTTGTACTCTCCTATCATCCCTTCTCCTTCATCTTACATAAAGCTATCAGGAAACATTGGCACCTCCTATCCACAGCGCATCCTGATATACCCGAATTTAAGGAACCATTTCTACCATGTTTCAAAACACCACCTAACTTAAGGGACAACTTAGTTAAAGCTGATATTGGGTCTAAGGACCAACGAAAACAGGTTTTCCTATCACGACCTAAAACAGGTACAATTCTGTGCCTTCATTGTGCACAATTTAATAATGTACAGAAAGGGAGTACCTTTCAACACCCCAGATCGGGTAAAACATTTCACATCAATCATTTTTTTACTTGTGAGTCCTCCTACATTGTGTACCTTATCAAATGCCCATGCGGGCTCCTCTATGTAGGGGAAACTACACAATCAGTTAGAGATAGAATCTCCAAACACAAATCTACCATCCGTTGCAAAAACTTACTCTTGCCAATTCCACACCACTTCCGCTCACGGGGCCATTCTGTTTCCCAATTAAAATATCAAGTCATACATTTCGTACCGCCACCGAGGAGAGGCGGTGATAGGATTACTTTACTGAGAAAGCGAGAGGCCTTCTGGATTCATACTCTGGAATCTCTCGCTCCCAAAGGTTTAAACCGTGACTATGAACTCATGGCTTTTGTATGATAAATGTTGACATTGTCCTGTATTGTTACTAATGTGTCCTTTTCTGTTCTTCTAGAGTCGTCTATATTGATCTATCGACACAACGGATCACGAGCACCACCCTATCTGTCATGTTCTCAATGGCAAGAGAACATAGCATCAGCATATATAGGAACTAGCTCTTGGAAGATGGGAACTGAGCTGACCATGAACTAAACCTAACGCACAACTAGCAGTGGCCGGGTAGCATGCCTACGTTGATTCTAGATGCCCAGCACCAGCCGGAGGACTAAATAATGCTAGCAGAGGAAAATATTAGTCCTAGCTCACCTCTAGAGAAATACCCCGAAAGGAGACAGAGGCCCCCCACATGTATTGGCGGTGAATTAAGATGAAATAACAAACGTAGTATGAAAATAGGTTTAGCAAATTTGAGGTCCACTTACTACATAGCAGAAGACAGAAAGGACACTTTCATGGTCAGCTGAAAACCCTATCAAAACACCATCCAGGAATTACTTTAAAACTCTGGCATTAACTCATAACACCAGAGTGGCAATTCCTGTTCACAAGAGCTTTCCAGACACAGTAACGAAACTACAGCTGTGAACTGGAACAAAAATGCAAAAACAAACATGGACAAGAGTCCAACTTATCTAGTAGTTGTCTAGGAGCAGGAACAAGCACAGAGAGGCTTCTGATAACATTGTTGACCGACAAGCAACTAACAGAGCAGCAAGGTTATATAGCGACTCCCACATCTTGATGGGAACAGGTGAACAGAGAAGATGAAAACACCAGTTCAATTCCACCAGTAGCCACCGGGGGAGCCCAGAATCCAAATTCACAACAGTACCCCCCCCTCAAGGAGGGGGCACCGAACCCTCACCAGAACCACCAGGGCGATCAGGATGGGCCCTATGAAAGGCACAAACCAGATCAGAGGCATGAACATCAGATGCATTCACCCAAGAATTATCCTCCTGGCCGTATCCCTTCCACTTGACCAGATACTGGAGTCTCCGTCTGGAAACACGAGAGTCTAAGATTTTCTCCACAACGTACTCCAACTCACCCTCAACCAACACCGGAGCAGGAGGCTCAACGGAAGGCACAACCGGTACCTCATACCTGCGCAATAATGACCGATGAAAAACGTTATGAATAGAGAAGGATGCAGGGAGGTCCAAACGGAAGGAAACAGGGTTAAGAATTTCCAATATCTTATACGGGCCGATGAACCGAGGCTTAAACTTAGGAGAAGAGACCCTCATAGGGACAAAACGAGAAGACAACCACACCAAATCCCCAACACAAAGCCGAGGACCAACACGACGGTGGCGGTTGGCAAAAAGCTGAGTCTTCTCCTGGGACAACCTCAAATTGTCCACCACCTGCCCCCAGATCTGATGCAATCTCTCCACCACAGCATCCACTCCAGGACAATCCGAAGATTCCACCTGACCAGAGGAAAATCGAGGATGAAACCCCGAATTACAGAAAAACGGGGACACCAAAGTGGCAGAGCTGGCCCGATTATTGAGAGCGAACTCTGCCAATGGCAAAAAAGCAACCCAATCATCCTGGTCAGCAGACACAAAACACCTCAGATATGTCTCCAGGGTCTGATTAGTCCGCTCGGTCTGGCCATTCGTCTGAGGATGGAAAGCGGACGAAAAAGATAAATCTATGCCCATCCTAGCACAGAATGCCCGCCAAAATCTAGACACGAATTGGGTCCCTCTGTCAGAAATGATATTCTCAGGAATACCATGCAAACGAACAACATTTTGAAAAAACAGAGGAACCAACTCGGAAGAAGAAGGCAACTTGGGCAGAGGAACCAAATGGACCATCTTAGAGAAACGGTCACACACCACCCAGATGACAGACATCTTCTGAGAAACAGGCAGATCTGAAATAAAATCCATCGAGATGTGCGTCCAAGGCCTCTTAGGAATGGGCAAGGGCAACAATAATCCACTAGCCCGAGAGCAACAAGGCTTGGCCCGAGCACAAACGTCACAAGACTGCACAAAGCCTCGCACATCTCGTGACAGGGAAGGCCACCAGAAGGACCTTGCCACCAAATCCCTGGTACCAAAAATGCCAGGATGACCTGCCAACGCAGAAGAATGAACCTCAGAGATGACTCTACTGGTCCAATCATCAGGAACAAACAGTTTATCAGGTGGGCAACGATCCGGTCTATCCGCCTGAAACTCCTGCAAGGCCCGCCGCAGGTCTGGAGAAACGGCTGACAATACCACTCCATCCTTAAGGATACCTGTGGGCTCAGAGTTACCAGGCGAGTCAGGCTCAAAACTCCTAGAAAGGGCATCCGCCTTAACATTCTTAGAACCCGGTAGGTATGACACCACAAAATTAAACCGAGAGAAAAATAATGACCAGCGCGCCTGTCTAGGATTCAGGCGCCTGGCGGTCTCAAGATAAATCAAGTTTTTGTGGTCAGTCAATACCACCACCTGATGTCTGGCCCCCTCAAGCCAATGGCGCCACTCCTCAAAAGCCCACTTCATGGCCAAAAGCTCCCGATTCCCAACATCATAATTCCGCTCAGCGGGCGAAAATTTACGGGAAAAGAAGGCACAAGGCCTCATCACGGAGCAGTCAGAACTTTTCTGCGACAACACTGCCCCAGCTCCCATCTCAGAAGCGTCGACCTCAACCTGAAAAGGTAGAGCAACATCAGGCTGACGCAACACAGGGGCAGAGGAAAAACGGCGCTTAAGCTCCCGAAAGGCCTCAACAGCGTCAGGGGACCAATCAGCAACATCAGCACCCTTCTTAGTCAAATCGGTCAATGGCTTAGCAATATCCGAAAAACCAGCAATAAATCGACGATAAAAGTTAGCAAAGCCCAAAAATTTCTGAAGACTCTTAAGAGAAGAGGGCTGCGTCCAATCACAAATAGCTTGAACCTTGACAGGATCCATTTCAATGGAAGAGGGAGAAAAAATATATCCCAAAAAGGAAATCCTCTGTACCCCAAAAACACACTTAGAACCCTTCACACACAAAGAATTAGACCGCAAAACCTGGAAAACCCTCCTGACTTGCTGGACATGAGAGTCCCAGTCATCCGAAAAAATCAGAATATCATCCAGATACACAATCATAAATTTATCCAAATAATCGCGAAAAATATCATGCATAAAGGACTGGAAAACTGACGGAGCATTTGAAAGACCAAAAGGCATCACTAAATACTCAAAGTGGCCCTCGGGCGTATTAAATGCGGTTTTCCACTCATCCCCCTGCCTGATTCGCACCAAATTATACGCCCCACGAAGGTCAATCTTAGAGAACCACTTGGCCCCCTTTATGCGAGCAAACAAATCAGTCAGCAACGGCAATGGGTATTGATATTTTACAGTGATTTTATTCAAAAGCCGATAATCGATACATGGTCTCAAAGAGCCGTCTTTTTTTGACACAAAGAAAAAACCGGCTCCTAAGGGAGATGACGATGGACGAATATGTCCCTTTTCCAAGGACTCCTTTATATATTCTCGCATAGCAGCATGTTCAGGCACAGACAGATTAAATAAACGACCCTTTGGGTATTTACTACCCGGGATTAAATCTATGGCACAATCGCACTCTCGGTGCGGAGGTAATGAACCAAGCTTGGATTCTTCAAAGACGTCACGATAGTCAGACAGAAACTCAGGAATTTCAGAGGGAATAGATGATGAAATGGAAACCACAGGTACATCCCCATGAGCCCCCTTACATCCCCAGCTCAACACAGACATAGCTCTCCAGTCGAGGACTGGGTTGTGAGATTGCAGCCAAGGCAATCCTAGCACCAAATCATCATGTAGATTATACAGCACCAGAAAGCGAATAATCTCCTGGTGATCCGGATTAATACGCATAGTTACTTGTGTCCAGTATTGTGGTTTATTATTAGCCAATGGGGTGGAGTCAATCCCCTTCAGAGGAATAAGAGTCTCCAAAGGCTCTAAATCATACCCACAGCGTTTGGCAAAGGACCAATCCATAAGACTCAAAGCGGCGCCAGAGTCGACATAGGCGTCCGTGGTAATAGATGACAAAGAGCAAATCAAGGTCACAGATAGAATAAACTTAGA
Source organism: Ranitomeya variabilis (assembly GCF_051348905.1). Classification (NCBI taxonomy): domain Eukaryota; kingdom Metazoa; phylum Chordata; class Amphibia; order Anura; family Dendrobatidae; genus Ranitomeya; species Ranitomeya variabilis. The sequence goes on from NC_135234.1 coordinate 515,602,319, forward strand.
CGGTAAGGTGCAAATGGAAACAGATTTATCAAGCTTTTTAGTGCGCTTAGAGCATGCTGATATAACATGAGTAGAATCACCACAATAGAAACACAACCCATTTTTCCGTCTAAAATTCTGCCGCTCGCTTCGGGACAGAATTCTATCACACTGCATACTCTCTGGCGACTTCTCAGTGGACACCGCCAGATGGTGCACTGGTTTGCGCTCCCGCAAACGCCTATCGATCTGAATAGCCATTGTCATGGACTCATTCAGACCCGCAGGCACAGGGAACCCCACCATAACATCCTTAATGGCATCAGAGAGACCCTCTCTGAAAGTCGCCGCCAGGGCGCACTCATTCCACTGAGTAAGCACAGACCATTTACGGAATCTTTGACAGTAAATTTCCGCTTCATCTTGCCCCTGAGATAGGGACATCAAAGTTTTTTCTGCCTGAAGCTCCAAATGAGGTTCGTCATAAAGCAACCCCAAGGCCAGAAAAAACGCATCCACATTGAGCAACGCAGGATCCCCTGGTGTCAATGAAAAAGCCCAGTCTTGAGGGTCGCCCCGGAGCAAGGAAATCACAATCCTGACCTGCTGTGCAGGGTCTCCGGCAGAGCGAAATTTCAGGGACAAAAATAATTTGCAATTATTTCGAAAATTCTGAAACCCAGATCTATTCCCCGAGAAAAATTCCGGCCAAGGAATTCTCGGCTCAGATACAGGTGCATGACAAACAAAGTCTTGCAAATTTTGTACCTTCGTGGCGAGATTATTCAAACCTGCAGTTACACTCTGAAGATCCATTACAAACAGGTGGACACAGAGCCATTCAAGGGTTAAGAGGAGGTAAGAAGCAGCTAGACAGCAATTAAGGGCTAGGCAGCAAAACTCTGAGGGGAAAAAAAAAAAAAAAATTCCCTTAAACACTTCTTTTTCTCCTGCTTCAGCCCAAACAATTAACACTTTGTGGGCCGGTCAAACTGTCATGTTCTCAATGGCAAGAGAACATAGCATCAGCATATATAGGAACTAGCTCTTGGAAGATGGGAACTGAGCTGACCATGAACTAAACCTAACGCACAACTAGCAGTGGCCGGGTAGCATGCCTACGTTGATTCTAGATGCCCAGCACCAGCCGGAGGACTAAATAATGCTAGCAGAGGAAAATATTAGTCCTAGCTCACCTCTAGAGAAATACCCCGAAAGGAGACAGAGGCCCCCCACATGTATTGGCGGTGAATTAAGATGAAATAACAAACGTAGTATGAAAATAGGTTTAGCAAATTTGAGGTCCACTTACTACATAGCAGAAGACAGAAAGGACACTTTCATGGTCAGCTGAAAACTCTATCAAAACACCATCCAGGAATTACTTTAAAACTCTGGCATTAACTCATAACACCAGAGTGGCAATTCCTGTTCACAAGAGCTTTCCAGACACAGTAACGAAACTACAGCTGTGAACTGGAACAAAAATGCAAAAACAAACATGGACAAGAGTCCAACTTATCTAGTAGTTGTCTAGGAGCAGGAACAAGCACAGAGAGGCTTCTGATAACATTGTTGACCGACAAGCAACTAACAGAGCAGCAAGGTTATATAGCGACTCCCACATCTTGATGGGAACAGGTGAACAGAGAAGATGAAAACACCAGTTCAATTCCACCAGTAGCCACCGGGGGAGCCCAGAATCCAAATTCACAACACCTATCCACTCGCTATCACCTCGCTCTGGGTAGTCACGTCCTCTTGCTGTGGTTATTGCATCTACATATGACTTTTGTTTCACTTTGCACAGCTTTATAATGCTGTATTATACCATCTACTTGTCCTTTATGCCCACTCAGCTTCCTTTTAAACAGTGGGTTAGCGTATTATAGGACTCCTATATTCCTGCTCCCTCCAACATGGCGGCGGAACGTTTTGTTCCCCGGCAGCATGCACAGCTGTCTCTGGCTTGCAATTTTCGCTCTTAGTCTTCGGCAGACTTATGCCAACATATTATTTCTATGGCCACTGTACCTTTTCATTAAACATAGTGGTTTTGCACACCTTAATGATCCCATATTCCTGCCTCCCCCAACATGGCGGTGGAAATTATTTTTGCCCGTGACATTCACGGCCATTACCGGCACGTCTCTTCCGCCAGTAGTCTCTGCCTCATCACAACACAGCGGTGGAACGCATGTTCCCCGGTGACACGCACAGCCATGTCCGGCACATCATTTTCGCCCTTAGTCCTCGGCGGTCATGCGCCGGCACTTACGTTTCTATTGCAGCACATCTGCATACAGCTGATTGCCCCTTTTCCCCACCTCCTTTCTATAAATATGGGGTTCCCTGTTCCATCACCACACTACAGCAGTGGACACCGCGATGACAGCTACCTTACAGGTAACCATATCCCCCGTTCTTTTCAATCGACTGACCGTGGATATTCCCACACCATGGTGTATGACAATGATTTTCACTTCCCTCAGGCTGCAATCTCTCTTCCTACGATATTCAGCGTGACACTCGAGGCAATTTTTGGTAGGTTCACAGCAATCTGCGCATTTCCATGTACTACATTACCCTAACCCACATCATTACTAGCCTCTGCATTTTACCCTTAGGCAGGCTATATAGCCACCTGTATCCACCCTTTATCCCAGTTTACGGTATGTAGCTTTCCATTTATCTACAGCCACTGTGCCACTATAGGCATTTCTCTTCAGCACTATGCTTTTGCTGCCATAAACATATGCACAAGATTCTGTATATGTTTTGTATATACTTTGGTTATGTTTATTATTTTCTTTGTTTTCCCTGTTATCCTGATAATGTAATTGATTTTGGTATATGTACAGTATATGTACTCTTTACAGTTACTGATGAAGGTCTCTTTGCGTGACCAAAACATTTACTGTCTCGGGATATAATAAATTATCCACTTCTTCTTACTACAAAGTTGAGTGCCGGGTTTTTGTATTATTTGTTGTCATTGTCAGTCGCCGGCGAGTGCACGCTGCTGGAGGGAGCTTCGCGGAAGGAGCGCGGATAGGTGAGGAGAACTCGCTTTTTTTTTTTATTATTGCGAACGGCAATCCAGGGGGCCCGGGCCAGAATGCTGGACACTGGGGGCAATATGCTGGAGACACTGGGGGCAATATGCTGGACACACTGGGGGCAATATGCTGGAGACACTTGGGCAGATTGCTGGACACACTGGGTGCAATATGCTGGAGACACTGGGGCAGATTGCTGGACACACTGGGGGCAATATGCTGGAGACACTGGGGCAGAGTGCTGGACACTCTGGGGCAGGATGCTGGACACATTGGGGGCAGAGATGCTGGACACATTTGGGGCAGAGATGCTGGACATTGGGGGCAGAGATACCGGACACACTGGGGGCAGGATGCTGGACATTGGGGAAGAGATGCTGGACATTGGGGGCAGAGATGCTGGACACACTGGGGGCAGGATGCTGGACATTGGGGGAAGAGATGCTGGACATTAGGGGCAGAGATCCTGGACACACTGGGGGCAGGATGCTGGACACATTGGGGGCAGATATGCTTAACATTGGGGCAGAGTGTTGTGAATTAGACTTTTTTGGCTCCCTCTTGTGGTCACTAGTGATATGACTCTGGGATTGTCTTTCCTCAGTTTGGCACCCACCTGGGTCGTTAGTCCAGGGGTGTTGCTATATGAACTTCCTGAATCCTCAGTCTGGTGCCTGGCATCGTTGTAATCAGTCCTTTCTGTTTGCTCCTGTCTGCTGGTCCTGGTTCTTGCAAAATTAAGCTAAGTCCTGCTTCCTTGTTTTTTGGTTATTTGCATTGCTCTTATTTTTTGTCCAGCTTGTACTAAATGTTATTCCTGATTTTGCTGGAAGCTCTAGGGGGCTGGTATTCTCCCCCCGGGCCGTTAGACGGTTCGGGGGTTCTTGAATATCCAGCGTGGAAATTTTGATAGGGTTTTTGCTGACCATATAAGTCATCTTACTATATTCTGCTATTAGTCAGTGGGCCTCTCTTTGCTAAATACCTAGTTCATTCTTACGTTTGTCTTTTCTTCTTACCTCACCGTTATTATTTGTTGGGGGCTTGTATCCAACTTTTGGGGTCTTTTCTCTGGAGGCAAGAAAGGTCTATCTTTTCCCTTCTAGGGTTAGTTAGTTCTCCGGCTGGCGCGAGACGTCTAGAACCAACGTAGGCACGTTCCCCGGCTGCTGCTATTTGTCGTGCTAGGATTAGATATATGGTCAGCCCAGTTACCACTGCCCTATGAGCTGGTTTTTTGTGTTTGCAGACTTGGTATTTACTTCTGACACCCTCTGCCATTGGGGTCATAACAGCAGAGATGCTGGACACATTGGGGCAGAGATGCTGGACATTGGGGGCAGAGATGCTGGACATTGGGGCAGAGATGCTGGACACTGGGGGCAGAGATGCTAGACACTGGGGGCAGAGATGCTGGACACACTGGGGGCAGGACTGGAGACAGATGGGGCAGGATTGGAGACATGGGCAGAATGTAGATACGGGGCATGATTGGAGACACGGGGCAGAATGAAAGACATGGGGCAAGATTGGAGACAGATCATGCAGGATCATGGGGCAGGATGGATGCGATGGAGATGGATGGGCAGTATGGGGAGATCATATGGGGCAGAATGGATACTCATGAGGGCAGGATGGGAGAACGCATGGCTGGAGTCAGGAATGAGATATACGGGGCCAGGATGGGGGATATTATTATTACCATAGGGGCTAATTAAGGGATATCATTACTGCAGTGATGTATTTATTTTATTTTTTGAGGACACTGCTTTAAATGGGGGCGGTCCTGTTACTGTGTAGAGTGACACTATGTTGCCTCTTTTTCTTCATGTAGTGTAATGTAGAAGTTGGGAAAAATTAAGTAATGTGTACAGCAAGCGGAGCTCGAGATAACTGTGTTATTTCCTGCAGAGATGATTCCTGGCTGGATGAAGTGATGGCGGTCTGTGCTGGATGAAAGATGAAGGACTTCACCTAGAGACGTCACTGGTGAGTCAGTGTTACCTATACACTGACACTATACACTGTATACTATATACAGAGGTCCTGTGTACAAAGTCACCGGTTATCACTGTATTACCTCTACACAGACACTGTATACTAAGTACAGCTCTCCTGTGAATATTGGTACTTATGGTGACAGTATTGTGTTTTGTTTTGTTTTTTCTTCCTAACTGAAGGGTAAATTGACTAGATCAATGGATGTTTGACATGTTATAGTTTCACAAAGCAACTATTTTTCTGGAATAATCTGGTTCAGGTATATGATGACCCCGTCGCATGACCCCATCACATGACCCCATCACATGGCCCCATCACATGACCAGGGGGCCCACAGTGTCTGAACAGCCCTGGGCCCTGGCTACCCTTAATCCACCCCTGTATGGAAGCTATTATTATTCCAAGATCTATTGAATAAAATCAACTTTTTTGTGGGAAAATACATTTAGGATGGTGCTTTGTAGGTGAAATGGTCAGCACTATGGATGGGATTGTATAAACTATGAGAAAGATAGAGCTCTGGCAGAGAAGCCACAGCAGAATGAATCTTGGGATGCCTAATCTAGAGACTTGGAGAGCTGTCAAGAAGTTCAGAATATTAGCAATAACAGACTACAATGATAGTTACAAAGTGCTCAAAAAGGAGCAAAAAAGTATTATAGGGGTTTGGGAACTCATTACAGGGTTGTGGAAAAACACCTTTGAGCAACTTTGTTTTTCTCAGTGATTATCCCATTCTGGGATGCAGTATGTGGAGAAATTAAAGGATAATTCATAAAAATATTCAAATTTATCCTGAGATTGTTATGTTGTGGCTACTTTCATGAGGGACTAATCCAGCTAAACGCTGACTAATCACCTATACAAGCTGCCAAAATGCTAATCCCACTTAAGTGGTGAGAGGCTGACACCCATCATTTCAATAATGGAAGGAAAATGTATGACAGCTCTTCAAGTTTGTAAACTGTACAGGAGAGAATCGGCTATTGGTGAGAAATTACTTAACACCCTAATGACCAGGTCTGAAAGGGACTCAACCCCTTTACCTCCAAGGGTTGTTTGCATGTTAATGACCGGGCCCATTTTTACAATTCTGACCACTGTCCCTTTATGAGGTTACAACTCTGGAACACTTGAACGGATCCCATTGATTCTCACACTGTTTTCTCGTGACATATTGTACTTCATGTTAGTGGTAAAAGTTCCTTGACATTACTTGCTTTTATTTGTGAAAAAAAATGAAAATTTGGCGAAGATTTTGAAAATTTCTCAATTTTCCAACTTTGAATTTCATGCCCTTAAATCACAGAGATATGTCACACAAAATATTTAATATGTAACATTTCCCACATGTCTACTTTACATCAGCACAATTTTGGAACCGATTTTTTTTTGTTAGGGAATTATAAGGGTTAAAATTGACAAGCAATTTCTCATTTTTACAACACCATTTTTTTTAGGGACCACATCACATTTTAAATCACTTTGAGGGGTCTATATGATAGAAAATACCCAAGTGTGACACCATTCTAAAAACTGCACCCCTCAAGGTGCTCAAAACCACATTCAAGAAGTTTATTTACCCTTCACGTGTTTCACAGGAATTTTTGGAATGTTTTTTTTTTTTAAAAAAAGAACATTTAACTTTTTCACAAAAAATTTAAATATGATCCAATTTGTTTTATTTTACCAAGAGCAAGAGGAGAAATTGGACCCCAAACGTTGTTGCACAATTTGTCCTGAGTACATCGATACCCCATATGTGGGGGTAAACCACTGTTTGGGCACATGGCAGAGCTCGGAAGGGATGGAGCGCCATTTGACTTTTCAATGCAAAATTGGCTGGAATTGAGATAGGATGCCATGTCGTGTTTGGAGAGCCCCTGATGTGCCTAAACAGTGGAACCCCCCCATAAGGGACACCATTTTGGAAAGTAGACCCCCTAAGGAACTTATATATATGTGTGGTGAGCACTTTGAACACCCAAGTGACTCACAGAAGTTTATAATGTAGAGCCGGGAAAATTAAAAAATATTTTTTTCCACAAAAATGACCTTACAGCCTCCAATTTTGTATTTCCCAAGGGTAACAGGAGAAATTGGACCCCAAAAGTTGTTGTCCAATTTGTCCTGAGTACGCTGATACCCCATATGTGGGGGTAAACCACTGTACGGCAGAGCTTGGAAGGGAAGGAGCACCGTTTTACTTTTTCAACGCAGAATTGTATGGATTGAGATCGGACGTCATGTTGCAGAGCCCCTGGTGTGCCTAAACAGTGGAAACCTCCCAATTCTAACTCCAACCATAACCTTAACACACCCCTAAGCCTAATCCCAACCCTAACCACACCCCTAACACCTACTCATCCCTAACACTAATCCCAACCCTAACCACACCCCTAACCCGAACACACCCCTAACCCTAATCCCAACCCCAACACATCCCTAACCCCCAACACACCCCTAACCCTAATCCCAACCCTAACCATACCCCTAACCATGACACACCCCTAACCCAACCGTAAACATAATCCAAACCCTAACCCCAACCCCTAAATTTAGCCCCAACCCTAACCCTAACTTTAGCCCCAACCCTAACCCTAATGGGAAAATGGAAATAAATACATTTTTTATTTTATTATTTTCCCTAACTTTGGCGGTGATAATAGGGGGTTTGATTTACTGTTTATAGCATGTTTTTATAGCAGGTTTTTATGTTTGGCAGCCGTCACACACTAAAAGATGCTTTTTATTGCAAAAAAATATTTTTTGCGTTACTACATTCTGAGAGCTAAAATTTTTCCATATTTTGGTCCACAGAGTCATGTGAGGTCTTGTTTTTTGAGGAACAAGTTGACGTTTTTATTGGTATCTTATTTGGGCACATGACACTTTTTGATCGCTTTTTATTCTGATTTTTGTTAGGCAGAATTAACAAAAAACAGCAATTTGTGAATTTCTTTTGGGAGGAGCGTTTATACCGTTCTGCGTTTGGTAAAACTGATAAAGCAGTTTTATTCTTCAGGTCAGTATGATTACAGCGATGCCTCACTTATATTTTTTTATGTTTTGGCGCTTTTATGCAATAAAAACAATTTTATAGAAAAAATTATTATTTTTGCATCACTTTATTCTGAGGGCTATAGCTTTTTTATTTTTTCGCTGATGACACAGTATGGCATCTTTTTTTTGTGGGACAAGATGACGTTTTCAGCTGTACAATGTTTATTAAAGTACGTCTTTTTGATCGCGTGTTATTCCACTTTTTGTTCGGTGGTATGATAATAAATCATTGTTTTTTGCCTAGCTTTTTTTTTTACAGTGTTCACTGAAGAGGTTAACTAGTGAGACAGTTTTATAGGTTGGGTCATTACAGACACGGCGATACTAAATATGTGTACTTTTATTGTTTTTTGTTTTTTTTTATTTACATAAAGAATTGTATTTATTGGAACAATATTTTTTTATTTATTTAGTTGTTTTTTTTTACACATGTAATTTTTTTTTTTTACTTTTTTACTTTGTCCCAGTGTGGGACATCATGGTAAAGTGTCAGATTGCTGATCTGACACTTTGAAATGCACGTTGTCAGATCAGCTATCTGACAGGCACTGCAGGAGGCTTGCCGGTGTCTGCTCTTAGCAGGTGCTTGCAAGCCACCTCCCTGCAGGACCCAGAAGGATCCCCGTGGCCATCTTGGATCCGGGGCCCACAGGGAGGAGGACGGAGGAGACGCTCGGAGCAACGTGATCACATTGCATTGCTCTGAGGGTCTCAGGGAAGCACGCAGGGAGCCCCCTCCCTGCGCAATGCTTCCCTATGCCACCGGAATGCTGCAATCATGTTTGATCGCAGTGTTCTGGGGGTTAATGTGCCAGGAGCAGTCCGTGACTGCTCCTGGCACATAGTGCCGGATATCAGCTGTGATAGTCAGCTGACACCCGGCAGCGCTCCCCCTGTGAGCTCGGCTGATCGCATTAGACGTACTATCCCTTCGGTGGTCATATGGGCCCAAACCACCTCAACGGGATAGTACGTCTGATGTCAGAAAAGGGTTAATGACCGGCCTTTTTTCTTCAGTTTTGCCACTCAGCCTTTCAGCATATACAACATTTTAATTTTTTAATTGACATGGCTGCTTGGAAATTTGTTTTATGCAGGACAAATTTGATTTTTATTTATCCTTGGTTTGAGGTTATGCAAGTCATATGTACATTTTTTTTCTTTTATGTAATAAATTGTATTATATAAATTTTTAGTTATTTCTGAATATTTTTCTTATTAATTATTATTACTTTAAAAATATTTATGTCTATTTCTCTCTCTCTCTCTCTCTCTCTCTCTCTCTCTATATATATATATATGTATACAGTACACATATAATTATACTGATGATTTTGCAAGTTTCCTACAAAAAGAGTGGAGTGGTCTGTTATTATCATAGGTACACTTCTAAAAATAGGAATCAGAAAAATCACCTTGTTGCATGAAATAAATATTTGATCACCTACCAACCAGCAAGAATTCTGGCCCTCACAGACCCATTTGTTTTTCGTTAAGAAGACCTCCTACTCTGTACTCATTACTAGTGTTGAGCGATACCTTCCGATATCCAAAAGTCTCGGTATCGGATTGGATCAGCCGATATTCAAAAAATATCGGTTATCGCCGATACCGAAACCCGATACCAATGCAAGTCAATGGGACAAAAATATCGGAATTAAAATAAACCCTTTCTTTCCTTGTAGGTTAATTCTACTTGAAGGAAAACAACTAAGAATAATGTAGGATGTATTGGGGGAGGTGGAGGAGACATTAAAGGCATAGAGGTTTAGGCCAATCAAATGGAATAGCAGGAATTATTTTTTTCAAGACGTTCGGAGTTACAAAGATATTGACTATGTTAAGATTTTTTATATTTTGTCAAATATTTATGTTTCACTACTTCCATGCTCTTCACCTTCTTCTTTACTTCTCCCACACTTTCTTCTTCATCATCCTCAGCAGCAGCATTTTTTTCATCAACTTCTCCTTCACCTTATTCATCTTCTTCACTATCAACCTATTGTTCTTTTTTTTACATTTTTCATATTCATTTTATTCAACTATTATTCTTCTTCATATTCTACTTCTTCATCTTCTTCATATTCCTCTTCTTCTTCTTCATCATATTCTTGTTTGTGACAGGCCTTCCTGTAGTTGTTATCTATAAAAGTTTGAAGATTACACCTTCCATTCTGCCTGTCCCAAAAGATTTACAACAGGATTTGTCTGCGATCAGTTTGGCCTGCAGCAGCAGGTTTTTTCCAGGGGCACCACGAGGAGGAACGGACTCACCCCCATACACTGCTTAGTCTTCTTCTGCTTATAATTTAGTTAATATCTTTTGCTCTGATTTTTAGTCTTATGCTTAATGTTCTTCTGCTTTTTGTTCTGCAGCTTCTTGTTCTTCTGCTTCTCGGTCTTCAGGGTCGTCGTGTCCAGGGTCATCATCTCCGGGGTCGTCGTCTTCTTCGGGGTGGTCTTCAGGGTTGTTGTCTCCAGGGTCATCATCTCACGGGTCGTTGTCTCCAGGGTCCTCATCTGCGGGGTGGTCTTCAGGGTCGTCGTCTTTAGGGTCTTGAACTTGGAAATGTAGCAGAAGGTACAAGAAGGCTGAGGAACTGCCGAGAACCAGCTGATGGTACTGGAACCCGGATGGCTACCTGAAGGTACAAGAAGGCTGAGGAACTGCCGAGAACCAGCTGACGTACTGGAACCCGGATGGCTACCCGAAGGTACAAGAGCCAATGGAACTACTGAGGACCAGCTGACGGTACTGGAACCCGGTTGCTAAGCAGGAGGTACCCGTGCGAGAAAGCACTACCAAGGACCACCAGACATTGGTGGAACTCGGATACCCAGAAGGAGGCACCTAAGCCAAAGGCTCTGCCTGGAACCAGTTGACGGTACTGGAACCAGGATGGGGAGCAGAAGGTACAAGAGCAAAAGACACTGCCGAGAACCAGCTAACGGTATTGGAATCCGGATGGTTAGCAGAAGGTACAAGGGCCAATGGAACTACCGAGGACCAGCTGATGGTACTGGAACCCGGTTACTAAGCAGGAGGTACCCATGCCAGAAAGCACTACCAAGGACCACCAGACTTTGGTGGAACTCGGATACTCAGAAGGAGGCACCTAAGCCAAAGGCTATGCCCGGAACCAGCTGATGGTACTGGAACCAGGATGGGGAGCAGAAGGTACAAGAGCAAAGGAAACTGACGAGAACCAGCTGACGGTACTGGAACCCGGATGGGTAGCCGAAGGTACAAGAGCCAATGGAACTACCAAGGACCAGCTGATGGTACTGGAACCCGGTTGCTAAGCAGGAGGTACCCGTGCCAGAAAGCACTACCAAGGACCACCAGATGTTGGTGGAACTCGGATACCCAGAAGGAGGCACCTAAGACATAGGCTCTGCCCAGAACCAGCTGACGGTACTGGAACCATGGTGACCTATTCAAGCTTGTCTTCCTAAGAACCAGGTAATGGTGCTGGGACTCAGATAGGCAGCAGAAGGTCCACAGGAAAAAAAATTGCTAGGCCGCGAGCTGGCCGTAGTTATCGAAAACCCACAGTCCTACAGGGGGATGTTGTGAATTTGCTTTTTGCTCCCTCTAGTGGTTACTAGTTTTTTGACTCTGGTTTTTCTGTCATTCCTTTTATCCGCACCTGGGTCGTTAGTTAGGGGTGTTGCTATATAAGCTCCCTGGACCTTCAGTTCAATGCCTGGCAACGTAGTTATCAGAGCTAGTCTGCTGTGCTCTTGTCTACTGATCCTGGTTCCAGTTATATCAGCTAAGTCTGCCTTTTGCTTTTTGCTATTTGTTTTGGTTTTGTATTTTTGTCCAGCTTGTTCCAAATCTATATCCTGACCTTTGCTGGAAGCTCTAGGGGGCTGGTGTTCTCCCCCCGGACCGTTAGACGGTTCGGGGGTTCTTGAATTTCCAGTGTGGATTTTGATAGGGTTTTTGTTGACCATATAAGTTACCTTTCTTTATTCTGCTATCAGTAAGCGGGCCTCTCTGTGCTAAACCTGATTCATTTCTGTGTTTGTCATTTCCTCTTACCTCACCGTCATTATTTGTGGGGGGCTTCTATCCAGCTTTGGGGTCCCCTTCTCTGGAGGCAAGAAAGGTCTTTGTTTTCCTCTACTAGGGGTAGCTAGATTCTCCGGCTGGCGTGTGTCATCTAGAATCAACGTAGGAATGATCCCCGGCTACTTCTAGTGTTGGCGTTAGGAGTAGATATATGGTCAACCCAGTTACCACTGCCCTATGAGCTGGATTTTTGTATTCTGCAGACTTCCACGTTCCTCTGAGACCCTCGCCATTGGGGTCATAACAGTTTGCCAGGCCAGTATTAAATGTTTAATGCATTGCAGAAGAGGGATTATAAGAAAGAAGATTCTGAGTTTTTTTTTTTTTTTTTTCTTCTTCCCCTTTACCTCAGAGTGGCTATGCTTGCTGCAGACATGAATGTCCAGACCTTGATTACAAGTGTGGACCAGCTGGCTACTCGTGTGCAGGGCATACAAGACTATGTTATCAGAAATCCTAGGTCAGAACCTAAAATACCGATTCCTGAACTGTTTTCCGGAGACAGGTTTAAGTTTAGGAATTTCGTGAATAATTGTAAATTGTTTTTGTCCCTGAGACCCTGTTCATCTGGAGATTCTGCTCAGCAAGTAAAAATTGTTATTTCGTTCTTACGGGGCGACCCTCAGGATTGGGCTTTTTCGCTGGCGCCAGGAGATCCGGCATTGGCTGATCTTGATGCGTTTTTTCTGGCGCTCGGTTTACTTTATGAGGAACCCAATCTTGAGATTCAGGCAGAGAAAGCCTTGCTGGCTATGTCTCAGGGGCAGGACGAGGCTGAAGTGTATTGCCAAAAATTTCGGAAATGGTCCGTGCTGACACATTGGAACGAGTGTGCACTGGCCGCTAATTTTAGAAATGGCCTTTCTGAAGCCATTAAGAATGTTATGGTGGGTTTTCCCATTCCCACAGGTCTGAATGATACTATGGCACTGGCTATTCAAATTGACCGGCGGTTGCGGGAGCGCAAAACCGCAAATTCCCTCATGGTGTTGTCTGAACAGACACCTAATTCGGTGCAATGTGATAGAAAAACCGCAAATTCCCTCATGGTGTTGTCTGAACAGACACCTGATTTAATGCAATGTGATAGAATCCTGACTAGAAATGAGAGGAAAATTCATAGACGCCGGAATGGCTTGTGCTACTACTGTGGTGATTCTACACATGTTATCTCTGCATGCTCTAAACGTATAGCTAAGGTTGTTAGTCCTGTCACCGTTGGTAATTTGCAACCTAAATTTATTCTGTCTGTAACTTTGATTTGCTCACTGTCATCTTATCCTGTCATGGCGTTTGTAGATTCAGGTGCTGCCCTGAGTCTCATGGATCTCTCATTTGCTAAGCGCTGTGGTTTTACTCTTGAACCATTAGAAAATCCTATTCCTCTTAGGGGTATTGATGCTACACCATTGGCAGCAAATAAACCGCAGTATTGGACACAGGTTACCATGTGCATGACTCCTGAACACCGCGAGGTGATACGTTTCCTGGTTTTACATAAAATGCATGATTTGGTTGTTTTAGGGCTGCCATGGTTACAGACCCATAATCCAGTCCTGGACTGGAAGGCTATGTCAGTCTCAAGTTGGGGCTGTCGTGGTATTCATGGGGATTCCCTGCCTGTGTCTATTGCTTCTTCTACGCCTTCGGAAGTTCCGGAGTATTTGTCTGATTATCAGGATGTCTTCAGTGAGTCTGAGTCCAGTGCACTGCCTCCTCATAGGGACTGTGACTGTGCTATAGATTTGATCCCAGGCAGTAAGTTTCCTAAGGGAAGACTGTTTAATCTGTCGGTACCTGAACATACCGCTATGCGTTCATATATCAAGGAGTCTCTGGAGAAAGGACATATTCGTCCGTCTTCTTCCCCTCTTGGTGCGGGATTCTTTTTTGTGGCAAAAAAGGACGGATCTTTGAGACCTTGTATTGATTATCGGCTTTTAAATAAGATCACTGTCAAATTTCAGTATCCTTTACCGCTGTTGTCTGACTTGTTTGCCCGGATTAAGGGTGCCAAGTGGTTCACCAAGATAGACCTTCGTGGTGCGTACAACCTTGTGCGCATTAAGCAAGGTGATGAATGGAAAACCGCATTCAATACGCCCGAAGGTCATTTTGAGTACTTGGTGATGCCTTTTGGGCTCTCCAATGCGCCTTCAGTTTTTCAGTCCTTTATGCATGACATTTTCCGGAAGTATCTGGATAAATTTTTGATTGTTTATCTGGATGATATTTTGGTTTTTTCTGATAATTGGGATTCGCATGTGGAGCAGGTCAGGTTGGTCTTTAAAATTTTGCGTGAAAATTCTTTGTTTGTCAAGGGCTCAAAGTGTCTCTTTGGTGTACAGAAGGTTCCCTTTTTGGGGTTCATTTTTTCCCCTTCTGCTGTGGAGATGGACCCAGTCAAGGTCCGAGCTATTCTTGATTGGACTCAGCCCTCGTCAGTTAAGAGTCTTCAGAAGTTCTTGGGCTTCGCTAACTTCTACCATCGTTTTATTGCTAATTTTTCTAGCATTGTGAAACCTTTGACGGATATGACCAAGAAGGGCTCCGATGTAGCTAACTGGGCTCCTGCTGCCGTGGAGGCTTTCCAGGAGTTGAAACGCCGGTTTACTTCGGCGCCTGTTTTGTGCCAGCCTGACGTCTCACTTCCCTTTCAGGTTGAGGTGGATGCTTCGGAGATTGGGGCAGGGGCCGTTTTGTCGCAGAGAGGCCCTGGTTGTTCTGTTATGAAACCTTGTGCCTTTTTCTCTAGGAAGTTTTCGCCTGCCGAGCGAAATTATGATGTGGGCAATCGGGAGTTGTTGGCCATGAAATGGGCATTTGAGGAGTGGCGTCATTGGCTCGAGGGTGCTAAGCATCGTGTGGTGGTCTTGACTGATCACAAAAATCTGATGTATCTCGAGTCTGCTAAACGCCTTAATCCGAGACAGGCCCGCTGGTCATTTTTTTTCTCCCGCTTTGATTTTGTTGTCTCGTATTTACCAGGTTCAAAGAATGTGAAGGCCGATGCTCTTTCTAGGAGCTTTGTGCCTGATGCTCCTGGAGTCGCTGATCCTGTTGGTATTCTTAAAGATGGAGTTATCTTGTCAGCTATTTCTCCGGATCTGCGACGTGTGTTGCAGAGATTTCAGGCTGTTAGGCCTGAGTCTTGTCCACCTGACAGACTGTTTGTCCCGGATAAGTGGACCAGCAGAGTCATTTCCGAGGTTCATTCCTCGGTGTTGGCAGGTCACCCGGGAATTTTTGGCACCAGAGATCTGGTGGCCAGGTCCTTTTGGTGGCCTTCCTTGTCAAGGGATGTGCGGTCATTTGTGCAGTCCTGTGGGACTTGTGCTCGAGCTAAGCCTTGCTGTTCTCGTGCCAGCGGTTTGCTCTTGCCCTTGCCTGTCCCGAAGAGACCTTGGACACATATCTCCATGGATTTCATTTCTGATCTTCCGCTATCTCGGGGCATGTCCGTTATCTGGGTGATATGTGATCGCTTCTCCAAGATGGTCCATTTGGTTCCTTTGCCTAAGCTGCCTTCCTCTTCCGATCTGGTTCCTGTGTTTTTCCAGAACGTGGTTCGTTTGCACGGCATCCCTGAGAATATTGTGTCAGACAGAGGATCCCAGTTCGTTTCCAGGTTCTGGCGATCCTTTTGTAGTAGGATGGGCATTGATTTGTCGTTTTCGTCTGCTTTCCATCCTCAGACTAATGGACAGACGGAGCGAACCAATCAGACTTTGGAGGCTTATTTGAGGTGTTTTGTCTCTGCTGATCAGGACGATTGGGTGACATTCTTGCCGTTGGCTGAGTTTGCCCTTAATAATCGGGCTAGTTCCGCCACCTTGGTTTCGCCTTTTTTCTGCAACTCTGGTTTCCATCCTCGCTTTTCTTCGGGTCATGTGGAGCCTTCTGACTGTCCTGGGGTGGATTCTGTGGTGGATAGGTTGCAGCAGATCTGGAATCATGTGGTGGACAACTTGAAGTTGTCACAGGAGAAGGCTCAGCGCTTTGCCAACCGCCGCCGCGGTGTGGGTCCCCGACTACGCGTTGGGGATTTGGTATGGCTTTCTTCCCGCTTTGTTCCTATGAAGGTCTCCTCTCCCAAATTTAAACCTCGTTTTATTGGGCCTTACAAGATATTGGAAATCCTTAATCCTGTATCTTTTCGTCTGGATCTTCCTGTGTCGTTTGCTATTCACAATGTATTTCATAGGTCCTTGTTGCGGCGGTACATTGTGCCTGTAGTTCCTTCTGCTGAGCCTCCTGCTCCGGTGTTGGTTGAGGGCGAGTTGGAGTACGTGGTGGAGAAGATCTTGGATTCTCGCCTCTCCAGGCGGAGGCTTCAGTACCTGGTCAAGTGGAAGGGCTATGGTCAGGAGGATAATTCCTGGGTGGTCGCCTCTGACGTTCATGCGGCCGATTTAGTTCGTGCCTTTCATGCCGCTCATCCTGATCGCCCTGGTGGTCGTGGTGAGGGTTCGGTGACCCCTCACTAAGGGGGGGGTACTGTTGTGAATTTGCTTTTTGCTCCCTCTAGTGGTTACTAGTTTTTTGACTCTGGTTTTTCTGTCATTCCTTTTATCCGCACCTGGGTCGTTAGTTAGGGGTGTTGCTATATAAGCTCCCTGGACCTTCAGTTCAATGCCTGGCAACGTAGTTATCAGAGCTAGTCTGCTGTGCTCTTGTCTACTGATCCTGGTTCCAGTTATATCAGCTAAGTCTGCCTTTTGCTTTTTGCTATTTGTTTTGGTTTTGTATTTTTGTCCAGCTTGTTCCAAATCTATATCCTGACCTTTGCTGGAAGCTCTAGGGGGCTGGTGTTCTCCCCCCGGACCGTTAGACGGTTCGGGGGTTCTTGAATTTCCAGTGTGGATTTTGATAGGGTTTTTGTTGACCATATAAGTTACCTTTCTTTATTCTGCTATCAGTAAGCGGGCCTCTCTGTGCTAAACCTGATTCATTTCTGTGTTTGTCATTTCCTCTTACCTCACCGTCATTATTTGTGGGGGGCTTCTATCCAGCTTTGGGGTCCCCTTCTCTGGAGGCAAGAAAGGTCTTTGTTTTCCTCTACTAGGGGTAGCTAGATTCTCCGGCTGGCGCGTGTCATCTAGAATCAACGTAGGAATGATCCCCGGCTACTTCTAGTGTTGGCGTTAGGAGTAGATATATGGTCAACCCAGTTACCACTGCCCTATGAGCTGGATTTTTGTATTCTGCAGACTTCCACGTTCCTCTGAGACCCTCGCCATTGGGGTCATAACAGGGGGAGCTTTGTTGTGAATTCTGCTCTTGGGATTCCTCCGGTGGTTGTTTGTGATAGTGCAGTTGTCTCTGGGTTGTAATCCAGGGCAGGTGTTTCTGCTGATTGCAGCTCTATTCCGTATTTAGGTGTGCTGGATTCATTAGTCAGTGCCAGTTGTCCATTGTTCTTGGAGGGTTTACATCCCTGTCTGGTTCCTTCTGTTCTGCTGCCAATTCAGCCAAGATAAGTGTCTGGTTTATTTTCCTGCAGCACACATTCAGTGTGCTTTTCAGTTCAGAACAATTTATTGTTTTGTCTTGTCCAGCTTAGACTTGTTTGGATTTTTTTCAGTCATGCTGGATTCTCTGGAGATGCAGATATACATTCTATGTCTTTAGATAGATGTGGAATTTTTGTATTTTCTGCTGTGGATATTTTCAGAGTTTTAATACTGACCGCTTACTACTCTGTCCTATCCTTTACTATTTAGCTAGAAGTTAATATAACAAGCCCAAGATGAAAGACAGCAAAACACTGTTCTTCCACATACTCAATACCACAGTGGGTGAGTCTACTGGGAAGACATACTTGGTACAATGAGGACACTCCTAGAGCAAATATTTAAAGACAAAAAACGGAGTTCATGTCCAAAAGAAGAATAATTTAATAATTTATTAATCAGTTTACAAAAAAGTACCCAACACATATGACAATACATTTCAAAAGATACAAAACATGATCCTTACAAAGGCACGAGAGGGTAATAGCACAGATCATAAAACTGGTGCAGCACTCAGGCTGATGCCAGATATACAAAAAATACATGCATGGTGCAGAGTCAAATGCCGGTATTAAACCAGGGGGTAGATGAGGCAGTATGTGAAAGTCTCATGAGCCCTGTACGCTGGCTCAAATCATACGGTATAATGTCAGGGATTACCCCTCCCCCCCGGGAGTTCTTACCAAAGCAAAGGCACCAGGACTGAACCACACCGCTGCCCCAACGCGCGTTTCACGTCGGCTTCTTCGGGGGGCGGTGCTGCTCACTTACCGGCGCAACCTTTTAAAAGGTCCATAATTATTTATCAGATCCGCCTGTGTCGGCGCTTGTCCGGATCCCACCCAGCCAGGAACTGTATCACGGGCGGCATCCAAGATGGCGCCGCGGTTCAGCAGCCCGGCCAGTAATGACCTCGCTGCACCGCACGCGTCATCAGCCGGCGCCACCCACAATACCCCGGGACTTGGATGCCTCCGGACATGCGCACAGTGGATCAAACCGCTGCAAGGCATAGGGAAATATAACAACGCTATGAACTGCCCATATATGAAGAGGAGGGACTAAAAATTAGTTACAAAAGAAGAAAAAGTGCCAAAAAACAATAAATATGCGATCTCAAAATAAGAAATATATTAGGCTCCAATAAATATGGGAAAAAGTAAAGAGGAGCAATTCAATAAATAAAGTGCATAATAAATAGCCGTGAAAACAAAATAGCATATACAACTGTAAATACATGACAAATACAACAAAGTGTTACCACAAAAAAAAAAAAAAAGGGGGAGGTGATGGGTAAAAAATATATATATGTATATAAAGTGCCATTCATTGTGTGAAAATTCTTGGGTGGTATAGGTATATAGATGATGTTTTGTTTATATGGCACGGCTCTGTCCTGGAGTTACAGAGCTTTATGGTTGGATTGAACGACAATGACTCCAACATCAGGCTCACCTACGCATGTCATGGTAGTGAGATCTCCTTCCTCGATATAACATTGAGGGTACAAGCAAACGGATATATCTATACTGATATGTACAGAAAGGAGACATCGGTTAATGCTTTGCTGCACTCAACCTCATCCCATCCACCTTCCACGATAAGAGCCATCCCCATTGGCCAGTTCCTTCGGGCTCGAAGGATCTGTGCCTCAGACACACTTTTTGAGAGGCAGGCTGTGGACCTTGGGGAACGCTTTAAACAACGCGGCTATAGTGGCCGAGCAATTAAGAAGGGGTATCTGAGGGCCAAAAAAACAAAGAGGTGTGATCTTCTGGCAGAGAGACGTAAAACACAACAAAAAACTTGGGATGAACAGCCACGATTCATATCCACCTTTAATCATAGGTGGAATGATATGCGAAGCATCCTGAAAAAACACTGGTCTGTTTTAACCACTGATCCCTTACTTGGTAGGTTTTTGTCGGACCAACCCCTAATGACAGCTCGGAGGAGCAATAATTTTAAAGACATTCTGGTACACAGCCACTATGTGGCCAAAACACCTGATCCGTTCCAGGCGGGGAAACAAAAAAATGGTTTTTTCCCATGCGGGGGTTGCCTTGCTTGTAAGAATCTAATTAGATCTTTTACTTTTTCCTCGTCAAATGGCAGGTGGAATTTTCGAATTAATCAGTATATCACATGTAGTACGACACATGTTGTATATTATGCGGTATGTACTTGCAAACTGGTCTACATCGGATTAACATCACGGGAGCTGCGTGTTCGCATACGCGAACACGTGCGGGATATTCAAGCAGCCTGTGATGTTGAAGATGTTGACAGTTTGAAACCGATTCCGAAACATTTTCGAAAATGTCACAACTGCAATCCCAAAGATCTCCAGGCATGGGGTATTGAGAGGATCCGAGTGGGCATAAGAGGTGGTGACGCAAAACAAAAATTGGCCCAAAGGGAGTGCCGCTGGATTGCGGTACTAAATACTCTAGCCCCTGCCGGCCTAAATGAAAACCTTAGTTTCAGCTCCTTTTTATAGAATATCTCCAGTTCTTCTATGTACTTTTTAATTCATTTTGTTGCTGTTTTCTTTTCTTGTTCATGTTTGTAATTGTGTGTTCTTTTTAATTTGTATATAGTACATACCTTAGTTTTTGGCGCTCCCGTTTGGTCCTCCTGATGGTGGTTGTTTGGCTGTTCCTCTGCGCATATGGATGACTGACAGGCTGCCCTTTTAAATATCGTCCATCCTGATATTCCAGGTTTTACAATCTACTTTGGAAGAAAATGAAGATGGATGTCATCGGCACTTTAGCTGTCTATGTGTAATTTTCACACAATGAATGGCACTTTATATACATATATATATTTTTTACCCATCACCTCCCCCTTTTTTTTTTTGTGGTAACACTTTGTTGTATTTGTCATGTATTTACAGTTGTATATGCTATTTTGTTTTCACGGCTATTTATTATGCACTTTATTTATTGAATTGCTCCTCTTTACTTTTTCCCATATTTATTGGAGCCTAATATATTTCTTATTTTGAGATCGCATATTTATTGTTTTTTGGCACTTTTTCTTCTTTTGTAACTAATTTTTAGTCCCTCCTCTTCATATATGGGCAGTTCATAGCGTTGTTATATTTCCCTATGCCTTGCAGCGGTTTGATCCACTGTGCGCATGTCCGGAGGCATCCAAGTCCCGGGGTATTGTGGGTGGCGCCGGCTGATGACGCGTGCGGTGCAGCGAGGTCATTACTGGCCGGGCTGCTGAACCGCGACGCCATCTTGGATGCCGCCCGTGATACAGTTCCTGGCTGGGTGGGATCCGGACAAGCGCCGACACAGGTGGATCTGATAAATAATTATGGACCTTTTAAAAGGTTGCGCCGGTAAGTGAGCAGCACCGCCCCCCGAAGAAGCCGACGCGAAACGCGCTTTGGGGCAGCGGTGTGGTCCAGTCCTGGTGCCTTTGCTTTGGTAAGAACTCCCGGGGGGAGGGGTAATCCCTGACATTATACCGTATGATTTGAGCCAGTGTACAGGGCTCATGAGACTTTCACATACTGCCTCATCTACCCCTTGGTTTAATACCGGCATTTGACTCTGCACCATGCATGTATTTTTTGTATATCTGGCATCAGCCTGAGTGCTGCACCGGTTTTATGATCTGTGCTATTACCCTCTCGTGCCTTTGTAAGGATCATGTTTTGTATCTTTTGAAATGTATTGTCATATGTGTTGGGTACTTTTTTGTAAACTGATTAATAAATTATTAAATTATTCTTCTTTTGGACATGAACTCCGTTTTTTGTCTTTAAATATTTGCTCTAGGAGTGTCCTCATTGTACCAAGTATGTCTTCCCAGTAGACTCACCCACTGTGGTATTGAGTATGTGGAAGAACAGTGTTTTGCTGTCTTTCATCTTGGGCTTGTTATATTATCTTGTTATCTGTGTTTTCACAGTAACCAGGTTGGAAGAGATGGACTTCCGTGAACGCGAAAAAGCGTGGCTAAAGAAGGCGGAAGGAGATGAGTGAGAGGCCAAGATATGCACTGCGTATGCCCAGGAATCCCAGCCCCGCAGTGTGAATAAATCTGACGACACTGCGGGGCGGGATCTCGGAGAGGGCGGCCACACAGGCACAGCCAGCCTGACAACAAATGATGTCAGAAGACGGGCAGCGCTAACTGCACATGGCCAAGGGATAACATAACAGCGAAGGCTGCGGAACAGATTCAAAAAACGATGAGGAGGGGGCGCCCGGCGCCAAGGGGGTATGAACGACGGCTGTGCTGCGTCCCATTAAGAAGGAAAGTCCCGCCTCTGGGACGGTTTCATGGTATGAGGGGACACATATTATAACTGTTTAGTTCAGCGTGTGCAAAGAGAATAACTAAAAGAGCCGCCTTGTCCAAATGCAGCATTAGTGCTGCACAAGTTGGCTCTTTTAGTTAGAAACGCCTGGGGGGGACAGGTTCCCTTTAATTTCTGTAGTAGTATGAGTGTGGAGGGAGCAGCAGAAATTGCTGGATACACAGCTGGGGATCAGCTGATGTTACTGAACCCCAGTAACACAACAGCAAGTGTTGACTGTGCAGACAGCACTTCCAGGCAGCAACTGTCAGTGTTGGAGCCCAGGGTCAATGCTACAAGCAGAGTGTAGGCTGAGGCCTAATTGGAGCGAGTTTAATATTAGTTGTAGTCTTAGTGTGGAGGTAGCAGGAGAAATTGCCGCACACACAGCAGGGGAGCAGCTGGAATTACTGAACCCCAATAACAGAGGAGCAACTGTTGACTGTGCAGACAGCACTTTCGGGCAGCAACTGGCGGTGTTGGAGCCCAGGGTCAATGCAAGAAACTGAGTGGAGAACTTGCCGCACACACAGCAGGGGATTAGCTGGCGTTACTGAACCCCAATAACAGAGGAGTAACTGTTGACTGTGCAGACAGCACTTCTGGACAGCAACTGGTGGTGTTGGAGCCCAGGGTCAATTCTGGAAGCAGAGTTTAGGCCGAGGTCTAATTGGAGCGAGTTTAATATTAGTTGTAGTCTTAGTGTGGAGGGAGCAGGTTAAATTGCCGCACACACAGCAGGGGATCAGCTGGTGTTACTGAACCCCAATAACAGAGGAGTAACTGTTGACTGTGCAGACAGCACTTCTGGGCAGCAACTGGCGGTGTTGGAGCCCAGGAAATTCAGGAGGAGCAGACTGGAGGTATTGCCGGATACACAACAGGGGAGCAGCTGGCATTACTGAACCCCAAAAACAGAGGAGCAACTGTTGACTGTGCATACAGCACTTCCGGGCATTAACTGGCGGTGTTGGAGCCCAGGGTCAATGCTAAAAGCAGAGTGTAGGCCGAGGCTTAATTGGAGTGAGTTTAACATTAGTTGTAGTCTTAGTGTGGAGGGAGCAGGAGAAATTGCCGCACACACAGCAGGAGAGCAGCTGTTGTTACTGAACTCCAATAACAGAGGAGCAACTGTTGACTGTGCAGACAGCACTTCCGGGCAGCAACTGGCAGTGTTGGAGCCCAGGGTCAATGCAAGAAACTGAGTGGAGAACTTGCCGCACACACAGCAGGGGATCAGCTGGCGTTACTGAACCCCAATAACAGAGGAGCAACTGTTGACTGTGCAGACAGCACTTCCGGGCAGCAACTGGCGGTGTTGGAGCCCAAAGTCAATGCAAGAAACTGAGTGGAGAACTTGCCGCACACACAGCAGGGGATCAGCTGGCATTACTGAACCCCAATAACAGAGGAGCAACTGTTGATTGTGCAGACAGCACTTCCGGGCAGCAACTGGCAGTGTTGGAGCCCAGGGAATGCAGGAGGAGCAGACTGGAGGTATTGCCAGATACACAGCAGGGGAGCAGCTGGCTTTACTGAACCCCAATAACAGAGGAGCAACTGTTGACTGTGCAGACAGCACTTCCGGGCAGCAGCTGGCGGTGTTGGAGCCCAGGGTCAATGCTAGAAACTTATGGCAGAAATTGCCGCACACACAGCCGGGGATCAGCTGGCGTTACTGAACCCCAATAACAGAGGAGCAACTGTTGACTGTGCAGACAGCACTTCTGGGCAGCAACTGGCAATGTTGGATCCCAGGGTCAATGCTAGAAACTGATGGCAGAAATTGCCGCACACACAGCAGGGGAGCAGCTGGCATTTCTGAACCCCACTAACACAGGAGCTAGTGTTTTTCTCTGTGCAGACGGCACTTCCAAGCAGCAACTGGTGGTGTTGGAGCCCAGGGTTAATCAGGGTGTAGGCCAAGGCCTAATTGGAGCAAGTTTAATATCTGATGTAATGTGAATGTGAAGGGAGCAGGAGACATTGCCGGACACACAGCAGGGGATCAGCTGGCATTACTGAACCCCAATAACAGAGGAGCAACTGTTGATTGTGCAGACAGCACTTCCGGGCAGCAACTGGCAGTGTTGGAGCCCAGGGAATGCAGGAGGAGCAGACTGGAGGTTGTTGTGAATTTGGTTTCTGGGCTCCCCTGGTGGTCTCTGGTGGTACTGAACTTGTGTGCTTCATCTCCTCTGTTCACCTGTTTCCATCAGGATGTGGGAGTTTTCTATTTAACCTTGCTCCTCAGTCATTTCTATGCCGGCCAACAATGTTACCAGAAGCCTTTCTGTTGCATGTTCCTTCTCCTAGACTACTATCAGCTAAGTTGGACTTTTAGTCCTAAGTTTGTTTTGCATTTTTGTTCCAGTTCTCTGTGATTGAATATTTCTGAGGCTGGAAGCTCTTGTGATCTGAAATTGCCACTCTGGTGTCATGAGTTGATATTAGAGTCTTAAAGTAATTTCAGGATGGTGTTTTGAAAGGGTTTTTCAGCTGACTGTGTAGTTCCCTTTTCTGTCTTCCTACTATCTAGTAAGCGGACCTCAATTTGCTAAACCTATTTTCATACTTCGTATGTCAATTTCCTCTGAAATCACCGACAATATATGTGGGGGCTACTGTCTGCCTTTTGGGGAAAATATCTCTAGAGGTAAGTCAGGTCTGTATTTTCCTTTGCTAGGGTCAGTCAGTCCTCCGGCTGGTGCTGGGCGTCTAGGGATAAAACGTAGGCACGCTACCCGGCCACTGTTAGTTGTGCGGTAGGTTTAGCTCACAGTCAGCTCGAGTTCCCATCTTCCAAGAGCTAGTCCTTTTGTATGCTTTACTACGTTCTCTTGCCATTGAGAACCATGACAGTTTGGCCGGCCAAGGGTTAAAATAATTGGCAGAAGAAAGGAGAGAAAAGAAGTCTGCAGAGAATTTTTTTTTTTTTTTTTTTTTTCTGAATTAGTTGATTCACTTGCATCTTTGCTTACTGCAGCCTTCGTCTCTCTCTCCTTCTAATCCTTGAATGGTTCTGATTTCACCTGATAAAAATGGATCAGCAGAGTTTAGCTACAGGTTTGAATAATCTCGCTATGAAGGTTCAAAGTTTACAGGATTTTGTAATTCATGCTCCTATATCTGAACCTAGAATTCCTTTACCTGAATTTTTCTCCGGGGATAGATCTCGCTTCCAGAATTTCAAACATAATTGTAAATTATTTTTGTCTCTGAGATCTCGCTCCGCTGGAGATCCTGCACAGCAGGTCAGGATTGTAATTTCCTTGCTCCGGGGCGACCCTCAGGATTGGGCATTTGCTTTGGCACCAGGGGATCCTGCGTTGCTCAATGTGGATGCGTTTTTCCTGGCATTGGGGTTGCTTTATGAGGAACCTCATTTAGAGATTCAGGCTGAAAAAGCCTTGATGGCCCTGTCTCAGGGGCAAGATGAGGCTGAAATATACTGCCAAAAATTTCGTAAGTGGTCTGTGCTTACTCAGTGGAATGAGTGCGCCCTGGCGGCGAATTTCAGAGAGGGTCTCTCTGATGCCATTAAAGATGTTATGGTGGGGTTCCCTGTGCCTACAGGTCTGAATGAGTCCATGACAATGGCCATTCAGATTGATCGGCGTTTGCGGGAGCGCAAACCTGTGCACCATTTGGCGGTGTCTACTGAGAAGGCGCCAGAGATTATGCAATGTGATAGAATTCTGTCCAGAAGCGAACGACAGAATTTTAGGCGAAAAAATGGGTTGTGCTTCTATTGTGGTGATTCAACTCATGTTATATCAGCATGCTCTAAACGTACTAAGAAGGTTGATAAGTCTGTTTCAATTGGCACTTTACAGTCTAAGTTTATTCTATCTGTGACCCTGATTTTCTCTTTATCGTCTATTACCGCGGACGCCTATGTCGACTCTGGCGCCGCTTTGAGTCTTATGGATTGGTCCTTTGCCAAATGCTGTGGGTTTAGTTTAGAGCCTCTGGAAGTTCCTATACCTCTGAAGGGTATTGACTCCACGCCATTGGCTAGTAATAAACCACAATACTGGACACAAGTAACTATGCGTATTAATCCGGATCACCAGGAGATTATTCGCTTCCTTGTGTTGTATAATCTACATGATGTGTTGGTGCTTGGATTGCCATGGCTGCAATCTCACAACCCAGTCCTCAACTGGAAAGCAATGTCTGTGTTAAGCTGGGGATGTCAGGGGACTCATGGGGACGTACCTTTGGTTTCCATTTCGTCATCTATTCCCTCTGAGATTCCGGAATTTTTATCTGATTATCGTGACGTTTTTGAGGAGCCTAAACTTGGTTCACTACCTCCGCACAGAGATTGCGATTGTACTATAGATCTGATTCCGGGCAGTAAGTTTCCAAAGGGTCGTTTATTTAATCTATCTGTGCCTGAACATGCTGCTATGCGGGAATATATTAAGGAGTCCTTGGAAAAGGGACATATTCGTCCTTCGTCATCTCCCTTAGGAGCCGGTTTTTTCTTTGTATCTAAAAATGATGGCTCTTTGAGGCCGTGTATTGATTATCGGCTTTTGAATAAAATCACGGTTAAATATCAGTATCCTTTGCCACTGCTTACTGATTTGTTTGCTCGAATAAAGGGGGCCAAGTGGTTCTCTAAGATTGATCTTCGTGGGGCGTATAATTTAGTGCGAATTAAGCAGGGGGATGAGTGGAAAACCGCATTTAATACGCCTGAGGGCCATTTTGAGTATTTAGTAATGCCTTTTGGTCTTTCAAATGCCCCTTCAGTCTTTCAGTCTTTTATGCATGACATTTTCCGTGAATATTTGGATAAATTTATGATTGTGTATCTGGATGATATTTTGATTTTTTCGGATGACTGGGACTCTCATGTCCAACAGGTCAGGAGGGTTTTTCAGGTTTTGCGCTCTAATTCCTTGTGTGTAAAGGGTTCTAAGTGTGTTTTTGGGGTTCAAAAGATTTCGTTTTTGGGGTACATTTTTTCCCCCTCTTCCATTGAGATGGACCCTGTCAAGGTTCAGGCTATTTGTGATTGGACGCAACCCTCTTCTCTTAAGAGCCTTCAGAAGTTTTTGGGCTTTGCTAATTTTTATCGCCGATTTATAACTGGTTTTTCTGATGTTGCTAAGCCGTTGACTGATTTGACTAAGAAGGGTGCGGATGTTGCTGATTGGTCCCCTGCTGCTGTGGAGGCCTTTCGGGAGCTTAAGCGCCGCTTTTCTTCCGCCCCTGTATTGCGTCAGCCTGATGTTACTCTTCCTTTTCAGGTTGAGGTCGAGGCTTCAGAAATCGGAGCTGGGGCGGTTTTGTCGCAGAAAAGTTCCGACTGCTCCGTGATGAGACCTTGCGCGTTCTTTTCTCGTAAGTTTTCGCCCGCTGAGCGAAATTATGATATTGGTAATCGGGAGCTCTTGGCTATGAAGTGGGATTTTGAGGAGTGGCGTCATTGGCTTGAGGGGGCTAGACATCAGGTGGTGGTATTGACCGACCACAAGAATTTGATTTATCTTGAGTCTGCCAGGCGCCTGAATCCTAGACAGGCGCGCTGGTCGTTATTTTTCTCTCGGTTTAATTTTGTGGTTTCTTACCTACCGGGTTCTAAAAATGTGAAGGCGGATGCCCTTTCTAGGAGTTTTGAGCCTGATTCCCCTGGTAATTCTGAACCTACAGGTATCCTTAAGGATGGAGTGATATTATCTGCTGTTTCCCCAGACTTGCGACGGGTCCTGCAGGAGTTTCAGGCGGATAGACCTGATCGTTGCCCGCCTGGTAGACTGTTTGTTCCGGATGATTGGACCAGTAGAGTCATCTCGGAGGTCCATTCTTCTGCGTTGGCTGGTCATCCTGGAATCTTTGGTACCAGGGATTTGGTGGCTAGGTCCTTCTGGTGGCCTTCCCTGTCGCGAGATGTGCGAGGTTTTGTGCAGTCTTGTGATGTTTGTGCTCGGGCCAAGCCTTGTTGTTCTCGGGCTAGTGGATTGTTGTTATCTTTGCCTATTCCGAAGAGGCCTTGGACTCACATCTCCATGGATTTTATTTTTGATCTCCCTGTTTCTCAGAAGATGTCTGTCATCTGGGTGGTGTGTGACCGTTTCTCTAAGATGGTCCATTTGGTCCCCTTGCCTAAATTGCCTTCCTCATCCGAGCTGGTTCCTCTGTTTTTTCAAAATGTGGTTCGCTTGCATGGTATTCCGGAGAATATCGTTTCTGACAGGGGAACTCAATTCGTGTCTAGATTTTGGCGAGCATTCTGTGCTAGGATGGGCATTGATTTGTCTTTTTCGTCTGCTTTCCATCCTCAGACTAATGGCCAGACCGAGCGAACTAATCAGACCTTGGAGACTTATTTGAGGTGTTTTGTGTCTGCGGATCAGGATGATTGGGTTGCCTTTTTGCCCTTGGCGGAGTTTGCCCTCAATAATCAGGCTAGTTCTGCCACCTTGGTTTCTCCTTTCTTCTGTAATTCGGAGTTTCATCCTCGTTTCTCTTCCGGTCAGGTGGAGTCTTCGGATTGTCCTGGAGTGGATGCTGTGGTGGAGAGGTTGCATCAGATTTGGGGGCATGTGGTGGACAATTTGAAGTTGTCCCAGGAGAAGACTCAGCAGTTTGCCAACCGCCGTCGTCGTGTTGGTCCTCGTCTTTGTGTTGGGGACTTGGTGTGGTTGTCTTCTCGTTTTGTCCCTATGAGGGTTTCTTCTCCTAAGTTTAAGCCTCGGTTCATCGGCCCGTACAAGATATTGGAGATTCTTAACCCTGTGTCCTTTCGTTTGGACCTCCCTGCATCTTTTTCTATTCATAATGTCTTCCATCGGTCATTGTTGCGCAGGTATGAGGTACCGGTTGTGCCTTCCGTTGAGCCTCCTGCTCCGGTGTTGGTTGAGGGTGAGTTGGAGTACGTTGTCGAGAAGATCTTGGACTCCCGTGTTTCCAGACGGAGACTTCAGTATCTGGTCAAGTGGAAGGGCTACGGTCAGGAGGATAATTCTTGGGTGACAGCCTCTGATGTTCATGCCTCCGATTTGGTCCGTGCCTTTCATAGGGCTCATCCTGATCGCCCTGGTGGTTCTGGTGAGGGTTCGGTGCCCCCTCCTTGAGTGGGGGGTACTGTTGTGAATTTGGTTTCTGGGCTCCCCCGGTGGTCTCTGGTGGTACTGAACTTGTGTGCTTCATCTCCTCTGTTCACCTGTTTCCATCAGGATGTGGGAGTTTTCTATTTAACCTTGCTCCTCAGTCATTTCTATGCCGGCCAACAATGTTACCAGAAGCCTTTCTGTTGCATGTTCCTGCTCCTAGACTACTATCAGCTAAGTTGGACTTTTAGTCCTAAGTTTGTTTTGCATTTTTGTTCCAGTTCTCTGTGATTGAATATTTCTGAGGCTGGAAGCTCTTGTGATCTGAAATTGCCACTCTGGTGTCATGAGTTGATATTAGAGTCTTAAAGTAATTTCAGGATGGTGTTTTGAAAGGGTTTTTCAGCTGACTGTGTAGTTCCCTTTTCTGTCTTCCTACTATCTAGTAAGCGGACCTCAATTTGCTAAACCTATTTTCATACTTCGTATGTCAATTTCCTCTGAAATCACCGACAATATATGTGGGGGCTACTGTCTGCCTTTTAGGGAAAATATCTCTAGAGGTAAGTCAGGTCTGTATTTTCCTCTGCTAGGGTCAGTCAGTCCTCCGGCTGGCGCTGGGCGTCTAGGGATAAAACGTAGGCACGCTACCCGGCCTGTCATGATCTCTGCAGGCAGAGATCATAGCAAGCCTATAGAGGGACAAGCTCTCGGAAGATGGAACTATACTGACCATGAACTAAGCCTGCCACGCAACTAGAAATAGCCAGGTAGCATTTCCTATTTATCGCTAGATGCCCAGCTCTGGCCTAAGACCTAAATAGCTAGCAGAGGGAAATATAAGACCTGGCTCACCTCTAGAGAAATATTCCAAAGAAGACAGTAGCCCCCACATATAATGACGGTGAGTTCAGATGAAACAACAAACGCAGCAGGAAAATAGTCTTAGCAAATTTGAGGTCCGCTTACTAGATAGCAGAAGACAGATAGTATACTTTCATGGTCAGCAGAAAAACACTAACAAAACACCATCCAGAGATTACCTTAAACTCTGGCATTAACTCATAACGCCAGAGTAGCAATCCCTGATCAACGAGAGCTTTCCAGACACAGTAACAAAACTTCAGCTGTGAACTGGAACAAATAGGCAAAACAAAACATGGACAAAAGTCCAACTTATCTAGTAGTTGTCTAGAAGCAGGAACAAGCACTGAGAGGCATCAGATAACATTGTTGACCGGCAAGAAACCACCAGAGAAATGAGCTTAAATAGCGACACCCACTACTGATGGAACCAGGTGAAACAGGAAAGAGGATGACAAGTCCAATTCCACAAGCGGCCACCGGGGGAGCCCAGAATCCAAATTCACAACAGTACCCCCCCCTCAAGGAGGGGGCACCGAACCCTCACCAGATCCACCAGGGCGACCAGGATGAGCCCTATGGAAGGCACGAACAAGATCAGAAGCATGAACATCAGATGCATTGACCCAAGAATTATCCTCCTGGCCGTAACCCTTCCAGTTGACCAGATACTGGAGTTTCCGTCTGGAAACACGAGAGTCCAAAATTTTCTCCACAACGTACTCCAACTCACCCTCAACCAACACCGGAGCAGGAGGCTCAACTGAAGGTACAACAGGTACCTCATACCTGCGCAATAACGACCGATGAAAAACGTTATGAATGGAAAAGGACGCAGGGAGGTCCAAACGGAAAGAAACAGGATTAAGAATCTCCAATATTCTATAAGGGCCGATGAACCGAGGTTTAAACTTAGGAGAAGAGACCCTCATAGGGACAAAACGAGAAGACAACCACACTAAATCTCCAACACAAAGCCGAGAACCAACACGACGATGACGGTTGGCAAAACGCTGAGTCTTCTCCTGGGACAACTTCAAATTGTCCATAACCTGCCCCCAGATGTGATGCAATCTCTCCACCACCGCATCCACTCCAGGACAATCCGAGGATTCCACCTGACCGGAGGAAAATCGAGGGTGAAACCCCGAATTACAGAAAAACGGGGACACCAAGGTGGAAGAACTGGCCCGATTATTGAGGGCGAACTCTGCCAATGGCAAAAAAGCAACCCAATCATCCTGGTCAGCAGAGACAAAACACCTCAGATATGTCTCAAGGGTCTGATTAGTCCGCTCGGTCTGGCCATTAGTCTGAGGGTGAAAAGCAGACGAAAAAGACAAATCTATGCCCATCCTAGCACAGAATGCCCGCCAAAATCTAGACACAAATTGGGTACCTCTGTCAGAAACAATATTCTCAGGAATACCGTGCAATCGGACAACATTCTGAAAAAACAGAGGAACCAACTCAGAAGAAGAAGGCAACTTGGGCAGAGGAACCAAATGGACCATTTTAGAGAAACGGTCACAGACCACCCAGATGACAGACATCTTCTGGGAAACAGGCAGATCTGAAATAAAATCCATCGAGATGTGTGTCCAAGGCCTCTTAGGAATAGGCAAGGGCAACAGCAGTCCGCTAGCCCGAGAACTACAAGACTTGGCCCGAGCACAAACGTCACATGACTGCACAAAGACTCGCACATCTCGTGACAGGGAAGGCCACCAGAAGGATCTTGCCACCAAATCCCTGGTACCAAAAATTCCGGGATGACCTGCCAATGCAGAAGAATGTACCTCAGAGATGACTCTGCTGGTCCAATCATCCGGAACAAACAGTCTATCAGGCGGACAACGATCCGGTCTATCCGCCTGAAACTCTTGCAAGGACCGCCGCAGATCAGGAGAAACGGCCGACAAAATTACTCCCTCCCTAAGGATACCTGTGGGTTCAGAATTACCAGGAGAGTCCGGGTCAAAACTCCTAGAAAGGGCATCTGCCTTAACATTCTTAGAACCCGGTAGGTATGACACCACAAAATTAAAGCGAGAAAAAAATAAAGACCAGCGCGCCTGTCTAGGATTCAGGCGTCTGGCAGTCTCAAGATAAATCAAATTTTTGTGGTCAGTCAATACCACCACCTGATGCCTAGCCCCCTCGAGCCAATGGCGCCACTCCTCAAACGCCCACTTCATGGCCAAAAGCTCCCGATTCCCAACATCATAATTCCGCTCTGCGGGCGAAAATTTGCGAGAAAAGAAGGCACAAGGCCTAATGACGGAGCAGTCGGAACCTTTCTGCGACAACACTGCCCCAGCTCCGATCTCCGAAGCGTCAACCTCAACCTGAAAAGGCAGATTCACATCAGGCTGACGCAACACAGGGGCAGAGGCAAAACGGCGCTTAAGCTCCTGAAAGGCCTCTACAGCATGAGGGGACCAATTAGCAACATCAGCGCCTTGTCTGGTCAAATCAGTCAGTGGTTTAACGACATCTGAAAAACCAGCAATAAATCGGCGGTAAAAGTTGGCAAAGCCCAAAAATCTCTGAAGACCCTTAAGAGAGGAGGGCTGAGTCCAGTCACAAATAGCTTGCACCTTGACGGGATCCATCTCAATGGAAGAGGGAGAAAAAATATACCCCAAAAAGGAAATTTTCTGGACCCCAAAAACGCACTTAGACCCCTTCACACATAAAGAATTAGACCGCAGAACCTGAAAAACCCTCCTGACCTGCTGGACATGAGAGTCCCAGTCATCAGAAAA
Organism: Ranitomeya variabilis; assembly: GCF_051348905.1. NCBI lineage: Eukaryota > Metazoa > Chordata > Amphibia > Anura > Dendrobatidae > Ranitomeya > Ranitomeya variabilis. The sequence continues at coordinate 515,635,032 of NC_135234.1, forward strand.
AATCAGAATATCATCCAGATATATTATCATAAATTTATCCAGAAAATCGCGGAAAATATCATGCATAAAAGACTGGAAAACTGAAGGGGCATTAGAAAGACCAAAAGGCATGACCAAATACTCAAAGTGGCCCTCGGGCGTATTAAATGCGGTCTTCCACTCATCCCCCTGCCTGATCCGCACCAAATTATACGCCCCACGAAGATCAATTTTAGAGAACCACTTAGCACCCTCTATACGAGCAAACAAATCAGTAAGCAATGGCAATGGGTATTGATACTTAACAGTGATCTTATTCAGAAGCCGATAATCAATACATGGTCTCAAAGAGCCGTCTTTTTTTGAGACAAAGAAAAACCCAGCTCCCAAGGGAGAAGAAGATGGACGAATATGTCCCTTTTCCAAAGACTCCTTTATATATTCCCGCATAGCAGCATGTTCCGGCACAGACAAATTAAACAAACGACCCTTTGGATATTTACAACCCGGTATCAAATCTATGGCACAATCGCACTCACGGTGCGGAGGTAACGACCCAAGCTTGGGTTCGTCAAAGACGTCTTGATAATCAGAGAGGAACTCAGGGACTTCAGAGGGAATGGACGACGAAATAGAAACCAAAGGTACGTCCCCATGAATACCCTTACATCCCCAGCTCAACACAGACATTGCTCTCCAGTCCAAGACTGGGTTGTGAGACTGCAACCATGGCAATCCCAGTACCAAATCGTCATGTAAATTATACAGCACCAGGAAACGAATAATCTCCTGGTGATCCGGATTGATACGCATGGTTACTTGTGTCCAGTATTGTGGTTTATTATTAGCCAATGGGGTGGAGTCAATCCCCTTCAGAGGAATAAGAGTCTCCAAAGGCTCTAAATCAAAACCACAACGATTGGCAAAGGACCAATCCATAAGACTCAGAGCGGCGCCAGAGTCAACATAGGCGTCCGTGGCAATGGATGACAAAGAGCAAATCAGGGTTACAGACAAAATAAACTTAGACTGAATGGTGCCAATGGAAACAGACTTATCAAGCTTCTTTGTACGCCTAGAGCATGCTGATATAACATGAGTAGAATCCCCACAATAGAAACACAATCCATTCTTCCGTCTAAAATTCTGTCGCTCGCTCCTGGACAGAATTCTATCACACTGCATACTTTCTGGCGTCTTTTCCATAGACACCGCCAGATGGTGCACCGGTTTGCGCTCCCGCAGACGCCTATCAATCTGAATAGCCATTGTCATGGACTCATTCAGACCTGCAGGCAAAGGGAACCCCACCATAACATCCTTAACGGCATCAGAGAGACCTTCTCTGAAAGTTGCCGCCAAGGCGCACTCATTCCACTGAGTAAGCACAGACCATTTACGGAATTTTTGGCAGAAAACTTCAGCTTCGTCTTGCCCCTGAGATAGTGCCATCAAAGTTTTTTCTGCCTGAAGTTCCAAATGAGGTTCCTCATAAAGCAAGCCCAAGGCCAGAAAAAACGCATCTACATCGCGTAACGCAGGATCCCCTGCTGGCAATGAGAAGGCCCAATCTTGAGGGTCACCCCTGAGCAAGGAAATCACAATCCTAACCTGCTGAGCAGGGTCTCCAGCTGAACGAGACTTCAGGGACAAATAAAGCTTACAATTATTTCGGAAATTCTGGAAGCTAGCTCTATTCCCTGTGAAGAACTCCGGCAAAGGAATTCTCGGCTCAGATACCGGAGCATGTACCACAAAATCTTGTAAATTTTGTACTTTCGTGATGAGATTATTCAAACCCGCAGTTACACTCTGGAGATCCATTATTATCAGGTGCACACAGAGCATACAGAGATTAGGAGGAGAGAGAGAAAAAAGACTGCAGCAAGGCAGACTGGAGGGAAAAAAAAAAAAAAAATTCCAGCAGACTTCTTATAACTCTCCTTTCTCAACCTGGGTCTTTAACACTTTAATGGCCGGTCAAACTGTCATGATCTCTGCAGGCAGAGATCATAGCAAGCCTATAGAGGGACAAGCTCTCGGAAGATGGAACTATACTGACCATGAACTAAGCCTGCCACGCAACTAGAAATAGCCAGGTAGCATTTCCTATTTATCGCTAGATGCCCAGCTCTGGCCTAAGACCTAAATAGCTAGCAGAGGGAAATATAAGACCTGGCTCACCTCTAGAGAAATATTCCAAAGAAGACAGTAGCCCCCACATATAATGACGGTGAGTTCAGATGAAACAACAAACGCAGCAGGAAAATAGTCTTAGCAAATTTGAGGTCCGCTTACTAGATAGCAGAAGACAGATAGTATACTTTCATGGTCAGCAGAAAAACACTAACAAAACACCATCCAGAGATTACCTTAAACTCTGGCATTAACTCATAACGCCAGAGTAGCAATCCCTGATCAAGGAGAGCTTTCCAGACACAGTAACAAAACTTCAGCTGTGAACTGGAACAAATAGGCAAAACAAAACATGGACAAAAGTCCAACTTATCTAGTAGTTGTCTAGAAGCAGGAACAAGCACTGAGAGGCATCAGATAACATTGTTGACCGGCAAGAAACCACCAGAGAAATGAGCTTAAATAGCGACACCCACTACTGATGGAACCAGGTGAAACAGGAAAGAGGATGACAAGTCCAATTCCACAAGCGGCCACCGGGGGAGCCCAGAATCCAAATTCACAACACCGGCCACTGTTAGTTGTGTGGTAGGTTTAGCTCACAGTCAGCTCGAGTTCCCATCTTCCAAGAGCTAGTCCTTTTGTATGCTTTACTACGTTCTCTTGCCATTGAGAACCATGACAGGAGGTATTGCCAGATACACAGCAGGGGAGCAGCTGGCATTACTGAACCCCAATAACAGAGGAGCAACTGTTGACTGTGCAGACAGCACTTCCGGGCAGCAGCTGGCGGTGTTGGAGCCCAGGGTCAATGCTAGAAACTTATGGCAGAAATTGCCGCACACACAGCCGGGGATCAGCTGGCGTTACTGAACCCCAATAACAGAGGAGCAACTGTTGACTGTGCAGACAGCACTTCTGGGCAGCAACTGGCAATGTTGGATCCCAGGGTCAATGCTAGAAACTGATGGCAGAAATTGCCGCACACACAGCAGGGGAGCAGCTGGCATTTCTGAACCCCACTAACACAGGAGCTAGTGTTTTTCTCTGTGCAGACGGCACTTCCAAGCAGCAACTGGCGGTGTTGGAGCCCAGGGTAAATCAGGGTGTAGGCCAAGGCCTAATTGGAGCAAGTTTAATATCTGATGTAATGTGAATGTGAAGGGAGCAGGAGACATTGCCGGCCACACAGCAGGGGAGCAGCTGATGTTACTGAACCCCACTAACACAGGAGCTAGTGTTTTTCTCTGTGCAGATGGCACTCATGAGCAGCAACTGACAGTGTTGGAGCCCAGCGAATGCAGGAGAAGCAGAGTGGAGGCATTGCCGGATACACAGCAGGGGATCAGCTGACGTTACTGAAAGCCAATAACACGGCAGCAAGTGTTGACTGTGAAGATGGTACTTCCGAGCAGCAACTGGCGGTGTTGGAGCCCAGGGAATAAAGGAGAAGCAGAGTGTAGGCTGAGGCCTAATTGGAGATTGAAAGGGAACCTTTAACCCCCCAGGCGTTTTTAACTGAAAGAGCCAACTTGTGCAGCACTAATGCTGCACAAGGAAAAGGTGGCTCTTTTAGTTATGCTCCTTGCACACGCAGAACTAAACACTTACAAAATGTGTCACCTCATAACGTGAAACCGTCCCCGAGGTGGGACTTTCCTTCGTAATGAGACACAGCACAGCCATCATTCATACCCCCTTGGCGAAGGGCGCCGCCTCCTCAGCATTCTTTGAATCTGTCCCGGAGCATGCGCTGTTATGTTAAACCTTGAACATATGCAGTTAGTGCTGCCCGTCTTCTGACATCATTTGGTGTCAGGCTGACTGCGCCAGTGCGGCTGCACTGCCCGAGATCACGCCCCGCAGTATCTTCTGATTTATTCACACTGCGGGGCTGGGATTCATGGGCATGCGCAGTGCATATCTTGGCCTCTCACTCATCTCCTTCCACCTTCTTCAGACTGTGTGGCGTCACGGTCATGGCATGCGATTAGGGATCAGCTGACGGCGCACAGTCTGAAGAAGCCAAAAGGAGATGAGTGAGAGGCGAAGATATGCACTGCGCATGCCAAGGAATCCCAGCCCCACAGTGTGAACAAAATCAGAAGACACTGCGGGGCGCGATCTCAGACAGCACGGCCGCACAGGCACAGTCAGCCTGACACCAAATGATAAAAAACCTCACAGCTTTTTTTAACATGTATTGTTGGCTGTTTCCCTAACTGATGTCCTGACATACATGCATGCGAGACATTTTTGATTGTGCAAAGAATATAGTATTAATCCTTTGTCGGTGCACGGAGAATGTGTTTAACATCTCTGACACCAAATGATGTCAGAAGATGGGCAGCGCTAACTGCGCATGCCCAAGGTTGAACATAGCGCTGGCTCCGGGACAGATTCAAACAACGCCGAGGAGGTGGCGCCCGGCACCAAGGGGGCATGAATGATGGCTGTGCTGCGTCTCATTGAGAAGGAAAGTCCCACCTCCGGGACGGTTTCACGGTATAAGGGGACACATTTTATAAGTGTTAAGTGCAGCATGTGCAAGGAGCATAACTAAAAGAGCCACCTTTTCCTTGTGCAGCATTAGTGCTGCACAAGGTGGCTCTTTCAGTTACAAATGCCTGGGAGGGGGGGACAGGTTACCTTTAATTTCTGTAGTAGTGTGAGTGTGAAGGTAGCAGGAGCAATTGCCAGATACACAGTTAGGGATCAGCTGACGTTACTGAAACCCAATAACACTGGGTCATGTGTTGACTGTGCAGATGGCACTTCTGAGCAGCAACTGGCGGTGTTGGAGCCCAGCGATTGCAGTTCAGATGGTAGAAACATGAACACAACAGGAGACCTGGATACTTTTGCCAAACAATTATTTAATCTGGAAGAGGAGTGGCAAATTCCTGCGAGATCCAGGCCTTGTTCATTTTCAGAAAAGTAAGCCGGTCAATGTTATCAGAGGATAGTTGCATGCGACGGTCTGTTAGTACACCACCTGCGGCACTAAAGATGCGTTCCGATAATACACTAGCAGCAGGGCAAGCCAGCACCTCCAGTGCATACTGGCTAAGCTCTGGCCATGTATCCAGCTTAGAGACCCCAAACTTGAAGGGGGAAGAGCCATCTGGGAGTACACTGAGAGGGCAAGATATGAAGCCTGTCACCATCTGACGGAAACGTTGCCTCCTGCTGACTGGAGCCATCTGTGATGGTGTAGACATTTGTGGCGGGCACACAAAACTTTCCCACAGTTGGGCCATACTGGTCTTGCCTTGTGCTGAGGCACTACTTCTGCTCCCTCTTTGTGCAGAGCTTCCTCCACTGCCTCGATGCACTGAGCTGCTTTGTAAAGCAGTAGCAGCACTGCTCTCGATTGGACTGGAGAAGATGATGGACTGCACCAGTGTGTCTTGGTACTCCGACATTTTATGCTCATGGATCAACGGTGTTATGCGGCTTTGACAGTTGTCCCAGTAGCGAGGAGCTAGGAGGGTGTACACAAAATAATCAGTCGTGTTGTGAATGTGGGTGATGCGGCGGTCGTTTCTCACGCACTGCAGCATGAAATCAATCATGTGCTGCAGACTGCCAACTGGCCAAGAAATGCTGTCCCCTGCTTGAAGCATGATCTCTCCCTGCTCTGCATCACCCCACCCTCGCTCTACATCACCCCACCCTCGCTCTACATACTGAATACTGGAGAATTGTGTAACTCCCTCCTCTGGACAGATGTCTTCCTCCTCCATTGTCTCCTACTCATCCTCCTCACAAAGTGTCCCCTGCCTAGGCCTTTGTGAGGAACCACGTTGCGCAGACTGTCCTGAAGCAGATGGCATTTGTGACTCCTCATCCTCCACCTCTTCCACAACATCATCCCTTAGCGCTTGCAGTGTTCTTTCAAGCAGGCAGATAAGGGGGATAGTCATGTTGATTAGTGCATCATCTGCACTCGCCATCCATGTGGAATCATCGAAGGCATGCAAAACCTGGCAGATGTCAATTCATAGTGGCCCACTCAGTGGTTGTGAAGTCTGAAAGGCGCGCAGTGCGACTTGTTGGCGACTGATTCAGCTGGTACTCCATTACTGCTGCCTGCTGCTCACACAACCACTCCAACATATGTAACGTTGAATTCCACCTGGTGGGTAGGTCACATATGATGCGATGTTCCGGAAGGTGGAATCGGCGTTGCAGAGTTGCGCAATCTTGCCATGCTGGAACGCCGCAAGTGAGCACACTCTAGGCGGACCTTGTGCAGCAGTGCATCAAGATCCGAATAGTCCCTCAAAAAACTTTGCACGTCCAAGTTGAGCACATGTGCCAGACATGGGATATTAGTGAGGTTGCCTAGGGCCAGAGCTGCCACCAGATTTCAGCCATTGTCACACACTACCATGCCTGGCTGGAGATTCTCTGGCACAAACCACATGTCGCTCTCCTGCTTCATGGCATTCCAGAGCTCCTGCGCTGTGTGGCTTTGATTCCCCAAAGAATTTAATTTCAATATGGCCTGTTGACGTTTGGCCACGGCTGTGCTCATATCGGTCATAACAGGTAAACGTTCATGGGTCCATGTGGAGGTGGACTGTGACAGCTCCTGCAGTGCTGATTCTGAGGAACTGGAGTATGAGGAGGAGTCAATGTGTACAGACTGGATTCCAGCAATCCTTGGAGTTGGCAGAACATGTACAGCACCAATCTCACGATCTGTACCCAGCTCCACAACATTTATTCAATGGGCAGTGAGGGAAAGGTATCGTCCCAGTCCATGGTGACTGGTCCACACATCGGTGGTGAGGTGGACCTTGCCACTGATGGCGTTTAGTAGTGCATGTTTAATGTTTCCCTCCACATGGTTTTGCAGGGCAGGGATGGCTTGCCTCCTGAAATAAAAGCAGCTGGGCATGTTGTATTGTGGGACTGCCAATGCCATTAAGTTACAGAAGCTGTCAGTCTCCACCAGTCTGAATGATAGCATTTCAAGGGACAGTAGTTTTGCAATGCCAGCATTCAGAGCCTGTGCTCGGGGGTGGTTTGCCGAGAATGGTCACCTTTTCTCCCATGCCTGTGCTACCGATGGCTGTAGACTGGGCTGGGAGTGTGAGGATGACTGGGAACGTGGTGATGTGGGTGGAATTGCACTGGGTCTCTGGACAACAGTGCCAGAGGTTCTTCTATGGTGATCATGTGAGGAAGCCGAACCAGCTGTGTGTGAGCTGGATGAAGAGGCTACAACATGAGCAGAAGAGGTGGTAGGTGCCGCTGTAGGTTGGCCTAGGTATTCAGTGTGTTTTTGTAACCACCGCGTGCTTGCTCCGCACATGTTTCCACATATTTGTGGTATTGAGGTTGCTGACACTTTTCCCTCTTTTGACTTTATGATGACACAGCTTGCATTTGACAAAGCAAATGTCATCTGCTACTGTGTCAAAAAAGGACCAGGCACTGCAAATCTTGGGAGCGCCCGTTTTGGAATTTGGAAGAGGCATGCTCCTAATGGGTGCCGAAGTGGAGGCTACAGGCAATGCAGTCTTCCCCCTCCCTCTCCCTCTTTGGGCCATTCTAGGAATCTCTTCCTCAGAGCTGTTCCCACCACCTTCCTGTACCTCACGCCGTGATGGGTCAAGTACCTCATCATTTACACTACCCTCTTCCACCAACTGCTTCTCCTGGGTAGTCTCGGCAGCACAGTACACACCAGAAAGTGGCACCTGAGTCCCATCATCAGATGTGTACTGAGGTGTGCTGACGGGAGGCACTGGTCCACCCGCCTCTTCAGATTCAGAGAGACAAAGCTGTTGGGCATCACTGCATACTGCCTCTTCTTCAGTTTCTCGAATGCTGCTTGGCTGGCCCCCTCTTTCCAAGCCAAGAGATTCAGAGAACAGAAGTAGAGATGGCTCCTGTCCTGGGCTCTCTGACTGCCTGGGCAATTTGGCAGGTGGTGAAGAGACAGATGGGTGCTCTTCAGTGCTCTGCGCCTGAGAGGATGTGGCACTAATTGAAGTCGATGTATTAGTTGCCATCCATTCGACAATGGCTTCAATTTGTTTGTCCCACAGCAGTGGGGTATGGCAAGCTCCTGCAAAGCTGCGCATGAAGGACTGTTCCCTGCTAAAACTGGGGGATGATGAGTCACCGGTGCCCACAGCAGGCACAGAATCCCCATGTCATCTCCCTGCTCCACCTCCACACCCACGTGCCTTACTCCCTGTCTTCTTCAGTAAGTTGTCTCTCACACAGAAGCTGCACTCACACAGAGACAGTGCAGACAGCCATGAACAGCGCTGCAAGGCCAAAAAAAGCTCCTCTATGTTCTCCTATATAGTGTTTTTCCACAATCTAGCAGGATACGGATGGAAAGCCACTAATAGGATAAATTTGAAAAAATGTGCAGCAGGCTGCACTAATTGAAAAAAGGACAATGGAACAGTGTGAGGCAGTGACACACCCTGAGCTGACTACAACCGGCTGTGGCGGCAGAACAGACTACAGAGTGAGCTGCACGCACACAGAGACCGTGCAGACTGCCGTGAACAGCGCTGCAAGGCAAAAACAAGGTTCTCACACAGCGGTTGCTAAATTAGCCTGGTTAAAGCACAATTAAGCAAATTGCTATCCCAAAACTGGCCCTCAGTCATAACACAGCGTCCTGTCCCTACCTGAATTCACAGCAGAGTGAGCCCAAAATGGCGGCGGCGACTTTTATATTGCATAATGACATCATTTCATCAGCCAATCACAGCCATGCCAGTAGTTACATGCCTAACATGCAGAGCAGGATGTGCCCACACTTCCAATGATTCCTCATTGGCTGAATTAAATGAAACTGGCTCTTTGCATTATGGGAACTTACGATTTCAGTATCCGATATACTGAAAGTATCGGAACTAGGTATCGGAATTCCGATACAGCGAAAATCGGCCGATACCCAATACTTGCGGTATCGGAATGCTCAACACTAGTGGTGATGCGGTATACCTTGACCATGAGCTGTGATGAATCTGGGTAGGTTCTCTTAAACTGCTGAAATACCAAGTTGAGCACATGGGCCAATCGTTGAACCTGTGTGAGCTTGCCAAGCTTCACAGCCGCTACCAGCTTACAGCCATTATCACACACGACCGTGCCTGGTTGAATGTTTAACGTTGAGCCACAGATCTGTCTGGTCTGTTATTCCTTTCAATTACTTTGCCACAGTGTGCGATTTGTATCTTAGAAAAATTAGCTTCACAAGAGTCTGTTGCAGTGCTGAGAAGCTTCCAGCTTCTGGTTGATGTGAATGACATGCTGTGAGATAACATATTAGAGATGGAGGATGAGGAGGAGCAGGAATGGTGCAGGAACTGTGGTGTAGAAGGTGGAGGAAACTCTGATAGATCTAGCTTTTGCAAAAACTTCGTGCATGATGTAGCGTTTTGTACTCACTATGCTGCGTTTGAGGTAGGCACAGGAAGCAGTTTCATTAAAATGTCCAGGTAGGTTTATTAGAACTGCATAAACCGCTTAGCATAAGCAAACAAAAGACAGCCTTCTCTGACACAAAGTGGAAAAAAAAGACAGAAAAATAAGCAATCCATTTAGTAGAGCCTATTCCCCGGCTCAAGTCAGTGTCCTTCAGCAAACACACTGTAGACCTCCACACCAGTCACAGACACTGAATGAGACATTTGGTCTCCATTTTAACTGCCAAACCCCACCATGGAGTAGGGATATGTGAGCAGTCATTCCCACCCATCTCTTTTGACTGATCATAAAACCCGGCCCTAATACGCCCAATTAACCTCTCAGCACAATATGTGCAGGAGCTTGCTTTTCTGGGCTTACATCACCGAAGCTATCAACCTCAATGATAAATATCTTCCCTCAAGACCTGTCCGGCGGCCATCTTGCATGCCCCCTCTCTGCCCAAAGCCAGGGGGCTTTGCACCTTCTGCCATCAAACAGTGGCTTCTTGACCAAGCGTGAGCATTGCCATGAAGTTTCCCTGACTTATACTCTATATGGAAGTTAAAATTCTGAAGTGCTAGGAACCACCTGGTTACTCAGTCATTGTTCCCTTTCTACTCCCTCATGCACTTTAGTGGGGCATGGTTGACACTAGCCTGAATTTAATGCCAAAGAGGAAGTACCTTAGTGTGTCCAACACCCACTTGATAGCCAAACATTCCTTTGCCACTATGGATATCCAAGAAGTATTGTTTCTCCTTGCGGAAATTGACATGCTAAGCATGCCGAGATGAGGAGACTTAAATCCACAATTCTCCTCTGGGAAATATGCTAATTATGCAAATTGTTCTTGCAGGATGACAACTTCTGACATAGATACTGTCATGATCCGCTCCAGGGTTTAATCCTGTCTGCCCTTTTTCCAGGCGGATCATGTCAAGGGTTAACTTTGCTCTACCTCATTCTAGATTCCGGTGTGCTATTTAGCTCCAATGCATCCTGCTGGTGGTGTCAGCTATACTTCTGCCTTCGGCGGGTGAACCTGACTCTGGTAGCTCTTGAACTGTGGCTGTGATCCCTGACTTGCCCTGTGTCTGTTTACTTTCTCTGTCTGCCCTTTTCCCAGTGTTTCCCTGTTTGTTGGCTCAATTCATATTTGGCTCTTATTCGTACTCACTTCTGCCTTCTGTCTTTGTCTTATCTGCTTCTGACTGTTGCTGAACCCCCTGGCTTGTTCCTGACCACGTATACTGCTGCTACTATTGGTACTTCTGCTTCTAACGTTTTTTTTTACTTGGCTTGTCTAACCACTCTCTCACCAGTTGATGCTGCTCTGTTTGTGCAGTCTTACTTCCCTCTCAAGCTCCCCCTGGTGGAGGTTGCGCTATGCTGAACTGCAGCAGCATGATTGATACATTATAGGGTGCTCTTCCCTGTTCACCTCATGTATTATGACAGCACCTAGCCCAGCCCAGAACTTACATTAGTATATATCCATAGCGCTATGTGGAACTAATCACGCCGACACTAATCACAGCTGTGTTAAGCATATATAAGGACTGAGCAGGCCGGTATAGACACATAAGCCCCCTATTTGAGGAAGCCAGTCAGGTGAAACAGCGCTGTCGGGGTCACTGTGGAATGTTCCTAACCCGGATATATACTAATGTAAGTTCAAAGCTTTTTCTAATATCATGGACAGCAGACAATAGGAAAGCACTATGCACTTTATAAATATTTATTAGGACATCTAGGGTAATATAACATTGTTCATTATTTTTAATGACTATAGGAACAAATGTTCCATTGTAATTACACATTGTGCAACATACCTTAGGTGGGATTTTCCAAAGTGATATTTTATAGAATACTGTTTTTGGTGTTTATTTACATGGTTGAAGATTTTGTCTGCTGCCATTGGGGTATATTTTGAACTTATCTGTACACTTTTTATAACATTGCCTGGTTTCTATTATAGTTCCCAGCTATATGTACCAAGAGAATTCCCCTGATGATTATACTTGTTTTTAAAATGATCTAATAAAAAATAAAAAATATGTTTTTATGAAGTAATACCATTGCCTATGCCTCTTTATCCCTGATATATATATATATATATATATATATATATATATATATATATATATATATATATACTCACCGGCCACTTTATTAGGTACACCTGTCCAACTTCTTGTTGACACTTAATTTCTAATCAGCCAATCACATGGCGGCAACTCAGTGCATTTAGGCATGTAGACATGGTCAAGACAATCTCCTGCAGTTCAAACCGAGCATCAGTATGGGAAAGAAAGGTGATTTGAGTGCCTTTGAACGTGGCATGGTTGTTGGTGCCAGAAGGGCTGGTCTGAGTATTTCAGAAACTGCTGATCTACTGGGATTTTCACGGACGCACAACCATCTCTAGGGTTTACAGAGAATGGTCCGAAAAAGAAAAAAAATCCAGTGAGCGGCAGTTCTGTGGGCGGAAATGCCTTGTTGATGCCAGAGGTCAGAGGAGAATGGGCAGACTGGTTCGAGCTGATAGAAAGGCAACAGTGACTCAAATCGCCACCCGTTACAACCAAGGTAGGCCTAAGAGCATCTCTGAGCGCACAGTGCGTCGAACTTTGAGGCAGATGGGCTACAGCAGCAGAAGACCACACCGGGTACCACTCCTTTCAGCTAAGAACAGGAAACTGAGGCTACAATTTGTACAAGCTCATCGAAATTGGACAGTAGAAGATTGGAAAAACGTTGCTTGGTCTGATGAGTCTCGATTTCTGCTGCGACATTCGGATGGTAGGGTCAGAATTTGGCGTAAACAACATGAAAGCATGGATCCATCCTGCCTTGTATGGAGCATCTTTGGGATGTGCAGCCGACAAATCTGCGGCAACTGTGTGATGCCATCATGTCAATATGGACCAAAATCTCTGAGGAATGCTTCCAGCACCTTGTTGAATCTATGCCACGAAGAATTGAGGCAGTTCTGAAGGCAAAAGGGGGTCCAACCCGTTACTAGCATGGTGTACCTAATAAAGTGGCCGGTGAGTGTATATATATATATATACCCTAGGGATACATGCCTGAATTCTCCACCAATTAGAGGGTTTTATACTCATTCAACTGTGGTGGAGATAGGTACAGGAGGTGGTTAAATTGAAATGTCCAGGCAGGCTTATTAGAACTTAGCATAGGCAAATAAAAGACAGCCTTCTCCCACATAAAGTGAAAAAAACAGAGAAGTAAACAGTCCATTTAGTAGTACAGGTTCGCCTGCTTAGGTCAATGTCCTTCAGCAAACACACTGGAGGCCTCCACACCTGTCACAGACACTGAATGAGGCATTTGGTCTCCATTTTATCTGCCAAACCCCACCATGGGGTGGGGATATGTGAGCAGTCATTCCCACCCATCTCTTTTGACTGATCATAAAACCCGGCCCTAATACGCCCAATTAACCTCTCAGCATAATATGTGCAGGAGCTTGCTTTTCTGGGCTTACATCACCGAAGCTATCAACCTCAATGATAAATATCTTCCCTCAAGACCTGTCCGGCGGCCATCTTGCATGCCCCCTCTCTGCCCAAAGCCAGGGGACTTTGCACCTTCTGCCATCAAACAGTGGCTTCTTGACCAAGCGTGAGCATTGCCATGAAGTTTCCCTGACTTATACTCTATATGGAAGTTAAAATTCTGAAGTGCTAGGAACCACCTGGTTACTCAGTCATTGTTCCCTTTCTACTCCCTCATGCACTTTAGTGGGGCATGGTTGACACTAGCCTGAATTTAATGCCAAAGAGGAAGTACCTTAGTGTGTCCAACACCCACTTGATAGCCAAACATTCCTTTGCCACTATGGATATCCAAGAAGTATTGTTTCTCCTTGCGGAAATTGACATGCTAAGCATGCCGAGATGAGGAGACTTAAATCCACAATTCTCCTCTGGGAAATATGCTAATTATGCAAATTGTTCTTGCAGGATGACAACTTCTGACATAGATACTGTCATGATCCGCTCCAGGGTTTAATCCTGTCTGCCCTTTTTCCAGGCGGATCATGTCAAGGGTTAACTTTGCTCTACCTCATTCTAGATTCCGGTGTGCTATTTAGCTCCAATGCATCCTGCTGGTGGTGTCAGCTACAGTTCTGCCTTCGGCGGGTGAACCTGACTCTGGTAGCTCTTGAACTGTGGCTGTGATCCCTGACTTGCCCTGTGTCTGTTTACTTTCTCTGTCTGCCCTTTTCCCAGTGTTTCCCTGTTTGTTGGCTCGATTCATATTCGGCTCTTATTCGTACTCACTTCTGCCTTCTGTCTTTGTCTTATCTGCTTCTGACTGTTGCTGAACCCCCTGGCTTGTTCCTGACCACGTATACTGCTGCTACTATTGGTACTTCTGCTTCTAACGGTTTTTTTTACTTGGCTTGTCTGACCACTCTCTCACCAGTTGATGCTGCTCTGTTTGTGCAGTCTTACTTCCCTCTCAAGCTCCCCCTGGTGGAGGTTGCGCTATGCTGAACTGCAGCAGCATGATTGATACATTATAGGGTGCTCTTCCCTGTTCACCTCATGTATTATGACAGCACCTAGCCCAGCCCAGAACTTACATTAGTATATATCCATAGCGCTATGTGGAACTAATCACGCCGACGCTAATCACAGCTGTGTTAAGCATATATAAGGACTGAGCAGGCCGGTATAGACACGCAAGCCCCCTATTTGAGGAAGCCAGTCAGGTGAAACAGCGCTGTCGGGGTCACTGTGGAATGTTCCTAACCAGGATATATACTAATGTAAGTTCAAAGCTTTTTCTAATATCATAGACAGCAGACAATAGGAAAGCACTATGCACTTTATAAATATTTATTAGGACATCTAGGGTAATATAACATTGTTCATTATTTTTAATGACTATAGGAACAAATGTTCCATTGTAATTACACATTGTGCAATATACCTTAGGTGGGATTTTCCAAAGTGATATTTTATAGAATACTGTTTTTGGTGTTTATTTACATGGTTGAAGATTTTGTCTGCTGCCATTGGGGTATATTTTGAACTTATCTGTACACTTTTTATAACATTGCCTGGTTTCGGATATAGTTCCCAGCTATATGTACTAAGAGAATTCACCTGATGATTATACTTGTTTTTAAGATGATCTAATAAAAAATAAAAAATATGTTTTTATGAAGTAATACCATTGCCTATGCCTCTTTATCCCTGATATATATATATATATATATATATATATATATATATATATATATATATATATATATATATATATATATATATACCCTATGGATACATGCCCGAATTCTCCACCAATTAGGGGGTTTTATACTCATTCAACTGTGGTGGAGATAGGTACAGGAGGTGGTTAAATTGAAATGTCCAGGCAGGCTTATTAGAACTTAGCATAGGCAAATAAAAGACAGCCTTCTCCCACATAAAGTGAAAAAAACAGAGAAGTAAACAGTCCATTTAGTAGTACAGGTTCGCCTGCTTAGGTCAATGTCCTTCAGCAAACACACTGGAGGCCTCCACACCTGTCACAGACACTGAATGAGGCATTTGGTCTCCATTTTATCTGCCAAACCCCACCATGGGGTGGGGATATGCGAGCAGTCATTCCCACCCATCTCTTTTGACTGCTCGTAAAAGTTGGCACTGATATGCCCTATTAAATCTCTCAGCACTATAAGTGCTTTCCCTGGCTTACATCACCAAAGCTACCAACTTCGATGATACATTTCTCCCCTCAAGGACCTGTCTGGTGGCCATCTTACATAGTATGCAAAAACTCTTCCTTTTTAATAAATAAAGTATGATGGGATTACCCTCATATACCCTTTTCCAGAGAGACTAGATGTATGGAAGAACTGAAGATTTCTAGACAACTGGGAATCTTCTTTTGCAGGGATGCCTACATTTTTACTACAACAACCTTATCTGTTGCTACAAAACTACTCCTAAATTCTATATGATTTTTATCAGTAATTACCTATGTGGATGTCATTGTGGTTACTTGTGAAATTGCTGTGAAAACTTTGTGAAATAATTGTGATACATGTGACCATGTCCTTAGGCTAAATGTCATAAATCTCTGATCTATAATGGTCCAACCATTGGGATAATACAGCTCCCAGTTAGGCAGTGGAATCCGCCTGCCATTCAGAATTACGTTGACATCCTATGTCAGAGAGGATCGGATATGAACCCTCCGTTCTGTCAGATGCAGCTGAATCCCTTTGTGACCACTTTGTGCTGGGGAAAATTGGTGCAATGTACAACAGGCAGGTGACTGTTAGTGCTTAAACACATTTGTTGTTTTCATAAAGACCTGGATATACCCGTTAAATACAGTGCAGCAAATGTATGTTTTTGACATGCTATAGTACTGAGGGTTAATGCAGAGTAATACAAGCTCCACTAGATGGCAACAGAGTGGAGAGTGAACTGAAAAATCCTGCAATGAAGCAGACCCACAGTAATACAGCGGAGTTACCACTAGGTGGCAGCGTAGTCAGAGAGTCCAGTCAATACCAGAAGATAACACAACATCAAAAGGAAAATCAAGGAGCAGAGCCAGATGGAAGCAAAAGGTCAGTACCGGTCAGTAGCAGAGATACCACCAGAAGGGAGGGACAGAATCAGGTCAGAGCCAAGCTAAAGTCAATACCAGGGAATCCAAACACACAGGGGATAAAGGAGCAGGGATGGGTAGGAAGAAGGTCAACAGACGCGGGTCGGGTCAGATAAAGGCAGCAGGACAGATCAGGAACTCTCCAGAGCCAGCTGGCATGCCAAAGGCAAGCAATATAACTGGCACTGCACGCAGGTTGCAGCACCAAGATATAGCAGACCAGACACAGGAACGAGGCAGGGAAAGTTAACCCCTGACATGATCAGACTGGGAAAGGAAAGACAAAACCAAAACATGGCCTGGATTATGACAGATTTCCTCTATTTTTTTAAAACACAATTCCAGTTTGCTTTCTAGTAAGATTTCACTCTACTTTGCCTATATTTGTAATAAAAATTATTACTATTTTGAATTTCTTGAAAACATATGAAACTCATTTATAATTCACAATACATTTGATAGTTGATTGATGATTTCTCTTGCCTGTTCCTTTAGCAGCTAAACCACATACCTATTTTGTAAAGGTAAAATGCAAACATGTTCTAATCCTTGCTGCTTCCTAAATATTTATAAGTGCCTTTATACCGCTTTTATTGAAAGCAAGCTGTGATCATGGTTCAAAGTGGAAATAAATGTGGTTTGTGTTTAAATGGAATTGACTAACTGCAACTCCTTTATATTCAGCCGCACAACTAAATTTAAATCCTATCTTTCATATCCACTGAAAATTGGAATAGAAAGAACTAAATAAGATTAACAAGGCACAGACGTTTCTAAGAGAAAGTTGATAAATGCAGAAGATTTAATAAACATGAACCAAATGTCCAGAAAACATTAACTTAAACATATTTTCAAGTCAATTTATATATTCAGCAATGTTCATTTAGGACAATGATGTTTATGTCTTCGAAGCAAAATATGTGTTTAATATTGCAGCGCATTTATTTAATTTTGAAAGCATATAATAAAATATAAATTGCAATGAAAAAAATACAAGTCTGAATAAAAATTGCAGCAAACATTATATACATTCAAACAGAAGTCTATAAATTAGTAGATATCTATCTATCTATCTATCTATCTATCTATCTATCTAACTGTCTATCTATCTATCTATCTATCTATCTACCTACAGTATAAGTATTTGATTCCTTGCTGATTTTGTAAGTTTGCCCACCGACAAAGACATGAGCAATATATAATTTTAAGAGTAGATTAATTTTAACATTGAAAGACAGAATATCAAAAGAAATCCAGAAAATCACATTGTATGAATTATATAAATTTATTGGCATTTTGCAGTGAGAAATAAGTATTTGATCCCCACCAACCATTAAGAGTTCTGGCTCCTACAGACCAGTTAGACGCTCCTAATCAACTCATTACCTGCATTGAAGCAAGCTGTCTTAGACCTTTATAGAAGACTCCTGTCCACTGACTAAATTAATCGGTCAGACTCTAACCTCTACAACATGGGAAAGACCAAAGAGCTTTGCAAGAATGTCAGGGACAAGATCACAAACCTGCTCACAGCCGGAATGGGCTACAAAACCATAAGTAAGACACTGTGTGAGAAGGAGACAACTGTTGGTGCAATAGTAAGAAAATGGAAGAAATACAAAATGACTGTCAATTGACATTGATCTGGGGCATTATGCAAAATCTCACCTCGTGGGGTATCCTTGATCATGAGGAAGGTGAGAGATCAGCCTAAAACTACACAGGGGCAACTTGTTAATGATCTCAAGGCAGCTGGGACTACAGTCACCAAGAAAACCATTGGTAACAAATTACGCTGTAAAGGTTTAAAATCCTGCAGTGCAAAGTCCCCATGCTCAAGAAGGCACATGTGCAGGCCCATCTGAAGTTTGCCAATGAACACTTGGATGATTCTGCGAGTGATTGGGAGAAGGTGCTGTGGTCAGATGAGACAAAAATTGAGCTCTCTGGCATTAACTCAACTCGCTGTGTTTGGAGGAAGAGTAATGCTGCCTGTGACCCAAAGAACACCATCCCCACTGTCAAGCATGAAAGTGGAAACATGTTTTGGGAGTGTTTCTCTGCTAAGGGCACAGGACTTCTTCACCGCATCAATGGGATAATGGATGGAGCCATGTACCATAAAATCCTGAGTGACAACCCCTTCCCTCTGGCAGGACATTAAAAATAGGTTGTGGCTGGGTCTCCCGGCAAGACAATGACCCAAAACATACAGCCAAGCCAACAAAGGAGTGACTCAAAAAGATGCACATTAAGGTCATGGAGTGGCCTAACCAGTCTCCAGACCTTAATCCCATAGAAAACTTATGGAGGGAGTGAATTAATGATTTAAATATGATCTGCAAAGAGGAGTTGACAAACATTCCTCCTGACATGTGCGCAAACCTCATTATCAACTACAAAAAAAATTCTGACTGCTGTGCATGCCAAGAAGGGTTTTGCCACCCAGTATTAAGTCTTATTTGACAGAGGGATCAAATACTTATTTCTCATCTCAAAATGCAAATACATTGCTATAATTTATACAATGTGATTTTCTGGATTTTATTTCTGACATTCTGTCTCTCAATGTTAAAATTAACCTACCCTTAACCCCTTCACCCCCAAGGGTGGTTTGCACGTTAATGACCAGGCCAATTTTTACAAATCTGACCACTGTCCCTTTATGAGGTTATAACTCTGGAACGCTTCAACGGATCTTGGCGATTCTGACATAGTTTTCTCGTGACATATTGTACTTCATGATAGTGGTAAAATTTCCTCGATATAACTTGCGATTATTTGTTAAAAAAATGGATATTTGGCGAAAATTTTGAAAATTTCGCAATTTTCCAAATTTGAATTTGTATGCCCTTAAATCACAGACATATGTCCCGCAAAATACTTAATAAGTAACATTTCCCACATGTCTACTTTACATCAGCACAATTTTGGAACCAAATTTTTTTTTTGTTATTGAGTTATAAGGGTTAATAATTGACCAGCAATTTCTCATTTTTACAACACCATTTTTTTTCAGGGACCACATCTCATTTGAAGTCATTTTGAGGGGTCTATATGACAGAAAATACCCAAGTGTGACACCATTCTAAAAACTGCACCCCTCAAGGTGCTCAAAACCACATTCAAGAAATTTATTAACCCTTCAGGTGTTTCACAGGAATTTTTGGAATGTTTGAAAAAAAGTTAAATGTTCATTTTTATTTACACAAAATTTATTTCAGCTCCAATTTGTTTTATTTTACCAAGGGTAACAGGAGAAAATGGACCCCAAAAGTTGTTGGACAATTTATCCTGAGTACGATAATACCCCATATGTGGGGGTAAACCACTGTTTGGGCGCATGGCAGAGCTCGGAAGGAAAGGAGCGCCATTTGACTTTTCAATGCAAAATTGACTGGAATTGAGATGGGACGCCATGTTGCGTTTGGAGAGCCCCTGATGTGCCTAAACATTGAAACCCCCCACAACTGACACCATTTTGGAAAGTAGACCCACTAAGGAACTTATCTAGATGAGTGGTGAGCACTTTGACCCAACAAGTGCTTCACAGAAGTTTATAATGCAGAGCCGTAAAAATAAAAAATCATATTTTTTCACAAAAATGATCTTTTTGCCACCATTTTTTTATTTTCCCAAGGGTAAGAGAAGAAATTAGACCTCAAAAGTTGTTGTGCAATTTGTCCTGAGTACAACGATACCCCATATGTGGGTGTAAACCATTGTTTGGGCGCAGGGCAGAGCTCGGAAGGGAAGGAGCGCCATTTGACTTTTCAATGCAAAATTGACTGGAATTGAGATGGGACGCCATGTTGCGTTTGGAGAGCCCCTGATGTGCCGAAACATTGAAACCCCCCACAAGTGACACCATTTTGGAAAGTAGACCCCTTAAGGAACTTATCTAGATGTGTGTTGAGCACTTTGACCCAACAAGTGCTTCACAGAAGTTTATAATGCAGAGCCATAAAAATAAAAAATCATATTTGTTCACAAAAATGATCTTTTTGCCCCCATTTTTTTATTTTCCCAAGGGTAAGAAAAGTAATTAGACAACAAAAGTTGTTGTGCAATTTGTCCTGAGTACGACAATACCCCATATGTGGGGGTAAACCACTGTTTGGGCGCATAGCAGAGCTCGGAAGGGAAGGAGCGCTATTTTACTTTTCAATGCAAAATTGACTGGAATTAAGATGGGACGCCATGTTGCGTTTGGAGAGCCCCTGATGTGCCTAAACATTAAAACCCCCCACAAGTGACACCATTTTGGAAAGTAGACCCCCTAAGGAACTTATGTAGATGTGTTTTGAGAGCTTTGAACCCCCAAGTGTTTCACTACAGTTTATAACGCAGAGCCATGAAAATAAAAATTCCTCTTTTTTTTCACAGAAATGATTTTTTAGCCCCCAGCTTTGTATTTTTACAAGGGTAACATAATAAATTGGACCCCAAAAGTTGTTGTCCAATTTGTCCTGAGTACGCTGATACCCCATATGTGGGGGGGAAGCACTGTTTGGGCGCATGACAGAGCTCGGAAGGGAAGGAGCGCCATTTGGAATGCAGACTTAAATGGATTGGTCTGCAGGCGTCACATTGCATTTGCAGAGCTCCTGATGTACCCAAACAGTAGAAACCCCCCACAAGTGACCCCAAATTGGAAACTAGACCTCCCAAGGAACTTATTTAGATGTGTTGTGAGAACTTTGAACCCCCAAGTGTTTCACTACAGTTTGTAACGCAGAGCCGTGAAAATAAAAATTCCTCTTTTTTTTCACAGAAATGATTTTTTAGCCCCCAGCTTTGTATTTTTACAAAGGTAACATAATAAATTGGACCCCAAAAGTTGTTGTCCAATTTGTTCTGAGTACGCTGATACCCCATATGTGGGGGGGAAGCACTGTTTGGGCGCATGACAGAGCTCGGAAGGGAAGGAGCGCCATTTGGAATGCAGACTTAAATGGATTGATCTGCAGGCGTCACGTTGCATTTGCAGAGCCCCTGATGTACCCAAACAGTAGAAACCCCCCACAAGTGACCCCAAATTGGAAACTAGACCTCCCAAGGAACTTATCTAGATGTGTTGTGAGAACTTTGAACCCCCAAGTGTTTCACTACAGTTTATAACGCAGAGCCGTGAAAATAAAAATTATTTTTTTTTCACAAAAATGATATTTTAGCCCCCAGTTTTGTATTTTCACAAGGGTAACAGGATAAATTGGACCCCAAAAGTTTTTGTCCAATTTGTCCTGTGTACGCTGATACCCCATATGTGGGGGTAAACCACTGTTTGGGCGCATGGCAGAGCTCGGAAGGGAAGGAGCGCCGTTTGGAATGCAGACTTAGATGGATTGGTCTGCAGGCGTCACATTGCATTTGCAGAGCCCCTGATGTACCTAAACAGTAGAAACCCCCCACAAGTGACCCCATATTGGAAATTAGACCCCCCATGGAACTTATCTAGATGTGTTGTGAAAACTTTGAACCCCCAAGTGTTTCACTACAGTTTACAACGCAGAGCCGTGAAAATAAAAAATCCTTTTTTTCCCACAAAACTTATTTTTTAGCCCCCAGTTTTGTATTTTCCCAAGGGTAACAGGAGAAATTGGACCCCAAAAGATGTTGTCCAATTTGTCCTGAGTATGCCGATACCCCATATGTTGGGGTAAACCCCTGTTTGGGTACACGGGAGAGCTCTGAAGGGAAGGAGCACTGTTTTACTTTTTCAACGCAGAATTGTCTGGAATTGAGATCGGATGCCATGTCCCGTCTGGAGAGCCCCTGATGTGCCTAAACAGTGGAAACCCCCCAATTATAACTGAAACCCTAATCCAAACACACCCCTTACCCTAATCCAAATGGTAACCCTAACCACACCCCTAACCCTGACACACCCCTAACCCTAATCCCAACCCTATTCCCAACCGTAAATGTAATCCAAACCCTAATCCTAACTTTAGCCCCAACCCTAACTGTAGCCTTAACCCTAACCCTAGCCCTAACCCTAGCCCTAACCCTAGCAATAACCCTAACCCTAGCCCTAACCCTAGCCCTAACCCTAGCAATAACCCTAGCCCTAACCCTAGCCCTAGCCCTAACCCTAGCAATAACCCTAGCCCTAAACCTAGCCCTAACCCTAGCAATAACCCTAGCCCTAACCCTAACCCTAACCCTAGCAATAACCCTAGCCCTAACCCTAGCCCTAACCCTAGCCCTAACCCTAGCCCTAACCCTAACCCTAATGGGAAAATGGAAATAAATACATTTTTTTTTCCCCCTAACTAAGGGGGTGATGAAGGGGGGTTTGATTTACTTTTATAGCGGGTTATTTAGCGGATTTTTATCATTGGCAGCCGTCACACACTAAAAGACGCTTTTTATTGCAAAAAATATTTTTTGCGTTACCACATTTTGAAAGCTATAATTTTTCCATATTTGAGTCCACAGAGTCATGTGAGGTCTTGTTTTTGGCGGGACGAGTTGACGTTTTTATTGGTAACATTTTCGGGCACATTACATTTTTTGATCGCTTTTTATTCCGATTTTTGTGAGGCAGAATGATCAAAAAACAGCTATTCATGAATTTCTTTTGGGGGAGGCGTTTATACCGTTCCGCGTTTGGTAAAATTGATAAAGCAGTTTTATTCTTCGGGTCAGTACGATTACAGCGATACCTCATTTATATCATTTTTTTATGTTTTGGCGCTTTTATACGATAAAAGCTATTTTATAGAAAAAATTATTATTTTGCTATCGCTTTATTCTCAGGACTATAACTTTTTTATTTGCGTAGCGGTACCATGGTTATTTATATCTGTCTTTTTGATCGCGTGTTATTCCACTTTTTGTTCGGCGGTATGGTAATAAAGCGTTGTTTATTGCCTCGTTTTTTTTTTTCTCACGGTGTTTACTGAAGGGGTTAACTACTGGGACAGTTTTATAGGTTGGGTCATTACAGACGCGGTGATACTAAATATGTGTACTTTTATTGTTTGTTTTTTTTATTTAGATAAAGAAATGTATTTATGGGAATAATATTTTTTTTTCTTTATTTAGGAATTTATTTTTTATTTATTTTTTTACACATGTGGAAACATTTTTTTTTAAACTTTTTTACTTTGTCCCAGGGGGTGACATTACAGATCGGTGATCTGACAGTGTGCACAGCACTCTGTCAGATCGACGATCTGCTGTGCAGGGCTGCAGGCTTACCAGCGCCTGCTCTGAGCAGGCACTCGGTAAGCCACCTCCCTCCCTGCAGGACCCGGATGCCGCGGCCATCTTGGATCCGGGACCTGCGGCGAGGAGGGAGGTAGGAGACCCTCGGAGCAACGCGATCACATCGATTTGCTGCGGGGATCTCAGGGAAGCCCGCAGGGAGCCCCCTCCCTGCGCGATGCTTCCCTGTACCGCTGGTACACCGCGATCATGTTTGATCGCGGTGTGCCGGGGGTTAATGTGCCGGGGGCGGTCCATGACCGCTCCTGGCACATAGTGCCGGATGTCAGCTGCGATATGCAGCTGACACCCGGCCGCGATCGGCCGCGCTCCCCCCGTGAGCGCGGCCGATCGCGTATGACGTACTATCCCGTCGGTGGTCATATGGGCCCACCCCACCTCGACGGGATAGTACGTCAGATGTCAGAAAGGGGTTGAAATTATAGTCTGTTCATGTCTTTGTGTGCAAACTTACAAAACCAGCAAAGGATAAAATACTTATTTCCCCCACTGTATATGTATATATGTATACGTGTATATATATATATATATATATATATATATATATATATATATATATATATATATATACACTCACCGGCCACTTTATTAGGTACACCATGCTAGTAACGGGTTGGACCCCCTTTTGCCTTCAGAACTGCCTCAATTCTTCGTGGCATAGATTCAACAAGGTGCTGGAAGCATTCCTCAGAGATTTTGGTCCATATTGACATGATGGCATCACACAGTTGCCGCAGATTTGTCGGCTGCACATCCCAAAGATGCTCCATACAAGGCAGGATGGATCCATGCTTTCATGTTGTTTACGCCAAATTCTGACCCTACCATCTGAATGTCGCAGCAGAAATCGAGACTCATCAGACCAAGCAACGTTTTTCCAATCTTCTACTGTCCAATTTCGATGAGCTTGTACAAATTGTAGCCTCAGTTTCCTGTTCTTAGCTGAAAGGAGTGGTACCCGGTGTGGTCTTCTGCTGCTGTAGCCCATCTGCCTCAAAGTCCGACGCACTGTGCGTTCAGAGATGCTCTTAGGCCTACCTTGGTTGTAACGGGTGGCGATTTGAGTCACTGTTGCCTTTCTATCAGCTCGAACCAGTCTGCCCATTCTCCTCTGACCTCTGGCATCAACAAGGCATTTCCGCCCACAGAACTGCCGCTCACTGGATTTTTTTTCTTTTTCGGACCATTCTCTGTAAACCCTAGAGATGGTTGTGCGTGAAAATCCCAGTAGATCAGCAGTTTCTGAAAAACTCAGACCAGCCCTTCTGGCACCAACAACCATACCACGTTCAAAGGCACTCAAATCACCTTTCTTCCCCATACTGATGCTCGGTTTGAACTGCAGGAGATTGTCTTGACCATGTCTACATGCCTAAATGCACTGAGTTGCCGCCATGTGATTGGCTGATTAGAAATTAAGTGTTAACAAGAAGTTGGACAGGTGTACCTAATATAGTGGCCAGTGAGTGTATATATATATATATATATATATATATATATATATATATATATATATATATATATAGCTCTGTTATGACCCAGTTGTATGTAGGAGACCAATGTACATTATTCATTATTGAGAATAATTGCTTAGGGTCCTTAAGATCGCTGGATGTGGATAATACTAGTGGTTGTAATATGTTATCTGGCCATGAAGAGAAATGCTCAGTAAGAGATTGAATGTACTCAACAATTGGTCACAGTGGGGGGGAGGAAACTGTAACTTGTGAGTCTTAGGAGGGGCATGAAAAATAGGGCATACAGAAGTCTCAGGTAAAGAATATACATTTTCTTTGGTGGATAACAAATTTTGTGATACACCCTCTTGAAGTAATAAAGACATCCATGGACGACTTGTGAGGTAGGATCATGAGGGACTTTGCTATGTGTGGAGATATCAGACAGCAAATTCATGACCTGTTTGAGGTAAAGCATTTTGCCCAGTACAGCAATAGATCGACTCTTATCGGACACTTGGATAATAATATTAGAATTATAATGTACAGGTGCTTCTCACAAAATTAGAATATCATCAAAAAGTGATTTTATTTCAGTTCTTCACTACAAAATGTGAAACTCAGATATTATATAGAGTCATTACAAACAGAGTGATCTATTTCAAGCATTTATTTCTATTAATGTTGCTGATTATGGCTTATAGCCATTGAAATCCCAAAAGTCATTATCTAAGTAAATTAGAATACTTTATAACACCAGCTTGAAAAATGATTTTAAAATCCGAAATATATACCTACTGAAATGTATGTTCAGTAAATGCACTCAATACTTGGTCGGGGCCAAGATCTGGACTGTTACTCAATGGTCCAAGGTGTTGTTTTCAGATGAAAGTAAAGTTTGCATTTAATTTGGAAATCAAGGTCCCAGAGTCTGATGGAAGAATGGAGAGACAGACAATCCAAGCTGCTTGAGGTCTAGTGTGAAGTTTCCACAATCAGTGATGGTTTGGGGAGCCATGTCATCTGCTGGTGTAGGTCCACTGTGTTTTATCAAGACCAAAGTCAGCATAGCGGTCTACTAGGAAATTTTAGAGCACTTCATGCTTCCCTCTGCTGACAAGCTTTTAGGAGATGGAAATTTCATTCTCCAGCAGGACTTAGCACCTGTCAACACTGCTAAAAGTACCAATACCTGGTTTAAAAACCACAGTATCACTCTCCTTGATTGGCCAGCAAACCCATCTGACCATAACCCCGGGGTAGTATTGTCAAGCGGAAGATGAGAGACACCAGACCCAACAATCCAACAATGCAGACAAGCTGAAGGCTGCTATCAAAGCTACCTGGGCTTCCATAACACCTCAGCAGTGCCACAGGCTGATGGCCTCCATGCCACACCGCATTGATGCAGTAATTGATGCAAAAGGAGCCCCGACCAAGTATTGAGTGCATTTACTGAACATATATTTCAGTAGGCCAACATTTTTTATTTTAAAATTATTTTTCATGCTGGTATTATAATTTAGATAATGACTTTTGGGTTTTCATTGGCTGTAAGCCATAATTATCAAATTTAACAGAAATAAACAAGTGAATTGAATCACTTTGTTTATAATGACTCGATATAATGTATGAGTTTCACTTTTTGTATGGAAGAACTGAAATAAATTAACTTTTTGATGATATTCTAATTTTGTG
Source organism: Ranitomeya variabilis (assembly GCF_051348905.1). NCBI lineage: Eukaryota > Metazoa > Chordata > Amphibia > Anura > Dendrobatidae > Ranitomeya > Ranitomeya variabilis. The sequence continues at coordinate 515,661,638 of NC_135234.1, forward strand.
AGAAGGACTTGTACTATATGCAATTGTAAAGAGCGTTACTACTGCGTATAACTTGATTATTCTTCTCTCCAGGATCCTAGCAAAAATTGCTACATTCACAAAAAGGAGGATTTATGTCTTGTAAGATAAATCAAGCAAAATATTTCTTGTAATGTAAAGAAACAGGAGAATGTAGAACATGTGTACATTCTTTGATATTGTAATCCAATAAGAGCAAGATTTTCTTTCATACAATTCTTCTCATTGAAGGCTTCCTCCTTCTCTTCCATATGATTTGATATGATCTCAACATTTTTGTCAACAGTCATGGATATAATATAATTTTCCGTTGTATCTTTCTCTCTTTCTATGAACACTCAAACTTTTTTTTACTAGTCAGGGCTGCAGTATTCATTTACACGCATTTTAGTAAATACATGGAATGAACAACTATTATCAGGTCAGAAATGACTATAGAAAGCATTTTTCTTCAAGTGACTAAGGTATGCAGTCAAGATAAATGTCCCTTCTTTTATTTCTAATACCCCCAAACATTTCACAAAACCTTTAATCATTGGTGGATTAATGCCAGAACTGACTTACATACTTTAGTCACGGGATAAGCTTATTTTTTCTGCATGGAATGATTTCATCTTTCTGGATTTGTCTCTGCTCTTGAATTACAATACTTATCGCTAGATCACCTTAGCCACAGTTCTGTGTGTTTTACTAATAAACTATGGAAGTGACTCCTTTTGTCTACCAAACCCCAAAAATATTGGATTACAACTACTGTGTATTTTCAAGGTTATACCAATTCTAACCTTAAAAAAAATGCAGTAAGAAACAAATGTTGTCTGTACTTTTAACCTTATTGTATGTGCATCTTCAGCTGCTGTTTCATTAATAATTGTATATTCATCATGTACTCAGATATTCCACTAACCCTCCATAATGTCAATAGTTTTAAACCTATAAAACGCCATAAAGTAGGAAAAAATGGTAGAAACCGTTTTCTTTTAAATATATGTATGTTTTTCTTGAAAACAGAAGAATTCCTCTTTAAAGGGAACTTGTCACCAGAAAAAAACGCTATTAACCTGCAGATAGGGGGTTAACCTGCAGGTTAGTAACATTATTAACCTGCCCTGCGGCTACACATAGCCGAATGCTGCAGGAAGAAAATGAACTTTATTTCATCCAGAAGTGCTCAGGTTTCAGCTACGGGGGTGGCGCCTCGCAGGTTCAGTCGCTGCTCTGAGTATACAGAGCGTCCGCTGTAACCTGACCCCTGTCACTGGCTCTGTATTGGGGCTGGCTGTCAGTCAATGCCATGCGCACATTTACAGGCGCAGCTCTGTATTCTTAGATCGATGACTGAACTTGCTCCGGCGCAGCCCTTTGTGACTGAAACCCGAACCCTGCTGGGGGAATAAAGTTCATTTTCTCCATGCAACGTTCGGATAAGTGTGGGCATCAGGCAGGTTAATAACACTATTAACCTGCAGATTAACCCCATATATGCAGCTTAATAGCGTTTATTCTGTTGACAAGTTCCCTTTTAAATTAGTACAAGCACTGTCATCCCTCCCATACATATATTTACAAAGTGTACACCACTAAATAAATTATTGTAAAGGGAAGGTGAATGATAGTGTTGATATATTATTAACTAGTAAAATTTAACTTAAATTAGCACAATTTAAAATAAATTAATTAAAAATTGTCCCTATTCCTGACCTAGACTTCCCATTGGGAAATGAGGAGAGGATAAATCGGGGTCTTCAAATTAAAATCCATTTTATGGGATTTAATCTATAGTTAATTTAATTTAAATTTTCCTGATTTAAGCTCATAGTTTTGGGGAATTATATTAATCTTCGTGTTGCTATACGTATCCTGGTGGACACTGTCAGTTGACCCTCAAAACCTCCGCCTAAGTGATTCTGGCTACACCAGACCAAGATTTCTTAGGAAAATTTTCAAGAGAAGAATCTAGACTGAAATGCAATGACAATAAATGCTGATCATTAGTCATGGATATGGCAGGTCTTGGCTAGGTGTTCAAGGACCAGTAAAAAATGTATCACATTGATTACTAAGCAGTGATTGGAAGTTATTATGAACTAACAATTTAACTGCCACAGTAGAGTAAATATAAAAGATTTATTCTCTGCATTAAAGTAGCCTGTGGAGTACCTGCTGGGTCAGCCATTTTCTTTAACCCCTTAGTGACAGAGCCAATTTGGTACTTAATGACCGGGCCAATTTTTACAATTCTGACCACTGTCACTTTATGAGGTTATAACTCTGGAATGCTTTAACGGATCCCACTGATTCTGAGATAGTTTTTTCATGACATAGTGTACTTCATATTAGTGGTAACATTTCTTTGATATTACTTGCGATTATTTATGAAAAAAATGGAAATATGGCGAAAATTTTTAAAATTTAGCAATTTTCAAACTTTGTATTTTTATGCCCTTAAACCAGAGAGATATGTCACACAAAATAGTTAATAAATAACATTTCCTACATGTCTACTTTACATCAGCACAATTTTGGAAACAAAATTTTTTTGTTAGGGAGTTATAAGGGTTAAAATTTGACCAGCAATTTCTCATTTTTAGAACACCATTTTTTTTTAGGGACCACATCACATTTGAAGTCATTTTGAGGGGTCTATATGATAGAAAATAACCAAGTGTGACACCATTCTAAAAACTGCACCCCTCAAGGTGCTCAAAACCACATTCAAGAAGTTTATTAACCCTTTACGTGCTTCACAGGAACTGAAACAATGTGGAAGGAAAAAATGAACATTTAACTTTTTTTGCAAACATTTTAATTCAGAACCATATTTTTTTATTTTCACAAGTGTAAAAACAGAAATTTAACCATACATTTTGTTGTGCAATTTCTTCTGAATATGCCGACACCCCATATGTGGGGATAAACCACTGTTTGGGCGCACTGCAGAGCTTGGAAGAGAAGGAGTGCCGTTTTACTTTTTCAAAGTAGAATTGGCTGGAATTGAGATCGGACACCATGTCGCGTTTGGAGAGCCCCTGATGTGCCTAAACAGTGGAAACCCCCCCCCACAAGTGACACCATTTTGGAAACTAGACCCCATAAGGAACTTAACTAGATGTGTGGTGAGCACTTTAAACCCCCAGGTCCTTCACAGAAGGTTATAACGTAGAGCCGTGAAAATAAAAAATCACATTTTTTCTACAAAAATGATCTTTTTGCCCCCAAATTTTTATTTTCACAAGGGTAACAGGAGAAATTAGACCACAAAAGTTGTTGTTCAATTTCTACTGAGTACGTCGATACCCCATATGTGGGGGTAAACCACTGTTTGGGCGCACTGCCAAGCTTGGAAGAGAAGGAGTGCCATTTTCCTTTTTCAATGTAGAATTTGCTGGAATTGAGATCAGACGCCATGTCGTGTTTGGAGAGCCCCTGATGTACCTAAACAGTGAAAACCCCCCACAAATGACACCATTTTGGAAACTAGACCCCTTAAGGAACTTATCTAGATGTGTGGTGAGCACTTTAAACCCACAGGTGCTTCATGGAAATTTATAACGTAGAGCCGTGAAAATAAAAAATCACATTTTTTCTACAAAAATGATCTTTTTGCCCCCAAATTTTTATTTTGACAAGAGTAACAGGAGAAATTAGACCACAAAAGTTGTTGTGCAATTTCTCCTGAGTACGTCGATACCCCACATGTGGGGGTAAACCACTGTTTGGGTGCACCGCAGAGCTTGGAAGAGAAGGAGTGCCGTTTTACTTTTTCAATGTAGAATTGGCTGGAATAGAGATCGGACACTATGTCGCGTTTGGAGAGCCCCTGCCCTGATGTGCCTAAACAGTAGAAACTCCCCACTTGTGACCCCATTTTGGAAACTAGACCCCTTAAGGAACTTATCTAGATGTGTGGCGAGCACTTTAAACCCCCAAGTGCTTCACAGAAATTTATAACGTAGAGCCGTGAAAATAAAAAATCCTTTTTTTTCCCTCAAAAATGATTTTTTAGCCTGCAATTTTTTATTTTCTCAAGGGTAACAGGAGACATTGGACCCCAAAATCTGTTGACCAGTTTGTCCTGAGTACGCTGATACCCCATATGTGGGGGGGGGCACTGGTTGGGTACCCATCAGGGCTCGGAAGGGAAGGAGCGCCGCTTGGAATGCAGACTTTGATGGGATGGTCTGCGGGTGTCATGTTGCATTTGCAGAGCTCCTGATGTACCTAAACAGTAGAAACCCCCCACAAGTGACCCCATTTTGGAAACTAGACCCCCCAAAGAGCTTATCTAGATATGTGGTGAGCACTATGAACCCCCAACTGCTTCACAAACGTTTATAATGTAGGGCCATGAAAATAAAAAAAATCATATTTTTTCCACAAAAATGATCTTTTCACCACCAAATTTTTACTTTCACAAGGGTAACAGGAGAAATTGGACTCCAAAATGTATTGTGCAATTTATGCTGAGTAGGCTGATACTCCATATGTGGGGGGTAAATCACTGTTTGGGCGCATGGCAGAGCTCGGAAGGGAAGGAGCGCCGTTTTGGAATGCAGACTTTGATAGAATGGTCTGCGGGCGTTATGTTACGTTTGCAGAGCCCCTGATGTACCTAAACAGTAGAAACCCCCCACAAGTGACCCCATTTTGGAAACTAGACCCCCCAAGGAACTTATCTCGATGTGTTGTGAAAACTTTGAATGCCCAAGTGCTTCACAGAAGGTTATAATGCAGAGTCGTGAAAATAAAAAAAAAAATATTTTTTCCACAAAAAATATTTTTTTAGCCCCAAAATTTTTATTTTCACAAGGGTAACAAGAGAAATTGGACCCCAAAAGTTGTTGTCCAATTTGTCCTGAGTACGCTGATACCCCATATGTGGGGGGACCACTGTTTGGGCGCATGGCTGAGCTCGGAAGGGAAGGAGTGCCGTTTTGGAATGCAGACTTTGATAGAATGGTCTGCGGGCGTTATGTTGCATTTGCAGAGCCCCTGATGTACCTACACAGTAGAAACCCCCCACAAGTGACCCATTTTGGAAACTAGACCCCCCAAGAAACTTATCTAGATGTGTGGTGAGAACTTTGAATGCCCAAGTGCTTCACAGAAGTTTATAATGCAGAGTCGTGAAAATAAAAATAAAAATTTTTTCCACAAAAAAGATTTTTAGCCCCCAAGTTTTTATTTTCACAAGGGTAACAGGAGAAATTGGACCCCAAAAGTTGTTGTCCAATTTATCCCGAGTACGCTGATGCCCCATATGTGGGGGTAAACCACTGTTTGGGTGCACGGCAGAGCTCAGAAGGGAGGGAGCACCTTTTGACTTTTTGAGCGCAAAATTGGCTGTGGTGTTTAGAGACCCCCTGATGTACCTAAACAGTGGAAACCCCCCAATTCTAACTCCAACCCTAACCCCAACACACCCCTAACCCTAATCCCAACCCAATCCATAATCCTAATCACAACCCTAAGGCTAGGTTCACATTGCGTTATTGGGTGATCGCTAACGGACAGCGTTGCACGGCGAAAATGTTGCAATTAATGCCGTGCAATGGGTCCGTTAGTGCACCCATTGACAGCAATGTTGCTTCTGCCTGAAGCGCATCGCTAGCGCGTGCCTTTTTCGGCTCGCGCTAGCGATGTGCCGTTCTTTTGTGGCGTGCCTCGGACGCTGCTTGCAGCATCCGCGGCGCGCCCGAGGTCCGTTGCCCGCTCTCGCAGATCGGGGATCTGCGAGAGCAGGGACTTTAACACGACCCCTAAATGAGACCCCTACATATACATTGCGTTAGCGCAATCCACTAGCGCTAGCGCTAAACGGATTGCCCTAACGCAATGTGAACCTAGCCTAACCCCCAAAACACCCCTAACCCTAATCCCAAAGCTAACCATAACCCTAATCAAAACCCTAAACCGAACACACCCCTAATCCTAATCTCAACCCTAACCTCAAAACCTAACCCTAATCCCAATGCACCCCTATCCCTAACCCAACCCTAGCCTTAACCCTAATCCCAAACCTAACCCTAATCCCAAATGTAACCCTAATGCCAACCCTAATCCAAGCCCTAATCCCAACTCTAACCCTAACTTTAGCCCCAACCCTAGCCCTAACTTTAGCCCAAACCCTAACTTTAGCCCTAAACCTAGCCCCAACCCTAACCCTAACTTTAGCCCCAACCCTAACCCTAGCCCTAACCCTAGCTCTAACCCTAATCCTAGCTCTAACCCTAACCCTAACCCTAACCCAAGCCCTATCCCTAGCCCTAACCCTAAGGCTATGTGCACACGTTGCGGATTTTGCTGCGGATCCACTGCGTTTCCGCAGCTGCGGGTCCGCAGCAGTTTCCCATGAGTTTACAGTACAATGTAAAACTATGGGAAACATAAAACGCTGTGCCCATGCTGCGGAAAAAAACACTCGGAAACGCAGCGGTTTACATTCCGCAGCATGTCAATTCTTTCTGCGGATTCCGCAGCGGTTTTACACCTGCTCCATAACAGAAAACCGCAGGTGTAAAACCGCAGGGGAATCCGCACAAAACCGCGGTACATCCGCGATAAATCCGCAGGAAAAACACAGCATTTTGGCCCTGCGGATTTATCAAATCCGCTGCAGAAAAATCCGCAGAGAACCATTCTATGTGTGCACATATCCTAACCCTACCCCTAACCCTACCCCTAACCCTACCCCTAACCCTAACCCTAACCCTACCCCTACCCCTACCCCTACCCCTAACCCTAACCCTACCCCTGACCCTACCCCTAACCCTACCCCTAACCCTAACCCTACCCCTAACCCTAACCCTAATTGGAAAATAGAAATTCATACATTTTTTAAATTTTATTATTTTTTCCTTACTAAGGGGGTGATAAAGGGGGGGGTTATTTACTATTTTTTTTATTTTGATCACTGTGATAGGATCTCACAGTGACCAGAATAAAACAAGTGGAAGAATCTTCCTCTGCCGGCCGGCAGATCATGACGGGCGCACTGCACATGCGCCCGCCATTTTCTTACCGGAGCATGAAGCCGGCAGCCAGCAGAAGAAGGAGGACCCAGGGACACCGGTAAGTATAACAGGGTCCCCGAATCCCCCTATTTCTCTGTCCTCTGATGTGCGATCACATCAGAGGACAGAGAATGACATCGCTTTTTTTTTTTTTGCGGTCGCCGGTAAACAGTTAATTACCGGTGATCGCAAAACAGGGGTCGGTAAAAACCGACCCCGATCATGTTCTTTGGGGTCTCGGCTACCCCCGGCAGCCGAGACCCCAAAGATCTTCCGGGTGCCGGGCAGCGGGTGCACTGCGCATGCGCCAGCCATTTTTTCCCCGGAAAAAGATGTCGGCGCCCATGGGGAGCCACGAGGAGCACCGGGGGAGATAGGTGAGTATTGGGGGGCTATCGGGGGCCATCAGGGACCCCATTTCTCTGTCCTCCGATGTGCGATCACATCGGAGGACAGAGAAATTAAATGGCAAATCGCGTTTTGGTTTTTTTTTGCGACCGCCGGTAAATGGTTAATTACCGGCGATCGCAACTCGGGGGTCGGTAAAACCCCCCCGAATCATGTTCTCTGGCGTCTCAGCTACTCTCGGCAACCGAGACCCCATAGAAAATCCAACTCTGGGGGGCGCTATTCACTTTTTCCACAGCGCCGTTACGGCGCTGTGGTTTAAGTACCCTTAGTGGCAGCCGTTAAAAGGCGTATCGGCGGTCGTTAAGGGGTTAAAAAGCAACGCATGCTTTCTTGCATCATAACAAGCCTGGTCCAAGTCCCACAAGAGTACTTAAAGTTCCAAGAACATTGACTATAGTGACGAGCAAGCCCAAAGAGTACTAGGGGGAAAATATACATTATTACAAAATTAAATGTCACCTTATTGCTGTTTCCCTTCAAAAATGTTGGCCCATGTTTGTTAACTGAACTGTAAATATTGAGCAATTATGAGCAACTATTGCATGTTATTTTGATCCTGAAGAGAATTAGAATAATCTACAGTACATATAAAATATTCATATTGGAATTACTTAAAATATTTGATTGGTTGACATAACTAGAGATGAGCGAACATTTCAATGTTCGGTTCGGATTACTTTAATTCGTAGAATATTCGCCGATTAATTCGGATCAATTTAAATTTTGTTGCAGTGTCTAAGGCAGGTTATTGACGAAAGTTTGCTGAAAAAATATAGTTACCTACAGTCCATATATTTTACACTGCGGTTTTTTTCCGCCACACGGATCGCATATCAGTGCAGTCAAAATGATGCCATTTCAGGCATTCAGTGCAGTCAGTGAGTAGCTATAACCTATGAAAAAACGCCAGGGTAAATACCATACACTGTAGTTCACAAAATACCTGAATCCTGGATAAGTGAACAGGCAGTCTAAGGGGAATCAGCCAATCCTATTTACAACAAACCAGAACATCGCTCTAATACCAGGGGGACTGGGTGGCAGTAGAAGATACAAGATAGAAGTATAAATACCTTAATGCATGTCCGTCCTCAGGAGACCGGTGTGTGTGTGAGCCAGGAGTGAAAGAGGTGCCGTAAAATGGATATAAATGCAGTGAACGCTGATACGTCACTTCCAGTCATAGCAAGTGCTATGTATGAAGTAACTTCATACATAGCACTAGCTACTCACTGACTGCACGTGGCTCTTTTGTTTCTGTTTCTTTTTCTTTTTTTCTTGTTATCTGAAGCCTCCATGATGTCCATATGGTTTATTGCTGCTGGGTTCACCCATATATCTCTCTCATATTCCTTTATCTACTCACTTATTTCTGGTGATTTTTTTTCCTTAGGATTTTTCACTATCATGTGGTATGACCTGATTAGATACACAGATAATGAGATGAATTGTCCTGTATACTATATCATTTAATGTATGATTATATGTTGTTTATTGTTTATCATAGACTTCCGTGAAAAAGGCTTTAAATTAGCCGAAACGTTGGAGATAATCTGTTTATTAAGACCGGTAGTGAATAAATCCACTTTTTCAAATATAAACATTTGTCTGTTTTTGAGTGCCAGAGGTTGTATAAAAATATATATTTAGTTTCTTTTCCCTCTGAGCACCGCCCTATTATATGGAGTGCGCCCCTCCTGCTCTGAATATAAAGCAACTTATTGACACCAGTTTGCTTTTGAAGAAAAAAGTTACCAAAAGGCCAGATATTTGAAACTGGGGTTTGTCCGCCACACGGATCGCATATCAGTGCAGTCAAAATTGTACCATTTCAGGCATCAATGTAAATTTTGCTGCAGTGTCTTAGGCAAGTTATTGACACCAGTTTACTGCGGTTTTTCCACCACACAGCGCATATCAGTGCGGTCAAAATTGTGCAATTTCAGGCCTCAATTTAAATTTTGCTGCAGTGTCCTAGGCAAGTTATTGACACCAGTTTGCTTTTAAAAAAAAAAAAAATACCAACAGGCCAGATATTTTAAACTGGAGTTTTCCCTCACACAGATCATATATAAGTTTGCTGCAAATTCAGCCATTCATAGTGAACGTTGAAAATATTGTACTCCATTTAAAATGGGCCAGGCGCATGGCAAGGGATGGGGAAGTGGACGTGATGGTGATGGTGCATGCAGAGGCGGAGGCTGAGGCTGTGGGCAAGGTGAAATTTTGCCACAACAAGCACCCACATCTCTCACGACCTTCCTGTCCCAATTACTAGGGGAGAGCAGCAGCACACCACTATTGAACCCAGAGCAGAGTCAAAAGGTTGTTGGTTGGATAGCGGATAATGCTTCCAGTCACTTTGCCGCCATCACCACCACCACCTTGTCTTCCACACGGTCAAGTCTGAGCAGCTGTGAGACTGGACCGCATATTCCTCACCCTGATCCTCCATCCTCCTACCATACCGAGTGCCGCAGACAACTGATTCCACACTAGGACACCGAAGAGCTGTTCACTTTTCCATTTATATATTCAGGCCTCTCGACCAGTCCACTTGAAGTGGGGCAAGAGGAGATGGCATGTAGCGATGCAAAAATATTTAAGCAGCGAAGGCAATGATGAGAAAGTGTCACAAGAGGTGGACGATGATGAGACACAATTGCCAAAAAATCTGGAAGAGGACCAGGGTGCAGAAGTGGAGGAGGAGGAGGTGGTGGATAATATATGAAATGACCCAACCTGGCAGGAGGACATGCAGAGCAAGGACAGCAACAGACAGGGGGAGGGAGGTGTAGCACCCCAACAGGCAGGAAGAAGCAGTGTGGTGGTTGTAGACAGAAGGTGGGCAACCGTTCCCCCTAACACCACCACAATGGAAGTTGCCAGTCTAACTGCTAGGTCTTCCTGAGTCTGGCTATTTTTTAAAGACTCTGCCGATAATGCCATAAAGGCCATTTGCACCACCTGCCAGGCCAGCATCAGCAGGGGTATCAAAATTACCAGCCTCTGTTTGAAGACTTCCATTGAAGGAGAACTCAACACCTCTCGTGGCAGCCTGTTCCACTCATTAATCACCCTATCTGTCAAAAAGTTTTTTCTAATGTCTAATCTGTGTCTCCTCCCATTCAGTTTCATCCCATTGCTTCTAGTCTTTTCTTGTGCAAATGAAAATAAAGATGATCCTTCTACAATATGACAGCCCTTGAGATATTTGTAGATAGCTTTTAAGTCTCTTCTCAGTCTTTTTTTTGCAATCTAAACATTCCCATATCCTGTAAACATTCCTCATAGGACATGGTTTGCAGACCGGTCACCATTCTGGTCACTCTTCTCTGAACTTGCTCCAGTTTGTTGATGTCTTTTTTAATTGTGGTGCCCAAAAACTGGACACAGTATTTCACATGAGGTCTGACCAAAGAGGAGTAGAGGGCAATAATGACTTCACATTCCCTCATCTAAATCATTGACAAAGATGTTGAACAATATAGGGCCCAGGACAGAGCCCTGTGGTACCCCACTTGAGACATTCTTCCAACTGGATGTGCAGCCATTTACGACCACTCTTTTTTTTGTCTGATTACTAAGCCAGTTATGAATACACCTAACAGTTGCCTTGTCCATTCCATACTTAGTCATTTTTTCAGTAAGGATTGTGTGAGATACTTTGTCAAATGCTTTGCTGAAGTCAAGATAAACTATATCTACAGCATTTCCCTGATCCACCCAGTCAGTGATTCTGTTATTGAAGGAAATTAAGTTAGTCTGACATGACTTATTAGTTACAAACCCATGCTGACCCTGTTTAATCACTTCATTCTTATCTTATTCAAAGATCTTTCCTGGTATAGAAATCAGACTCACTGGCCTATAGTTCCCTGGGTCCACCTTCTTCCCCTTTTTGAAGATAGGAACAACATTTGCTCTTCTCCAGTCTTCTGGGACTTCTCCTGTTCTCCAACAATTTTCAAAGATTATGGAGAGTGGTTCAAAAATTTCTTCTGCTACCTCCTTCAGTACTCTGGGGTGTAATTCATCTGGACCCGGAGACCTGAATTAATTTATGTTAGTTAAGTGTTTCCTCACTATCTTTCTGTTTATAGATATCCTGGATTCTTCTATTCCCTTAATTGGACAGTAGCAATCAGTTGATGTTGCATTTCATTTCTGAGAGAAAAGAAATGAAAAATAGGAATTTAAAAGTTCGCCCTTCTCAACATCCTTTCTTACCATTTCATCATTTCCTTCCTGTAATAATCATATAGCATCTTTGACTTTTCTTTTACTTTTGACATATCCCCAAAATCTTTTTTTATTGCTTTTGATGTCTCTTGTAAGCCTTAATTCAATGTCAGCTTTAGATAATCTGATTTGTGCCCTGCAGGTTCTGCAGACAGCATTATATTCTTCTTTAGATATGCCTTCATCTTTCCATTTGATAAGCATTTCTTTCTTCCTTTTTAGCATGTGTTTAAGTACTGTGTTCACCCATCCTGGTTTCCTTAAATGCTTCCTATTCTTCCCTCTTTTCGGAAAAGTTAACGATTGTGCTTTGAGAATCTCATTTTTCAAGATCCTTCCTGGACATTTTTGTCTTTAAGGATATCCAGCCATTGGATCCCTCCGATTCTCTTTCAGAGTCCCTTAAAATCTGCCTTTCTGAAATCTAACCTTGATGTCTGAGTCTTCATAGATCTTCCTCCTCTAGTTATCCAAAATTCTAAAAAAGCATGGTCGCTACCTCCTAGGGTCCCAGCCACTCTTACCTCCTCAACCATTTCCTCCCTGTTTATAAGGAGTAGTTCCAAGGTAGTAGAGCCCCTTGTTTTCTCTCCTACCTTTTGGAAGATAAAATTGTCAGCAAGAGAGGATACAAATTTGCTTGACCTGTTAGTTTTGCCTGAGATTCCTAACAAATGTCTGGATAGTTGAAATATCCCATGACAACTATGTCATATTTTTTGGAGAACTTGGCCATTTCTTGCATAAAGAGTTCATCTATTTCTTCAGCTTGCACAGGCAGCCTATAGTAAATTCACACATTTCGCAACTGCTTGAGCTCGAAATGTTGCCTTTTAGGCTCTTGGAGATGGAAGCTTTCCGCAACCTGATGTCGGTAGCTGTCCCTTGGTACTCGGTCCCCAGCTGACACTATATCTCCCGGTGTGCTGTCCCCACATTACACAAGCACGTGTCTCACAACATTAGCCATGCCCTCAACAATGCAATTACTTGGAAAGTCCACCTAACCACGGACATGTCGATTTGTGGGCAGGGACGCTACATCTCACTGACAGCACACTGGGTTAACATACTGGAATCCAGGATCCAGTTAGACCTTGGGATGCAATATGTCCTCCTGACGCTGAGGATTGTGGGCCCTACGTCAGTCAGGGTTGCCCCCACAGTCTACAGCTGGTTTACCTCATCCTCCTCCTCTTCAGCCTCCATTTCCAAAAAGACCACATCAGTCACAAGCTGGATGCACTGCAGCACTGCCTGAAGCTAATATGCTTAGGTAACAAACCGCACAATGCTGAAGAGTTGTGGACCACTTTGAAAGAACAGGCAGAACTGTGGCTGACACCGCTGAACCTTCAGCCAGGCATGGTCGTGTGTGGCAATGGAACCTGGTGACGGCACTGAGGCGAGCTCACACACGCACCATGCCTGGCCCATGGGCTTAACCTCGTGGTTCAGCGGTTTCTCAAAACCTCCCCAGAGCTGTTGGATCTGCTGGTCAAAGTACGCCTCCTGTGTGCCTATTTTAGAAAGTCAGCTACAGCTTCTGCCGCCCTTGCTGTGCTTCAGCGGCGTTTGCAGCTTCCGGCTCACCGACTGTTATGTGATGTCCCCATGCATAGGAACTCTACACTCCAGATGATGGAAAGGATTTGTGAGTAGAAGAGGGCAGTTGTTGACTACAAGCATCAACAAGCACATTGGTATTCAGCTCAGACTCCTGACATAAAACCTCAGGAGTGGACATGTATGTCAGACATATGTACCATTCTCGAAAACTTTCAAGACTCCATCAAGATGATGTGATGCGATAAAGCCATAATTAGAGTCACCATCCCACTTCTGTGTGTTCTGAAATGCTCTCTGCTCACAATCAAAGAGGATGCATTGCAGGCGGAGCACGATGAGATGGAGCAAGTATCCATACAGGGTGATTCCACACATCCCAGCCTCATCTCATCCCAATGTGGATTGGGTGACAATGAGGAAAAGGAGGAGGACTGCATAGGCATTCACTGCATAGGCAAACAATATGGGAGACCCACTCCTAATAATGGTAACATTGTTTTATGAGGCCCTCCTCCACGTCTCTTCCAGGGGGTATTGGGGTGCATCCAAATTTGTGGCAGCTCTTGCATTCACTGCCTACGAAAACAGTATGGGCACCCCAAACTCTTTTGGGCCTTTGCCCCTTGTTGGGACCCCCAGTATGGAGTGGGTTGCTTTCCTTCCATTGCCTGGTTTCTCTTGAACAGTTCGACCAGTTCATCGTCATTCTGGGGATCACCCTGGGCAACCCAAGTCTGTGCGGGCTTCGGCAGGGAGTGCACAAACCAGTAGAGTAGAGGACTCTGGCTACAGACACTTCTGGACAGGTGCAACAGGTCAAACATTTGGGAGCGTGGTGGTTTGTCCCCATGATACGCCCAATGGTGAACCCGCTGTGCTCTGAGAGTCATTTTTGCCCCCAAGCATGCAAGAATCCCCGTTTTTAGGTTGCCATACTCTTTAGTGTCCCGCAGAGCTAAATCATAGTATACTTTCTGGGGTTCCCTTGTCAAGTATGGCACCAGTACCTGTGCCCACTGCTAAGGCAGCAGTTTCTCCCTCTTGGCGATCCTTTAAAAAACCATCAGGAAGCCATCAACATTCTATTTCTCCATTGTAGATTATTCAGCATCAACAATGCAGTTCTCCACTGCACATTGTTCAACTTCAACAATGCAATTCTCCACTGCAGTTTCTTCAGCTTCAACATGGAAATTCTGCACTGCAGGTTCTTCAGCCTCAACACTAGAATTCTCCACTGCTGGCTCTTTAGCCTCATCACTGCAATTCTTCACTGTCTGGTCTTCAGCCTCAACACTGCAATTCTCCACTGCAGGTTCGTCAGCCTCAACACTGCAATTCTCCACTGCCAGTTCTTCAGCCTCAACACTGCAATGCTTCACTGCCTGGTCTTCAGCCTCAACACTGCAGTTCTCCACTGCAGATTCTTCAGCCTCAACACTGCAATTGTACACTGCTGATTCCTCAGCCTCAACATTGCAATTCACTGCATAGCTAACAGTAGGGGAGACCCACTTCCTAATAATGGTAACATTGCTTTCAGGTGGCCATCCTGTACGTCTCTTGAAAGGAGTATTGGGTGCATCTTAATTGGTGCAGGGCGGGCCTTTCTTTCAATGCAAAGGCAAATAGTAGGAGAAGACCAACTTTCTAATAATGGGAACATTGCTTTCAGGTGGCCCTCCAGTAAGTCTCTTCAAAGGGGTATTGGGGTGCATCTAAATTTGGTGCAAGGCAGGCCTTGCATTCAATGCATAGGCAAATAGTATGGGAGTTCCAATTTACTAAAAATGGGAACTTTTCTTTCAGGTGGCCCTCCTGTATGTCTCTTCAAAGGGTTATTAGGGTGCGTCTAAATTTGGGACAGGTGTTGCATTCAATGCACAGGCAAACAGTATGGAAGTACCAACTTCCTAATAATGGGAACATTGCTTTCAGGTGGCCCTCCTGCACATCTCTTCAAAAATGTATTGAGGTATGTTTAAATTTGGGGAAGGTCTTGCTTTCAATGCATAGGCAAACAGTATTGGAGGACCAAATTCATAATAATGGGAACATTGTTTTCAGGGAGCCCTCCTATTCATCTCTTCAAAGGGGTATTGGGGTGCATCTAAATTTGGTGTGGGGCAGGCCTTGCATTCAATGCATGGGCAAACAGTATGGGTGTACCAACTTTCTTCCTAATAATTGGAACATTGCTTTCAGGTGGCCCTCCTGTTCGTCTCTTCAAAGGGTTATTGGGGTGCATCTAAATTTGGGGCAGGTGTTGCATTGTAATAATAATAATCTTTATTTATATAGCGCCAACATATTCCACAACACTTTACAGCTTAACAGCTTCAAAACAAGTCATAAGTAGTGTTGAGCATTCCGATACCGCAAGTATCGGGTATCGGCCGATACTTGCGGTATCGGAATTCCGATACCGGGATTCCGATACTTGCCGCGTATCGGATACCGGAATCGGAAGTTCTAAGATTCAAAAAGCAGAAATTCAGCCAATGAGATTGATTCCAAGTGTGGGCACATCCTGTTTAGCATGGAGGGCATGAAACTACTGGCAAGGCTGTGATTGGCTGGTGTAATGATGTCATGATGCAGTTTAAAAGTCGCTGGCGCCATTTTGTGATCACTCTGCTGTGAATTCAGTTAGTGACAGGACGCTGTTTGCTGACTGAGGGACAGTTTAGAGATAGCGATTTGCTTCTTTGTGCTTTCCAAAGGCTAATTTAGCAACCGCTGTGTTCACCTACTATTCACCTTGCTTTTGCCTTGTAGCGCTGTTTTCACAGCGATCTGCAGGGTCTGTGTGTGTGTGTGTGTGAGTGCAGCCCAGTCTCCAGTCTGAGTGCAGCCACATAGGCCATCCATAGTTGGTTGTATTCAGTTCAGGGAGGGTGGTTCATTGCCTCATACTGTTCCTTTTTTTTTTTTTTTTCCCAAGTAGTGTAGTCTGCTGCTAATTTATTCAAAAAAATCCTATTAGTGTCTTTCCACCCGTCTCCAGCTAATTTGTGGAAAAACACTACATAGGATAAAGTAGAGGAGGGTTTTTGGGCCTTGCAGCGCCGTTTACGGCTGTCTGCACGGTCTCCGTGTGACTGCAGCTCGCCCTGTAATCTGTGAGCAGCTATAGCCTGGTTGTCTCCAGCTCAGGGTTTTTCACTGCGTCATACCGCCAAATCAATTTTCTTTTTTTTCAAAGTAGTGTAGTCTGCTGCTAATTTATTTTAAAAAATCCTATTAGTGTCTTTCCACCCGTCTCCAGCTAATTTGTGGAAAAACACTACATAGGATAAAGTAGAGGAGGGTTTTTGGGCCTTGCAGCGCCGTTTACGGCTGTCTGCACGGTCTCCGTGTGACTGCAGCTCGCCCTGTAATCTGTGAGCAGCTGTAGCCTGGTTGTCTCCAGCTCAGGGTTTTTCACTGCGTCATACCGCCAAATCAATTTTCTTTTTTTTCAAAGTAGTGTAGTCTGCTGCTAATTAATTTAAAAAAATCCTATTAGTGTCTTTCCACCCGTCTCCAGCTAATTTGTGGAAAAACACTACATAGGATAAAGTAGAGGAGGGTTTTTGGGCCTTGCAGCGCCGTTTACGGCTGTCTGCACGGTCTCCGTGTGACTGCAGCTCGCCCTGTAATCTGTGAGCAGCTGTAGCCTGGTTGTCTCCAGCTCAGGGTTTTTCACTGCGTCATACCGCCAAATCAATTTTCTTTTTTTTCAAAGTAGTGTAGTCTGCTGCTAATTAATTTAAAAAAATCCTATTAGTGTCTTTCCACCCGTCTCCAGCTAATTTGTGGAAAAACACTACATAGGATAAAGTAGAGGAGGGTTTTTGGGCCTTGCAGCGCCGTTTACGGCTGTCTGCACGGTCTCCGTGTGACTGCAGCTCGCCCTGTAATCTGTGAGCAGCTATAGCCTGGTTGTCTCCAGCTCAGGGTTTTTCACTGCGTCATACTGCCAAATCAATTTTCTTTTTCTTCAAAGTAGTGTAGTCTGCTGCTAATTAATTTAAAAACATCCTATTAGTGTCTTTCCACCCGTCTCCAGCTAATTTGTGGAAAAACACTACATAGGATAAAGTAGAGGAGGGTTTTTGGGCCTTGCAGCGCCGTTTACGGCTGTCTGCACGGTCTCCGTGTGACTGCAGCTCGCCCTGTAATCTGTGAGCAGCTATAGCCTGGTTGTCTCCAGCTCAGGGTTTTTCACTGCGTCATACCGCCAAATCAATTTTCTTTTTTTTCCAAATAGTGTAGTCTGCTGCTAATTTATTCAAAAAAATCCTATTAGTGTCTTTCCACCCGTCTCCAGCTAATTTGTGGAAAAACACTACATAGGATAAAGTAGAGGAGGGTTTTTGGGCCTTGTAGCGCCGTTTACGTCTGTCTGCACGGTCTCCGTGTGACTGCAGCTCTATCTGTTGTCAGTTCAGCCCCCAAAAAATAAATAAATAATAAAGTTCACCAAACACACCAGTTACACCACTTTACATTTCTGTAGGCCACATTAGCTCATATTAAAGTATAGTCCACACTTTAGATAATTAGTGCTTCTTATACCTGTTAGGAGGAGTTGCTCAGGAATAAGCACACAAATCCGTTAGTACTTTTCTGCTTATCTTTATCAGTCAACCAAGATGAAGAAGGCAGTGAGTAAGGCACGGGGGCGTGGGAGCCGTCGCGGAGCAGGGAGGGGACGTGGGGATTCTGTGCCTGCTGCGGGCACCGGTGACTCATCAGCACCCACTTTCACCAGGCAACAGTCGTTCATGCGAAGCTTTGTGTCCGAGCGCCGTACACCGCTGCTGCGTGAAGAACAAATTGAAGCTGTTGTCGGATGGATGGCAGCTAATGCATCAACTTCCATTAGTGCCACATCCTCTCAGACACAGAGCACTGGAGAGCAGCCATCTGTCTCTTCACCACCTGCCAAATTGCCCAGGCAGACAGAGAGCCCAGGACAGGCGCCGTCTCTACTTCTGTTCTCTGAATCTCTTGGCTTGGAAACAGGGGGCCAGCCAAGCAGCATTGGAGAAATGGAAGAAGAGGCAGGGTGCAGTGATGCCCAACAGCTTTTTCTGTCTTCCTCTGAAGAGGCGGGTGGGCCAGTGGCTCCGGTCACCACATCGCAGGCCGCATCAGCTGATGATGACACTCAGGTGCCACTTACTGGTGCGTGCTCTGCTGCTGAGACTACCCAGGAGGAGCAGTTGGGGCCAGAGGGTAGTGTAGATGATGAGGTCCTCGACCCATCTTGGCGTGAGGGACAGGAAGGTGGTGGGAGCAGCTCTGAGGAAGAGATTCCCCGTACGGCCCAAAGAGGGAGAGGGAGGGGGAAGACTGCGGATCCTGCAGCCTCCGCTTTGGCACCCGTTAGGAGCATGTCTCTTCCAAAAGCCAAAAAGGGCGCTCCCAAGACTTGCAGTGCCTGGTCCTTTTTTGACACAGTTGCAGATGACATTTGCTATGTCAGATGCAACGTGTGTCATCAAAAAGTCAAAAGAGGGAAAAATGTCAGCAACCTCAATACCTCCAACATGTGGAAACATGTGCGCAACAGGCACCCGGCGGAGTTAGAAAAACACACTGAAGAGGTAGGCCAACCAACAGCGGCAGCTACCACCTCTTCAGCTCGTGTTGCCTCTTCCTCTACCTCACACGCAGCTGGTTCGGCGTCCTCCCAGGATCGCCGTGGAAGAACCTCTGCCCCTGTTGTCCAGAGACCCGCTGTAATTCCACCCGCAGCGCCCCTTTCCCAGTCATCCACACACTCCCAGCCCAGTCTACAGCCATCGGTAGTACAGGCATGGGAGAAAAGGCGGCCTTTCTCGTCAAACCACCCACGAGCACAGGCTCTGACTGCAGGCATTGCCAAACTTCTGTCACTGGAAATGCTGTCATTCAGGCTGGTGGAGACTGACAGCTTCCGTGACTTGATGTCATTGGCAGTCCCACAGTACAATGTGCCCAGCCGCTTTTACTTCAGCAGGCAAGCCGTCCCTGCCCTGCAGAAGCATGTGGAGGGACACATAAAACACGTGCTACTGAACGCCGTCAGTAGCAAGGTCCACCTCACCACCGATGCGTGGACCAGTCAACATGGACAGGGGCGATACCTTTCCCTCACTGCCCATTGGGTTAATGTCGTTGAGCCGGGTACAGACCGTGCGAGTGGCGCAGGACGTGTCCTGCCCACTCCAAGGATTGCAGGAATCCATTCTGTACGCATTGACTCCTCCTCTTACACCAGTTCCTCAGAATCATCGCTGCAGGAGCCGTCACAGTCCACCTCCACATGGACCCGTGATGAACGTGTACCTGTTACGACCGACATGAACACAGCCGTGGCCAAACGTCAACAGGCCGTCTTGAAATTAATTTTCTTGGGGAATCGTAGCCACACAGCGCAGGAGCTCTGGAATGCCATCAAGCAGGAGAGCGATGTGTGGTTTGTGCCAGCGAATCTCCAGCCAGGCATGGTAGTGTGTGATAATGGCCGAAATCTGGTGGCAGCTCTGGGCCTCGGCAACCTCACTCACATCCCATGTCTGGCACATGTGCTCAATTTGGTCGTGCAGAGCTTTTTGAGGGACTATCCGGATCTTGATGCACTGCTGCACAAGGTCCGCCTAGAGTGTGCTCACTTGCGGCGTTCCAGCACGGCAAAAGCGCGCATTGCGGCTCTGCAGCGCCGACACCGCCTGCCGGAACATCGCATCATATGTGACCTACCTACCAGGTGGAATTCCACGTTACATATGTTGGAGCGGTTGTGTGAGCAGCAGCAAGCTGTAATGGAGTACCAGCTGCTTCAGGCGCAAAAAAGTCGCAGTCAGCGCCGTACAGACTTCACAACCACAGAGTGGGCCACTATGAATGACGTCTGCCAGGTTTTGCGTCCCTTTGATTATTCCACGCGGATGGCGAGTGCAGATGATGCACTAGTCAGCATGACTGTCCCCCTTATCTGCCTGCTTGAAAAATCACTGCAAGCGCTAAGGGATGATGTTGTGGAAGAGGTGGAGGATGAGGATTCACCATTTCCATCATCTTCTGGACAGTCAGCGCCACGTGGTTCCTCACAAACGCGTAGGCAGGGGACCGTTTGTGAGGAGGATGAGGAGGAGTCAATGGAGGAGGAAGACATCCGTCCAGAGGAGGGAGTTACACAATTGTCCAGTACTCAGTGTGTACAGCGAGGGTGGGGTGATGACGAGCGGGCAGAGATCACGCCTCCAGCAGGGGACAGCGTTTCTTGGGCAGTTGGCAGTCTGCAGCACATGGTGGATTACATGCTGCAGTGCCTGAGAAACGACCGCCGCATCGCCCACATTCTCAACATGTCTGATTATTGGGTGTTCACCCTCCTCGATCCTCGCTACCGGGACAACGTAGAAAGCCTCATCACACCGTTGAACCGGGAGCGAAAAATGCGGGAGTACCAAGACACACTGGTCAATTCCATCATCTTCTCCATTCCAACTGAGAGAAGTGCTGCTAGTGCATTCCAAAGCAGCTCAGTGCGTCCAGGCCGTGGTGGAGGCTCTGCACAAAGAGGGAGCAGAAGCAGTGCCTCTGCCCAAGGCAAGACCAGTATGGCCGAACTGTGGCACAGTTTTCTGTGCCCGCCACAAAAGTCTACACCATCACAGACGGCTCCAGTCAGCAGGAGGCAACGGTTCCGTCAGATGGTGACAGACTACATGTCTTGCCCTCTTGCTGTACTCCCAGACGGCTCTTCCCCTTTCAAGTTTTGGGTCTCAAAGCTGGATACATGGCCAGAGCTAAGCCAGTATGCATTGGAGGTGCTGTCTTGCCCTGCGGCCAGTGTATTATCGGAACGTGTCTTTAGTGCTGCAGGTGGTGTACTAACTGACCGTCGCATGCGACTATCCTCCGATAACGTTGACCGGCTTACTTTCCTGAAAATGAACAAGGCCTGGATCTCGCCGGAATTTGCCACTCCTCCTCCTGATTGAATAATTAGGTCACTGTATACGTTATCCAGGTCTCCTGTTGTGTTCATCTTTCTACCACCTGAACTTAAATTCCTGGGCTCCAACACCGCCAGTTGAGGCTCAGACGTGCCGTCTGCACAGTCAAAACATACGACCCAGTGTTATTGGGTTTCAGTAACGTCAGCTGATCCCCAGCTGTGTAGCCGGCAATGTGTCATGCGACTGCCACGCTGACACAACAACTGAAATGTAAGGGAATCTGTCCCCCCCCCCCCAAGGCGTTTGTTACTGAAAGAGCCACCTTGTGCAGCAGTAATGCTGCCCAAGGAAAAGGTAGCTATTTTTGTTTAGCTCCTTGCACACGCAGAACTTAACACTTATAAAATGTGTCCACTGATACCGTAAAACCGTCCCGGAGGTGAGACTTTCCTTCGTAATGTGACGCAGCCCAGCCGTCATTCCTACCCCCCCGGCGCCGCGCGCCGGCTCCTCAGCGTTGTTTTATTCCGTCCAGGAGCCTGCGCTGTTATGTTATCCCGTGGCCAGGCACACTTAGCGCTGCCCGTCTTCTGGCATCATTTGGTGTCTGGATGGCTGCGCCTGTGCGGCCGCGCTGGCAGAGAGCCCGCCTCGCAGTGTCTTCTGATTTAATCCCACTGGGGGCCTGGGATCCATGGACATGCGCAGTGCATATCTGAACCTCCACCTCTCACTCATTTCCCTATGGCTTCTTCAGACTGTTCGGTGTCAGCTGGTCCCTAACAGCATGCCACGGCCGTGACACCGCACAGTCTGAAGAAGCCATAGGGAGATGAGTGAGAGGTGGAGGTTCAGATATGCACTGCGCATGTCCATGGATCCCAGGCCCCCAGTGGGATTAAATCAGAAGACACTGCGAGGCGGGCTCTCTGCCAGCGCGGCCGCACAGGCGCAGCCATCCAGACACCAAATGATGCCAGAAGACGGGCAGCGCTAAGTGTGCCTGGCCACGGGATAACATAACAGCGCAGGCTCCTTGACGGAATAAAACAACGCTGAGGAGCCGGTGCGCGGCGCCGGGGGGGTAGGAATGACGGCTGGGCTGCGTCACATTACGAAGGAAAGTCCCACCTCCGGGACGGTTTTACGGTTGCAGGGGACACATTTTATAAGTGTTTAGTTCTGTGTTTGCAAGGAGCATGATGAAAAGAGCCACCTTTTCCTTTTGCATCTTTTGTGCTGCACAAGCTGGCTCTTTCAGCTACAAACGCCTTGGGGGGGGGTTAAAGGTTCCCTTTCGACTTTCTCAGGCTTCGGCCTACATTGTGTTCCTCTGCTTTTCCACCTGTCCCTGGGCTCCAACACCGCCAGTTGCCGTCCAGAAGTGCTGTACGCACAGTCAACAGTCCCTCCTCTGTTATTGGGGTTCAGTAACGTCAGCTGTTCCCCTGCTGTGTGTGTGGCAATCCCTCCTACCTCCTCCAACCTCCTCCTCCTCCACCTGTCCCTGGGCTCCAACACCGCCAGTTGCCGTCCAGAAGTGCTGTACGCACAGTCAACAGTCCCTCCTCTGTTATTGGGGTTCAGTAACGTCAGCTGTTCCCCTGCTGTGTGTGTGGCAATCCCTCCTACCTCCTCCAACCTCCTCCAACCTCCTCCTCCTCCACCCGTCCCTGGGCTCCAACACCGCCAGTTGCCGTCCAGAAGTGCTGTACGCACAGTCAACAGTCCCTCCTCTGTTATTGGGGTTCAGTAACGTCAGCTGTTCCCCTGCTGTGTGTGTGGCAATCCCTCCTACCTCCTCCAACCTCCTCCTCCTCCACCTGTCCCTGGGCTCCAACACCGCCAGTTGCCGTCCAGAAGTGCTGTACGCACAGTCAACAGTCCCTCCTCTGTTATTGGGGTTCAGTAACGTCAGCTGTTCCCCTGCTGTGTGTGTGGCAATCCCTCCTACCTCCTCCAACCTCCTCCAACCTCCTCCTCCTCCACCCGTCCCTGGGCTCCAACACCGCCAGTTGCCGTCCAGAAGTGCTGTACGCACAGTCAACAGTCCCTCCTCTGTTATTGGGGTTCAGTAACGTCAGCTGTTCCCCTGCTGTGTGTGTGGCAATCCCTCCTACCTCCTCCTACCTCCTCCAACCTCCTCCTCCTCCACCCGTCCCTGGGCTCCAACACCGCCAGTTGCCGTCCAGAAGTGCTGTACGCACAGTCAACAGTCCCTCCTCTGTTATTGGGGTTCAGTAACGTCAGCTGTTCCCCTGCTGTGTGTGTGGCAATCCCTCCTACCTCCTCCAACCTCCTCCAACCTCCTCCTCCTCCACCCGTCCCTGGGCTCCAACACCGCCAGTTGCCGTCCAGAAGTGCTGTACGCACAGTCAACAGTCCCTCCTCTGTTATTGGGGTTCAGTAACGTCAGCTGTTCCCCTGCTGTGTGTGTGGCAATCCCTCCTACCTCCTCCAACCTCCTCCAACCTCCTCCTCCTCCACCCGTCCCTGGGCTCCAACACCGCCAGTTGCCGTCCAGAAGTGCTGTACGCACAGTCAACAGTCCCTCCTCTGTTATTGGGGTTCAGTAACGTCAGCTGTTCCCCTGCTGTGTGTGTGGCAATCCCTCCTACCTCCTCCTACCTCCTCCAACCTCCTCCTCCTCCACCCGTCCCTGGGCTCCAACACCGCCAGTTGCCGTCCAGAAGTGCTGTACGCACAGTCAACAGTCCCTCCTCTGTTATTGGGGTTCAGTAACGTCAGCTGTTCCCCTGCTGTGTGTGTGGCAATCCCTCCTACCTCCTCCAACCTCCTCCAACCTCCTCCTCCTCCACCCGTCCCTGGGCTCCAACACCGCCAGTTGCCGTCCAGAAGTGCTGTACGCACAGTCAACAGTCCCTCCTCTGTTATTGGGGTTCAGTAACGTCAGCTGTTCCCCTGCTGTGTGTGTGGCAATCCCTCCTACCTCCTCCTACCTCCTCCAACCTCCTCCTCCTCCACCCGTCCCTGGGCTCCAACACCGCCAGTTGCCGTCCAGAAGTGCTGTACGCACAGTCAACAGTCCCTCCTCTGTTATTGGGGTTCAGTAACGTCAGCTGTTCCCCTGCTGTGTGTGTGGCAATCCCTCCTACCTCCTCCAACCTCCTCCAACCTCCTCCTCCTCCACCCGTCCCTGGGCTCCAACACCGCCAGTTGCCGTCCAGAAGTGCTGTACGCACAGTCAACAGTCCCTCCTCTGTTATTGGGGTTCAGTAACGTCAGCTGTTCCCCTGCTGTGTGTGTGGCAATCCCTCCTACCTCCTCCAACCTCCTCCAACCTCCTCCTCCTCCACCCGTCCCTGGGCTCCAACACCGCCAGTTGCCGTCCAGAAGTGCTGTACGCACAGTCAACAGTCCCTCCTCTGTTATTGGGGTTCAGTAACGTCAGCTGTTCCCCTGCTGTGTGTGTGGCAATCCCTCCTACCTCCTCCTACCTCCTCCAACCTCCTCCTCCTCCACCCGTCCCTGGGCTCCAACACCGCCAGTTGCCGTCCAGAAGTGCTGTACGCACAGTCAACAGTCCCTCCTCTGTTATTGGGGTTCAGTAACGTCAGCTGTTCCCCTGCTGTGTGTGTGGCAATCCCTCCTACCTCCTCCAACCTCCTCCAACCTCCTCCTCCTCCACCCGTCCCTGGGCTCCAACACCGCCAGTTGCCGTCCAGAAGTGCTGTACGCACAGTCAACAGTCCCTCCTCTGTTATTGGGGTTCAGTAACGTCAGCTGTTCCCCTGCTGTGTGTGTGGCAATCCCTCCTACCTCCTCCAACCTCCTCCAACCTCCTCCTCCTCCACCCGTCCCTGGGCTCCAACACCGCCAGTTGCCGTCCAGAAGTGCTGTACGCACAGTCAACAGTCCCTCCTCTGTTATTGGGGTTCAGTAACGTCAGCTGTTCCCCTGCTGTGTGTGTGGCAATCCCTCCTACCTCCTCCAACCTCCTCCTCCTCCACCTGTCCCTGGGCTCCAACACCGCCAGTTGCCGTCCAGAAGTGCTGTACGCACAGTCAACAGTCCCTCCTCTGTTATTGGGGTTCAGTAACGTCAGCTGTTCCCCTGCTGTGTATACGGCAACGTGTACTGCGACCGCCACGCAGGCACAACAAGTTAAATGTAAGGGAACCTGACCCCCCCCCCCAGGCGTTTGTTACTGAAGGAGCCACCTTGTGCAGCAGTAATGATGCAAAGGGAAAAAGTGCCTCTTTTCGTGATGCTCCTTGCACATGCTGAACCAAACACTTATGAAATGTGTCCCCACACAGCGTTAAACCGTCCGGTAGGTGGAACTTTCCTTTGTCGTGTGACGCAGCACAGCCATCATTTTTACCCCCTTGGCGCCGTGCGCCCCCTCCTCAGCGTTGTTTGAATCTGTCCCGGTGCCTGCGCTGTTAGGTTAGCCCTTGGCCATGCACACATGTTGCGCTGCCCGTCTTCTGACCTCATTTGGTGTCAGGCTGGCTGCGCCTGTGCGGGTGCGCTGGCCGAGATCCCGCCTCGCAGTGTCGTCTAATGTAATCCCACCGCGGGCCTGTGATCCGTGCCCGTGCGCAGTGCATATCCTCTCCTCTCACTCCCCTCCCTACGGCTTCTTCAGACTGTGCGATGTCAGCTGGTCCCTAATAGCATGCCACGGCCGTGACACCGCACAGTCTGAAAAAGCCGTAGGGAGGGGAGTGAGAGGAGAGGATATGCACTGCGCACGGGCACGGATCACAGGCCCGCGGTGGGATTACATTAGACGACACTGCGAGGCGGGATCTCGGCCAGCGCACCCGCACAGGCGCAGCCAGCCTGACACCAAATGAGGTCAGAAGACGGGCAGCGCAACATGTGTGCATGGCCATGGGCTAACCTAACAGCGCAGGCTCCGGGACAGATTCAAACAACGCTGAGGAGGGGGCGAACGGCGACAAGGGGGTAAAAATGATGGCTGTGCTGCGTCACACGACAAAGGAAAGTTCCACCTACCGGACGGTTTAACGCTGTGTGGGGACACATTTCATAAATGTTAGGTTCCGCATGTACAAGGACCATAATTAAAAGAGCTAAGTTTACCTTTTCCAGCATTAGTGCTGTACACAATGGCTCTTTCAGCTACAAACGCCTGGGGGGGGGGGGGTTAAAGGTTTCCTTTCAACTTGCTCGAGTGCAGGCTTCGGCCTACACTCCGCTCCCCCTGCTCCTCCTGCTGACCCTGGGCTCTAACACCGCCAGTTTTTGCCCAGATGTGCTAGCTGCACAGAGAAAAACACCAGCCAATGTGTCAGTGGGGTCCAGCACCGCCAGCTGTTCCCCTGCTGTGTAGCCGGCAACGTGTCCTGCGACCGCCACGCAGACACAAGAACTGAAATTGAAGGGAACCTGTCCCCCCTCCCCCAGGTGTTTCTATGTTTTACAGCTACCTTGAACAGCAGTAATGCTGCATGTGTTCAAGGTGGCTCAGAAACTTATTCTCCTTGCCCATGTTGAAGTGAACACGTCTAAAATGTGTCCTCTGTGACCATTAAAACGTCCCTCAGGTGTGATTTGACTTTGTATTGACACACGCAACAAGCTCCTTGGTAACGCTGCCCGTCTTCTGGCATCATTGTTTGGCTACCTGCGCCTCTGCGGCCGCCCTGACCCACACAACGCCCCTCGGTGTCTTATTTATTGGGACTGCGAGGGTGTGATTGATGGGCAGGATCAGTGCATCAGTTCGCCTGTCCCTCCTCTCCTTCCGCCTTCTTCGGACTGTGCGGCTTCATGGCCGTGGCATGCGATAAGGGATCAGATGACGCCGCACAGTCTGAAGCGGGTGTAAGGACCCGAGTGTGAGAGGCGAACATATGTGCTGCGCCAGGCCCTGAATCCCAGCCCCGCAGTGTTTTAACAATGTTAAGACACTGCGGGGCTGGGATTCATGGGCATCGCGAACCGCACCGGCCGACATTACATGATGCCAGAAGATGGGCAGCGCTAACGGCGCTAGGCCAGGGGATAACACGACAGCGCAGACTCCTGTACAGCAAATAACAACGCTCGGGAGGCTGCACCCAGCACCAAGGTGGGATTCTTGACACCTGTGCTGCGTCTCATTACAAAGGGAACTCTCGCCTCCATTACACAGTTTGACTGTATAAAGGGCTAAATGTTATACGTGTTCCATTCAGCGTGTGCAAGGAGAAAAATTACAAGAGCAACCTTTGACTTGCGCAGCACTGCTGCTGCATAAGCTGTGGCTCTTCTACTTTGTAACCCCTGAGGGGGGGTTAAAGGTGACTTTTGAAATCGGTTCAATTAGGCTTCGGCCTACACTCTGCTCCACCTGCAGAGCCCGGGCTCCAACAACGCTAGTTGCTGTCCGGAAGTGCTGGCTGCACAGAGCCAAACACCTCGCCAATGTGTCAGTGGGGTCCAGCACCGCCAGCTGTTCCCCTGCTGTGTAGCCGGCAACGTGTCCTGCAAAAGCCACGCAGACACAACACACCCAAAGCTGCCGCCTGTGCAGGCTTCGGCCTACACTCCCCTCCCCCTGCTCCTCCTCCTCCTGCTCCTCCTCCTGCTGTCCCTGGGCTCTAACACACCGCCAGTTTTTGCCCAGATGTGCTAGCTGCACAGAGAAAAACACCAGCCAATGTGTCAGTGGGGTCCAGCACCGCCAGCTGTTCCCCTGCTGTGCAGCCGGCAACGTGTCCTGCAAAAGCCACGCAGACACAAGAACTGAAATTGAAGGGAACCTGTCCCCCCTCCCCCCGGCGTTTTTACGTTATCCAGCCACCTTGTACAGCGGTAATGCTGCATGTGTGCAAGGTGGCTCAGAAACGTATTCTCCTCGCACATGTGGAACTGAAAACACGTCTGCAATGTGTCCTCTGTGTGACCATTTAACCGTCCCGGTGGTGTGACTTTCCTTTGTAATGACACGCTGCAACCCCCTTGGTAGCGCTGCCCGTCTTCTGGCATCATTGTTTGGCTGCCTGCGCCTCTGCGGCCGCCCTGACCCACACAACGCCCCTCGGTGTCTTATTTATTGGGACTGCGAGGGTGTGATTGATGGGCAGGATCAGTGCATCAGTTCGCCTGTCCCTCCTCTCCTTCCGCCTTCTTCGGACTGTGCGGCTTCATGGCCGTGGCATGCGATAAGGGATCAGATGACGCCACATAGTCTGAAGCAGGTGTAAGAACCCAAGCGAGAGGCGAACATATGTACTGCGCCAGGCCATGAATCCCAGCCCCGCAGTGTTTAAACTATGTCAATACACT
The DNA here is from genome assembly GCF_051348905.1 of Ranitomeya variabilis. NCBI lineage: Eukaryota > Metazoa > Chordata > Amphibia > Anura > Dendrobatidae > Ranitomeya > Ranitomeya variabilis. The sequence goes on from NC_135234.1 coordinate 515,690,091, forward strand.
GCGGGGCTGGGATTCATGGGCATCGCGAACCGCACCGGCCAACATTAAATGAGGTCAGAAGATGGGCAGCGCTAACAGCGCTAGGCCAGGGGATAACACGACAGCGCAGACTCCTGTACAGCAAATAACAACGCTCAGGAGGCTGCACCCAGCACCAAGGTGGGATTCTTGACATCTGTGCTGCGTCTCATTACAAAGGGAACTCGCGCCTCCAACACAGTTTGACTGTATAAAGGGCTAAATGTTATACGTGTTTCATTCAGCGTGTGCAAGGAGCGAAATTAAAAGAGCAACCTTTGACTTGTGCAGCACTACTGCTGCATAAGCTGTGGCTCTTCTACTTTCTAACCCCTGAGGGGGGGTTAAAGGTTACCTTTGAAATTGGTTCAAGTAGGCTTCGGCCTACACTCTGCTCCCCCTGCAGAGCCCGGGCTACAACACCGCTCGTTGCTGTCCGGAAGTGCTGGCTGCACAGAGCCAAACACCTCGCCAATGTGTCAGTGGGGTCCAGCACCGCCAGCTGTTCCCCTGCTGTGCAGCCGGCAACGTGTCCTGCAAAAGCCACGCAGACACTTGCTCTTGTACCTTCTGCTCCACATCCTGGTTCCAGTACCGTCAGCTGGTTCCGGGCAGAGCCTTTGGCTTAGGTGCCTCCCTCTGGGTATCCGAGTTCCACCAACGTCAGGTGGTCCTTGGTAGTGCTTTCAGGCACGGGTACCTCCTGCTTAGTAACCGGGTTCCAGTAACGTCAGCTGGTCCTCGGTAGTTCCATTGGCTCTTGGACCTTCGGCTACCCATCCGGGTTCCAGCACCGTCAGCTGGTTCTCGGCAGTGTCTTTTGCTCTTGTACCTTCTGCTCCCCATCCTGGTTCCAGTACCGTCAGCTGGTTCCGGGCAGAGCCTTTGGCTTAGGTGCCTCCCTCTGGGTATCCGAGTTCCACCAACGTCAGGTGGTCCTTGGTAGTGCTTTCAGGCACGGGTACCTCCTGCTTAGTAACCGGGTTCCAGTAACGTCAGCTGGTCCTCGGTAGTTCCATTGGCTCTTGGACCTTCGGGTAGCCATCCGAGTTCCAGTTCCATCAGCTGGTTCTCGGCATTTTCTCAGCCTTCTTGTACCTTCTGCTACATTTCCAAGTTCAAGAGACTAAACACGATGACCCGGAAGAACACCCCTAAGATGACGACGACACCAGAGACGACAACCACCGTGATGACGACGACCCTGGAGACGATGACCCTGAAGACCACCCCGATGACGACGACCCCGGAGACCACCCCGATGACGACGACCCCGGAGACGACGACCCTGGAGACGACGACGACCTGGAAGACCGAGAAGCAGAAGAACAAGAGGCTGCAGAACAAAGAGCAGAAGGACATTAAGCATAACACAAAATATCAGAGCAAAAAAATATTATGTAAATTATAAGCAGAAGAAGACTAAGCAGTGTATGGGGGTGAGTCCGTTCCTCCTCGTGGTGCCCCTGGATAAAGCCTGATGCTGCAGGCCAAACTGAACGCGGACAAATGTAACTGGTTTGTGACAGGCAGAACGGAAGGTGTAATCTTCAAACTTTTATAGATAACAACTACGGGAATGCCTGTCACAAATAAGAATATGATGAAGAAGTTGAATATGATGAAGATAATAGTAAAATAAAAAGAATATGAACAATGTAACCCAAAAAATAATAGGTAGAAGATGAAGAAGAAGATGAATAAGGTGAAGAAGTTGATGTCAAAGAAGCTGATGATGAGGATAATTAAGAAGAAAGCGTGGGAGAAGTAAAAAAGAAGGTGAAGGGCGTGGAAGTAGTGAAACATCAATATCTGACATTAAAAAAAAAAAAAATAACATAGTCAAATTCTTTCTAACGCCGAACTTCATAAAAAAAAATTAAAAATCATGCTATTCTATTACATTGGGCTAAACCTCTGTCCCTTTAATATCTCCGCCACGTCCCCCAATACATCCTACATTATTCTTAGTTGTTTTCCTTCATGTAGAATGAACCTACAAGTTTATAAAGGGTTTATTTTAATTCCGATATTTTCGTCCCATTGACTTGCATTGGGATCGGGTATCGGTATCGGATTGGATCCGATATTTTGACGGTATCGGCCGATACTTTCCGATACCGATACTTTCCGATATCGGAAAGTATCGCTCAACACTAGTCATAAGTAAAAACGTTAACAAAATAAATTAATTTAAATTAATCAAAATAAGACAGCCCTGCTCGTGAGAGCTTACAATCTACAATGAGGTGGGGGAGATACAAAGTACAGGTGTGTATTTACAATGAAGTATTTACAATGATGGTCCAGCCATCTTGAGGGAGTGGGGGATAGATGGGGATAGTGAATGGGCTACACATGCACACTTCCACATAAAATGACTATGAGTAGTGAATGTGATAGGCCACTCTGAACAAATGTGTTTTGAGGAAATGCCTAAAACTGTGCAAATTGTGGATAGTCCTAATTTCTTGGGGTAGAGCATTCCAGAGGATTGGCGGAACACGGGAGAAGTTTTGGAGTCGGGAGTGGGAGGTACGGATTAGTGCAGAGGTTACTCGAAAGTCGTTTGCAGAGTGCAGTAGTTGGATAGGCCGATAGACAGAAATGAGGGAGGAGATGTAAGGGGGTGCCGCACTGTTTAGAGCTTTGTGGGTGAGAACAAGTACTTTGAATTGGATCCTATATTGAATGGGCAGACAATGTAACGATTTGCGAAGAGTGGATGCGTCCGAACACTGATTAGCCAGATGGATGAACCTGGCTGCTGCACTAAGTACGGACTGGAGAGGGGAAAGTCGAGTAATGGGAGGCAAATTAGTAGAGCGTTGCAGTAGTCCAGGCAGGAGTGTATCAAGGCGACAGTGAATGCATAAGCAAACAGTATGTGTTGTGAATTTGCTTTTTGCTCCCTCTAGTGGTTACTAGTTTTTTGACTCTGGTTTTTCTGTCATTCCTTTTATCCGCACCTGGGTCGTTAGTTAGGGGTGTTGCTATATAAGCTCCCTAGACCTTCAGTTCAATGCCTGGCAACGTAGTTATCAGAGCTAGTCTGCTGTGCTCTTGTCTACTGATCCTGGTTCCAGTTATATCAGCTAAGTCTGCCTTTTGCTTTTTGCTATTTGTTTTGGTTTTGTATTTTTGTCCAGCTTGTTCCAAATCTATATCCTGACCTTTGCTGGAAGCTCTAGGGGGCTGGTGTTCTCCCCCCGGACCGTTAGACGGTTCGGGGGTTCTTGAATTTCCAGTGTGGATTTTGATAGGGTTTTTGTTGACCATATAAGTTACCTTTCTTTATTCTGCTATCAGTAAGCGGGCCTCTCTGTGCTAAACCTGGTTCATTTCTGTGTTTGTCATTTCCTCTTACCTCACCGTTATTATTTGTGGGGGGCTTCTATCCAGCTTTGGGGTCCCCTTCTCTGGAGGCAAGAAAGGTCTTTTGTTTTCCTCTACTAGGGGTAGCTAGATTCTCCGGCTGGAGCGTGTCATCTAGAATCAACGTAGGAATGATCCCCGGCTACTTCTAGTGTTGGCGTTAGGAGTAGATATATGGTCAACCCAGTTACCACTGCCCTATGAGCTGGATTTTTGTATTCTGCAGACTTCCACGTACCTCTGAGACCCTCGCCATTGGGGTCATAACAAGTATGTGAGTACCAACTTCCTAATAATGGGAACTTGGCTTTCAGATGGCCCTCCTGTACATCTCTTCAAAGGGGTATTGGGGTGCATCTTAACTTGGGGCAGGCCTTGCATTCAATGCACAAGCAAACAGTATTGGAGGATCAAATTCCTAATAATGCGAACATTGTTTTCAGGATGCCCTCTTGTACATCACTGCAAAGGGGCATTGAGGTACGTCTAAATTTGAGGCAGGGTAGGCATTGCATTCAAAGGATAGGCAAACAGTAATGAGAGTACTAACTTCCTAACAATGGGAACATTGCTTTCAGGTGGCCCTCCTGTACATCTCTTCAAAGTGGTATTGGGGTGTGTTTAAATTTGGGGAAGGTCTTGCTTTCAATGCGTAGGCAAACAGTATTGGAGGACTAAATTCCTAATAATGGGAACACTGTTTTCAGGAGGCCCTCCTATACGTCTCTTCAAAGGGGTATTGGGGTGCGTCTAAATTTGGTGCAGGGCAGGCCTTACATTCAATGCATAAGCAAACAGTATTGGTGTACCAACTTCCTTCCTAATAATAGGAACATTGCTTTCAGGTGGCACTCCTGTATGTCTCTTCAAAGGGGTATTGGGGTGCCTCTAAATTTGGGGCAGGCCTTGCATTCAATGCATAGACAAACAGTATGGGAGTACCATCTTAATAATAATGGGAACATTGCTTTCAGGTGGCCCTCCTGTACATCTCTTCAAAGGGTTATTGGGGTGCATCTAAATTTGGGGCAGGTGTTGCATTATAATAATAATTATAATAATCTTTATTTATATAGTGGCAACATATTCCGCAGCACTTTACAGCTTAAGAGTTTCAAAACACAAGTCATAAGTAGCAACGATAATAATACAATAATTAAAGCAAAATCAGACAACCCTGCTCATGAAAGCTTACAATCTACAGTGAGGTGGGGGAGATACAAAGTACAGGTGTGTATTTTCAATGATGTATTTACATTGATGGTCCCGCCATCTTGAGGGAGTGAGGGATAGATGGAGATAGTGAATGTGCTACACAAGCACACTTCCACATGAAATGACTTTGATTAGTGAACGTGATAGGCCTCTCTGAACAAATGTGTTTTGAGGAAGCGCCTAAAACTATGCAAATTGAGGATAGTCCTAATTTCTTGGGGTAGAGCATTCCAGAGGATTAGCGCAGTGCGGGAGAAGTCTTGGAGATGGGAGTGGGAGGTACAGATAGTGTAGAGGTTAGTCGAAAGTCGTTTGCAGAGCGCAGTAGTCGGATAGGCTGATAGACAGAAATGAGGGAGGAGATGTAAGGGGGTGCCGCACTGTGGAGAGCTTTGTGGGTGAGAACAAGTACTTTGAATTGGATCTTATAATGAATGGGCAGCCAATGTAATGATTGGCAAAGAGCGGATGCATCTGAGTACCGATTAGCTAGATGGATGACCCTGGCTGCTGCATTAAGTATGGACTGGAGAGGTGAAAGTCTAGTACCGTGGAGGCCAATTAATAGAGCGCTGCAGTAGTCCAGGTGGGAGTGGATTAAGGTGACAGTGAATGCATAGGCAAACAGTATGGGAGTACCAACTTCCTAATAATAGGAACATTGATTTCATGTGGCCCTCCTGTACGTCTCTTCAAAGGGGTATTTGGGTGTGTCTAAATTTAGGTCAGGCCTTGCTTTCAATGTATAGGCAAACAGTATTGGAGTACCAACTTCCTAATAATTCGAACATTGCTTTCGGGAGGCCCTGATGTAAGTCTGTTCAAAGGGTTATTGGGTTGCATCTGTAAGCAGGTGTGGGAATGCATTTGGATCGCCCCCAGGCGCAGGGCAGTGGGGTACTTGGTACCGGGTCCCTCGGTCTTGGTTCTGGGGATGTCACGGTGGCCCGACCCGATCGGTGGCCCTGCTAAATGGCGCCCAATTAAAGGTGTAGTTAGTTGTTTGTACGGTGTTCGTGACGCCACCTGTGGTATTCGGTCAGGATGACTGATGCTGCTAGGGGTCCACTGAGGTGATGGAATGGCAGCCAGATGGCATACCTTCCCACAGGTGAAGTATATCCTCAGGGCTTCCCAGTAAGGTAGATGATGATGGTGTAGGTCGCAGTAAATAACGAGGATGCAGGGTTGCAGTCTCTTTACCTTTTACTGTAGACTTCAGCGTCCACAATCCAGAGCACTGCTAACAGGGCTGGCTGAATCCGGCCAGTCCGAAGGCACATCCAGAGTTCCCTTTGCAGGTGGAAATCAGTAGCCTTCCTACTTGCGCCTGTGTGTTGTAGTACCTCCCTGCTGAGCACCACAGGATAGTCCTCACAACTGTCATGTGTGTTTCTGATATTCTCTCTCTCCGTCCCCCGATGGTATGGATAGGACGACCCGTATGATGGGGTAGGCCTGGAGCTATTTTATAGGGACCCTAGAGACGCCCCTCTCCCACAATTTGCCTCCGTTGTCTTCATTAGGTTAAAGGTTGGGCAGCCAACTTGGAATTAACTGTCCTGTCGTAGTTTGAAGTAATGCATAGAGCCTATTACTCCCTCTGTGTTCCGGCCACCGGCTACGTGCCTCAGAAGGATGTTGCCGATCTTAAGGCAGAACTCCTCCCGGTATTATCTCTTTGTGCTGTGATCTCAATTCTCACTTCTCCACAATATACTCCGCTTCTTGTCCTTTCTTAGAATGCTGCCGCAATGGGGTGCAGGCGCAGCTCCGTAATGTTCTATCTCTTGCTAAGTCTCTGCCAGGATCCCACCCCTGACAGGGACCTCTGTCTGCAGCTCAGATGTTCCTCCTTCTCTCCCTGTCTGCCTGACAGGTCTTTCCTGGGTCTCACCCAGTAGTGTTCTCCCTAACTTCCTATCCAACCCCCAGTTTTACCCGAGTGTGAGGAGTGGCCTAATAGAAAGAACCTTTTGCTCCCCCTGGTGGCCGGAGTGTGAAGTGTAGTGTGTGACTGTGATACCTGGTCAGGTGAACTACTTTAGTGCCATCAGACGTACCATCACTCCCCCTGGTGGAAGAGCGACAATACTGCAATGACCAGGACTCTGGGGCGCTGCACATTAACACAGGGATTGCAGAACAAAGCTGTATAACCATGCTATTTAATTTTTAACAAGAAGGATGGCAATGGTTTCCTTGCAGAGAGCTAATAAGCAATAAACAAGGGAAGTAAAAGGGTCAACGCAACAGTCTGGTATGAAAACGACACTTATCGTCATCTTTTCTGGGCCTCATCCATATACAGTCTTATGGCAGCTGCAGCACTGGCAATGGCCAGCGTGCTTTCCTCAGATTAATTACAACAAATCATGGTCCAGCTTCTGGTGGCAATGGGTGGTCACCAGTTTTGCCGCTGAGCTGCGCGTCTATCAGCAATGGGGAACACACCTCAGGGTCCTGCCACTGGCACCCATTCCTCCGTGCCAGCACTGCACTCAGCTATGCCGGGTGCGCAGTTCTCTGAAGACTCCCTGTCTCACTGGAGCGTTCACCTAAGCTCTGCCGGGGCACGTCTACGTGCTGCCACTGTTGCTGCAGAGCACGCCGCACACCTCTCTCTGCTCTCACTGCCGCCGTTAAACTGAGACCTCTTTCCCGCGCTTATTGCTCACTGCCCAGCATGGCCATGCCACCTATCGCCGGTTCTTGGGATCTGTCTTGTTCCCCATTCTTTTCCCCCCGCAACACAGGCCGCAGCCTTGACAGTTCCAAACCCAGCATGCCGCAGGTACCCGCAGCCCGGTCTTCCTCCTTACACGTCCAAATTTGGGGCAGGCCTTGCATTCACTGCATAGTCAAACAGTATGGGAGTGCCAAATTCATAAAAATGGGAGCATTGTTTTAAGGAGGCCTTCCTGTACATCTCCTCAAAGGGTTATAGAGGTGCATTTAAATTTGGTGCAGGGCAGGCCTTGCATTCAGTGCATAGGCAAACAGTATGGGAGTACCAACCTCTTAATAATGGGAACATTGCTTTCAGGTGGCCCTCCTGTACATGTCTTCAAAGGGTTATTGGGGTGCTTCTAAATTTGGAGCAAGCATTGCATTCACTGCACAGGCAAACAGTATGGGAGGACCAACTTCCTAATAATGGGAACATTGCTTTCAGGTAGCCCTCCTGTACATCTCTTCAAAGGGTTATTGAGGTGCATTTAAATTTGGTGCAGGGCAGGCCATACATTCAATGCATTGGCAAGCAGTATGGGAGAACCACTTCATAATAACGAGAACATTGTTTTCAGGCATCCTAATTTGTGGCAGCCCTACCACTCACTGCATAGGCAATAACAGTATAGGAGACCCACTGTTTAACAATGGGAACAACAATGCATAGCCGGCTAATGGATGAATATTAAAGGCTGCCTGATAGCCCTATAAAAATAGGTTTTGTGACTTTAAGAGTCCCTCCTTCATAAATGAAACAGGATATGACTGATAAAGTGTCCCACACCACATGGCCAGATAAGGATGTAAAATGTTAATATGACATTTCCCAGAGAATGTATTTGTCTTCTTTGAAAGCAATGTTAAAGTTCAAAAACACATCAAAAATGCTGCGTGTGAACATAGCCCAAGGTGTGGAGGAGCATTTTTGTTTGTGGTTATTTATTTGCCTTATATACAAGTCATTACCCTGGAAAGGATGTTCCCTAACATATTTCACAGGAAAATCCATTTTGGTTTAGTTTTTGTATGTTTTATTGTGAGTCTGTAATATTGGCATAAGACTCTGACAACAATGTTCACAGCAGTAACCTGTGAGTCAGAAATGCTTCCCCATGCTGTTCCCATATCATTTGAGCACTGTTCCTATTGATTTCCACAATTTCTAGTTCCTCTGCAGACCGCCTGGGAGAGCTGCGGTAAAAATGCTCCAGTTTCCCTTGGACTTACATTGGGGTCATTGCTCTGATCGAGCACCCGAGCATTCAATAAACTCGACACGAGCAATGAGCACTCGAGCATTTTAGCGCTCGCCCATCACTAGCTAATAACTAAGAATTTTTTGTGGCCTCTGGATCAGGCCTCTACAGTTTAATTTCAACACAACCAAATGACAAACTGTGACACGGCGGGTTGTATAACTTTATTATAATTTTTTTTGAAGTGCCTTAGGTCTGCAGACCGTTTCATATCACCACCACAAAATTACAACGTGGGATACAGCAGGCTGTTTCACATTTAGCAACAGAAAAAAAATTATAACTTTTTATAATGTGCCTTAGGTCTGCAGACAGTTTTATATCACCACAGCACGAAATGACAAGGTGGGATACAGCAGGCTGTTTCACAATCAGCTTGTGAAAAATTATTAATTAGAATGCTATATTCGTGCATGAAGTACAATAGAAGCAGTGCACTTATAGGACATGTGCCCTGCTGGCTTTGTCTGTGGACCTCAGTAATGACAAAAAAAAATGTTGAAAGGTAAATTTAACAGCCACACTGGACACTAGCTAGCTACACTATTTGACTGATGTACAACCACATAGCTAACTAGCGAAAATGTGGGATACAGCAGGCTGTTTCACATTTAGCTGTGTAAATATATTAATTAGAATGCTATACTCGTGCATGAAGCACAATAGAAGCAGTGTACGTGTAGGACATGTGCCCTGCTGGCTTTTTCTGTGGACCTCAGTAATGACAAAAAAAAATGCTGAAAGGTAAATTTAACAGCCGCACTGGACAGTAGCTAGCTACACTACCTGACTGATATACAACCGCCTAACTTACTAGCTAAAATCTTGTGACTAACAGTGGCAGCATCAGGAGGAGCCTCTCTGCGCTGTTACAGTGTCAAAATGGTGCTAAAACAAGATGTCCTCTATTTATATGGAGAGAGACATGTGATTTTAGCTGCCAATGACACAAGCCACTGTGTCAGGACATTGTGGGTTTTTTCTGCGCCCTGCGGCTAGCCAATCACAAATGTCTCCTTTTATGTAACCTGCTCTTAATCAGCTTGGCCCCAGCAATAAGATTAATGGCCCAATCATAAGGACAATGAGGAGTCAATTCTTGACACCCTTTTTCAGAAAACACATCCCCGAAGTCAGACAGGTATTCCAGCAGAGACAGATTATCCAACCTGGCTAATCATGTGCACAAGCAGTGTTCTTGACAGTACTCACACCACCTTACCACTTCCTGAGTCTGCCAGTCCCCTACTGGATTATGCATTGTCAGCTTCTGTAATCTAAGCCCTCTAGCACATAACAATCAATTATTTCAAAGTGCAAGGCCTCTACCTGCAGATTTAGCCCTCAGATGACCTGAATAGAATACCCCCGGCTCAAGGGTGCAGAGTCAATGTTGATTATTGGTATAGGTGTGGATAGTTTATATGGCTGGAAACCCTGGTCCTGGATGAACCTGGATTCAATCAGATTAAACTCCACCCCACTGTCCAGAAAGGCTGAAAAAGCCAACTTACTTTTGCCAAAATTTATCTCTGCCAGTTAAAAATTCTTTTACATTAGGTATGTAAGCCAACACTAAGCTGAATTGCTGTGGTTGCCTTGCCAAAGCAGCTACCGCATCCATAGTGGAAGAAAAATGGTATAGGCCATTTTAATGTCACAAATGATGTTGGGACTGTGGATTATAACCAGGTGCCTAGAACTGAGAGTGTCCTAGTCTATTCCTGTCCCCTGATTACTCTTGACCGTTGATATGCCAGGTTCATGCTCCATACTACACTATTATATCATCCCTTATCTGTCGACACTCCCACCCAGAGTGGTGGGAAGCTGAAGTGGATATGAACACACTAACCAGACAAACAGGGGATGATGGACAGGGATAAAAGAAAATTCTAACCATACAGAATTCACACACCAATCAACATGGTGGGAGACAGATGAGTTTAAAGGAGAAACAAAATAGGAGAGGATGAGGATGTGCACACAGACAAAACTTCAACTCCAACCTCAAACTAAAACTCCAACTCCAGAACCAGGCAGTGAGAAATAACACTGGCAATCCCTAAGTGCCAGAGGCAATCATATATAGCAGAGGGGAGTAGCCAACACTGAACAGCTGAGTTAATCCAAATAGGAAAGCTCCAGGAGCTTCAAATAAAGAGATTAACCCTTGCACTACTAGCAAAGAAAAACCTGCACTGTTTAATATGATGGTGAAGTACTTCTAACCAGTGCAGGCATTTGTGAAACCCGACACTGTGTTCATCTAGTCTCTCTCTGTCACGATTTCCCTGTGACAGGTATAATGAGGTAAAGATTTCTACCGCACTTCTCACTAGTTATGCATTAAAAGCAGCTATGTATGTGTGTATGATAGAAATCTGTGCACTTTTCAACCAGAGACAGAATGAGAAAAAAGTCAAGTAATAAAATCAATTTAAAATTGCATTCTAAGGTAAAAGCGCTTATCTTAATGGACAACAGTGTAATCTCAGATGGACCATTGTTCGTTAACAGGCACATTGTATTGTAAGATCAATCTTCATTATGTGATTAACACAAATACCTTCCCTGTTCATGTAAGTCAGTTTTAAGTTATCATAAATGGCATCTAAAATCTATCTGATTTCCAAGGGCTCATAAAATAGAGAGCTAAATTGTAGCCTGTAGGGGCACAGTTTAGCCTAGGCTTCTTCATACCCCAGGATATAGTTTGGCCTAGGACAGTTTATCTCCCAGGGTATACTCTGGCCTGGGCCAAACTATACCTGGGTTTAATGTGGACAGAGGTTAATTTGGCCTGTTACACCGGCCAGCTTATACCTCTTAACTCATCTATTCTATTCTATTCCACTACTCCAAGGACTGGGTTCAGGAGCCTTTGCAGTTAAGATCAAAAAGGTGACTAAAAGGAAGATCTCCTAAATTAAATAACTTGGTCCAAGTCTTTTTTTTGTAGCCTTTTTTAGTTGACAAATTTGGTGCAATACTTTAGTATTAACAAAGTGCTTTGACACAGTGTTTTATCTCAGTTGTAGCCACAATCTACCGGTAAACTACAGAACAAGAACCAGTAGATCTCATTCGCTACAGAAATGTGAGAAAATTGTTTTCATTGATGCTTCTTATAGTCCAGATCTACCTTATAGTCTGGCTGTGGTTATAGATGAGGGGTGGAGGAGCAGGTCATAGGAGGCAGGAGTCGGTGACTGCATATAACACGTATGCCTGCTGTTAAAGGAAGTGAAAATTCACTGCACCTTACTCCCATAGTCCCTCCCATCTCTGTGCACATCACACCCCTTGAGGAAGGCATTTGCCGAAACGCGCGTCGGGGTGGACGGGAGCTTTGTTCCTGTGTACTTATAACATTCTGCCTATCGGTATGTATACCATATATATGCGTATATGAATTTGACACCGTATGCCAATGCTGTATGAAATACTTCAATGTGATTATGTGTATATACTTGGTTACTCTTTACAGTATCGACATTTGATAGGTATTGTCACAGGCACCTGTTCCTGTCCTATTGTACGTGCTGAGGGTGGCACGGGGGATTTTCCATTTGCTGTTTTACACCTGTTTGATATTAATAAAGTTTTTTTTACAACTTTCATGTACTTTGACTTATGACTACTTTTGTAAGGGCGGTATATTCTTAATGAATTCGCAGTTGGTCTATTATGGTCCTATTCCAGCCATATAACTATTTTGACAATTAATCCATCAATGGGATTATTATTTATTTATTGTTGGCTTGTATGTATTCTACTAAGTATTTATGGTTCATCTCTATGCACTGAATCGGCTCAGAGATGTGGTAGGGAGTATAAGAGGGGTATAAGACTAGAAAGCAGTGAATATTAATTTTCTTTAATAGTGGCCACATTTTTAGCCGCAGCTGGGCGATCACATGTACCCGCTATTAAAGAGAATGAATATTCACTGCTCCCGATGCCCATAGTCCCGGGCATGGGGAGCAGTGCAAATTTCTGCAGTTGACCTCAGCATGTTGGGGCACATGGCAGTGACGTCATGTGCGGTTTCATGCTGAAATCAGCTGTTGGCATCAGAACATAAGTGGAATCATTAATTTTTTAAGTATGCAGCATGATATATACCATGATGAGGATTGTGGGCAATGTACACGAGGATAAGGATGTGGCCGTGTATGCCAGGATTGGGGTGGGGGCCATGTATAACCAGGATTGGTAAGGGAGACCATGTATACCAGGATGGAGTGCCATGTTTACTAGGACGGGGGAATGTATACCCGAATAGGGTACTATGTTTACCAGGAAGGGGGTCCATGTATACCTGGATGCCGGCCATGTATACCTGGATGGGAGGCCATGTATAACCTGACGGGAATGGGGGCCATGTATACCAGGATGGGGATGTTGGACCATGTTTATCATTATGGGGTACCATATATACCAGGATGGGGGGCCATGCATACCAGGATGGTTGGCCATGTATACCAGGATGGGGTGCCATGAATACCTGGATTGGGGTCCATATATACCTGGATTGGGGGCTATATATACTAGGATGGAGACCATATATATCTGGATGAAGACATATATATCAGGATAGGGGGCATATATACGAGGATGGGGACATATACTGTATATATACCAGGATAGAGGATATTAGTACGGAATTGGTGGACACTACCCCTATAACAAAGCCAGCAGCAGATCCCCTCCATAACAATGCGTCATGACCACATTTTTTCTTCAGTTTTTTTCTATTTTCCTCCTTTAAAACCTAGGTGCGTCTTATGGTCCTGTGCATCTTACAGTATAAAAAATACAGTATGTTTTTGATGGAATCATATCATGACTTGAAAGTCCTCATTAGAATCTCTGTTAGCTAGTGAAAAGAAGGGTCAATGTGTGATTCCGCTGATAATGAGAATATAGGATGAAAACGGAGTGAAATGTCATTATGTCTTCTTTTAGTTTCATAAAGCATTGAATAAACATTACAAAATACATTTTATTTAAAAAATATTTTTGCATTGCATGCATTTCTTGTCTTTCCACAATATGAAATATAATACCCAGTCACACAGCCATTCAGAAAATATAGATACCGATTCCATATTTATACCATGAAACAAAATTACTACAATATAAGAAATCTGATATCTTGATATATTCAGATCAAATCTTTTGGAACTGAACCATGCAAATTTGAAATACCCATAGATATAACACATTCCTTACAATATCACTTGGAGTTTAGCCAGAGATGGAGTAGAACACAGTCCTATTTAAGACTAAATCAGTGCACTGGAATTATTACTACTCATGTATGTTTTTTTAAGTATTCTTAAACAATTTTACATTATAAAAAAAACAGCAATATAATAAAGAAAGAATACAAAGTTCACATTGGAATTTAGAAACGAAAATGTTCAAACAGGAAGAAATAAGGTAGAATTTGTGGGCATCTATTATGAGATTATGATATTATATAAAACTATAAAGATTGCAGTATAGAGTATAGAGAATAAAGTCATGAAGCATAAGTGATGTACTTCTTCCATGAGTGAAAAAAGTTTTGATGTTATCATTCATATTCTCTGAAAAAAGGCCAAGAAAGCAAAAATTCTGCTGGGGTATGTAACCTTTTGAGCACAACTGTACAAACTGAAATCACTTAAAATAGGATGAGACCTCCAAATAAGGAGGGGAAGCTACTGCATGCCAGGAAATAGACAATCTGATACTTGGGAGAAAGGCACTGGAAAAGTAGGACAGGAGAGAGGGTAATGGAATAAGGCTGTGTGTTTATAGCAAGTGAATAAATATACTCTTGATTGTCATGCAGTCCCTTGTGAGGCTCTGCAGAATATGCATACCAGGTTGTAAAGACATGAAATAGTGGTATATTATCTCCACACAGATGGTAGTGCAGTCAGGATGGCGTGAGGCGTTCCCCTCACACAGGACTTGCACTGTTTTGCGATTGCTTCTTTCAGTGCCTACCTCTCCAGTATCAGATTGTCTATTTGCTGGCGTGCAGTAGCTTCCCCTCCCTTATTTGCAGGTGTTACCCCCTGTCTTTTTAAGTGATTTTAATTTGTATATCAATAAAAATATATTGTTTTATCTTTAAAATGTTTGGAATCTCTTCTTAACAGGTGTTTTTTGACCCACCACCTTTCTTTAGTGCTGGTAAAGCTCCATATCCATACATAATCCTTCTATATTGCTCCATCTCCATACAGAATTCCCATTTACTACTCCATATTCATACAGAATCCCCTTATTCTGCCCCATTTCCATACAGAATTCCCCTATACTGCTCCATAGTCATACAGAATCCCTGTATACTGCTGTATCTCCAAACAGAATTCCCCTATGCTGCCCCATCTTCACACAGAGACCTCTATACTTCCCCATCTCCATAAAGAACCCCCTATCCAACCCCATGTCTATACAGAGTCCACCTATGCTGCCCCATCTTAATGGAGAGCACCTTATACTGCCCCATATCCATACAGAATCCCCCTATACTGTTCCATCTGCATATAGCATCCCCCTATACTGCCCATACTCCATACAGAATCCCCCTATACTGTTCCATCTGCATATAGCATCCCCATGTACTGCCCATACTCCATACAGAATTCCTCTATACTGTTCCACCTCCATACAGAATCCCACTATGCTGCTCAATCTCCATACTGAATCCCCCTATATGGGCTATGAATTCCCCTATTCTGCTCCATATCCATATATACAGAATCCCGTTATACAGTTCAATTTCCATACAGAATCCCCGTATACTGCCCCATCTCTAAATAGAGTCCCCCTATACTGCTCCATTTCTATACAGAATCCCCCTATACTGCCCCATCTCCATACAGAATCCCCCTATACTGACCCATCTCTACATAGAGCTGCCCTTTACTGCCCCATTTTTATATTAAGCTCCCCTATACTGCCCAATCTCTCTCTATATATAGAGCCCCCTGTCCTGCCCCATCTTCATATTAACCTGCCCTTTCTACCATATATGAATAATAACCCAGCTTTACTACCGCATCTCCATACTGGCCCTTTTTCATAGCCCCTCTGTATATTATATGCCCATGTCTTCAGCTCTACAAGCTCTTACAGTTGCACCTACATTGTCCGGTGCTTTGTGGTCAAAGACGTCAGCAGCGTGGTGAGATGATCTGATGCTGAACGTTGGGCGGGGAGGAGATCCTGGAAATGCCGACACTCACATCTTCGTTTGTACTCATGTCTGTAAAGATGCAAATACAAATAAATGCCTGCAGAACATCCACTGCCTCCCCCGGTGGTGACTGGGCCCCCCATTTGTCTAAGGCCCCCAAACTTGACTCGGTGCGCCGAGTGTTGACACTGGCCCTGCATAAAGTAACACTGGTCAGAAGTGTAAAATTTGGCCTGATCATGATGGTGGAAACAGGCTTGTAGGTGAATTGGTTTATTCCAACAATTTTTACATAATGGAAGCGTCACCAAAAACTATCAAATTCTGAGCCAGCCAATGCAACAGAAAGCATTATAAATATTAGCTAATATTGTATTTGATTAACAACTGTCTTTAAAAATATGAAGCTGAAATTTGAAATAAATAATAAAATAACTAAACAATAGTTAATGATTTTTATGTTCTTTAAATGTATTTATTTATAAATTCACATTGTGTGCAGAACATTATAACTCTCACTTCTCTATGGATATTCCTTTTATCAGTCTAAAGTGCTATATCATGGACAACCTAACTTCATTTTACAAAGCATTTCTGATTAAAAAAAGCAGCAGATAAAGAGTTATTATGAAAAATAAGGAATCTCTGGGCAGAAAAAGACATATAATCAATCATGTTTCAAATCAAGTAGAAAAATGTAGCAAAAGTATTTACATAGTAAATATCTAAGAACTAGAATTTCAAATAAATGTAAGGTTGTGCATTGTACTTACCACAATCTTAGCAGACAAATGTAATTTATATCTAATTCAAATTAGAAAATTGTTTGTAAGATCATTTCTCTGTATCAACCATATTTTTGTACAGAAAATCTCATTCACAAGAACATTATTTATATGTAGCATCAATGAAATTCTGTATATTCTTCACATTCCCTATAATTAGTAGGTGATTTAATGTTCATTATATGTAAGGTAATGATACACTATTAAAATACAATCTTTCCATAAAAGCTGCAAGCTAAACTCTCTGACACCTTGAGCTCCTTTTTCCTATTTATTTTGTTTGTTTTTTTTTGTTTCAACAGAGGCAGAGTCCATGGGCATCACCTATATTGCTGCTATATTAAAAAATGGAAGCCTGCGGCTTTGCATATACTAGCAAAGATTGAAGGCATGTACTGTTTGTGATACTTAGTTACTTCCTTATATAGAGGATTCTCAGGTAGCCTTGGACTGTGCTAAGTTCTGCACCACTCTTGGTAATGATGGTAATGGCTACTGACTGTTGATGAGAAAGACCAAGGGAAGACAGCATTCATCACACTAAAGGAACTGTTTAAATTTCCCCACCTGCCATTCCAACTTTCAAATGTCCCAGCCACCTTCCAGAGGTTTAGGAAAGTTGAACTTTGCAAATTTTCTAATGTACCAGAATGACATTATCTTATCTCCCACTTCTCTGACCCTCTGTCACGCAGGTCCTAGACGCGCCGCTCACACAGTTCGCACCTCGCGGCGCTGCCAGCCCAAGACGGTGTATCTCCGCCCCCGCTGGAGTTTGGTACACGGAGCAGCTGCCACCAGCCGGGTACTATATTTGCTGAAGACTGTGCTCGTGCCATCCAGTAATCCTGAGAACTTACGGAAACCGGCAGATTATTCATCTCTACCTCTCAAGGTACTGACTATTAATTGATTTTATGTGACTTTCATATTGGAGGATTAAGCAGCAGGCTCATAGCTCCAGGAGTTATTAAGTAGAACACTGCAGCTTTGTGTGTTTGGTATGGAGCTATGAGTTGTCAAAACTAATATTACTGTTGTGAATTGGACTTTTTGGCTCCCTCTTGTGGTCACTAGCGACATGACACTTTGAGCTTCTTTCTCTAGCTTGGTACCCACCTGGCTTGTTGGTCCAGGGGTGTTGCTATTTAAGCTTCCTGGATTTTCAGTCTGGTGCCTGGCATCGTTGTAATCAGTTCCTTTCTGTTTGCTCCTGTCTGCTGGTCCTGGTTCTTGCAAAATAAGCTAAGTCCTGCTTCCTTATTTTTTGGTTATTTGCATTTGCTATTATTTCTGTCCAGCTTGTACCAAATGTGATTCCTGATATAGCTGGAAGCTCTAGGGGGCTGATATTCTCCCCCCGTGCCGTTAGACGGTTCGGGGGTTCTTGAATATTCAGCGTGGAAATTTTGATAGGGTTTTTGCTGACCGTATAAGTCATCTTCCTACATTCTGCTATTAGTCAGTGGGCCTCTCTTTGCTAAAAAACCTAGTTCATCCTTGCGTTTGTCTTTTCTTCTTACCTCACCGTTATTATTTGTTGGGGGCTTGTATCCAACTTTTGGGGTCTTTTCTCTGGAGGCAAGAAAGGTCTATCTTTTCCCTTCTAGGGTTAGTTAGTTCTCCGGCTGGCGCGAGACGTCTAGAACCAACGTAGGTACGTTCCCCGGCTGCTGCTATTTGTGGTGCTAGGTTCAGGTATACGGTCAGCCTAGTTACCACAGCCCTATGAGCTGGTTTTTTGTGTTTGCAGACTTGGTTATAAATTCTGAGACCCTCTGCCATTGGGGTCATAACAGTATGCCAGGCCAAAGGTGAATGTTTAATGCATTGCAGAAGTGGGATAATAAGAAAGGAAATTCTGAGTTTTTTTTTTTTTCTTTCTTCCTCCCCTTTACCTCAGAGTGGCTTGAGCTTGCTGCAGACATGAATGTCCAGACCTTAATTACTATTGTGGATCAGCTTGCTGCTCGTGTGCAGGGTATTCAAGATTTTGTTACCAGTAGTCCTATGTCAGAACCTAAAATACCTATTCCTGAACTGTTTTCTGGAGACCGATTTAAGTTTAGGAATTTCAGGAATAATTGTAAATTGTTTCTATCTCTGAGACCCCATTCGTCTGGAGACTCAGCTCAGCAAGTTAAAATTGTTATCTCTTTCTTGCGGGGCGACCTGTTGTGAATTCTGTTTTTGGGCTCCCTCTGGTGGTTACTGGTGGTACTGGCTGACTTTTGTCTTGCACCTGTTCCCATCAGGAAACTGGGAGTTTCCTATTTAGTCTGGCTTCTCAGTCATTCTAGTGCCGGCAATCAATGTTACCAGAGCACCTCTGTTGCTTGCTACCTGCTCCAAGTCTGCAATTCAGCTAAGTTGGATCTTTGGCTTTTTTTTGTGTTTGTTTGTCCAGCATGCATTTATATTTCTCTTACTGCTGGAAGCTCTAGTGATCTGAAATTACTACTCCGGTGTCATGAGTTGATAACGGAGTTAAAGTAATTTCAGGATGGCTGTTTAGGGTTTTGAGGTGACCGCGAAGTCCTCTTTTGTATTTTCTGCTATCTAGTCAGAGGGCCTCTCTTTGCTGAATCTATATTCATACTGCGTACGTGTTTTCCTCTTACCTAACCGTTATTATATGTGGGGGGCTACTATCACTTTTGGGGTTTCCCTGGAGGCAAGCCAGGTCTGTGTATTCCTCTACTAGGGGGTAACTAGATCTCCGGCTGGTGCGAGGTGTCTAGGGATAATCGTAGGCACACCCCCTGGCTACTATTAGTTGCGTATTAGGTTCAGCATCGCGGTCATCTGAGATTCCATCATTCCTAGAGCTAGTCCGTTTTTGCCTGAGTCCCTGCCATTGGGAACCATGACAGCGACCCTCAGGATTGGGCTTTCTCGTTAGCGCCAGGAGATCCGGCATTGGCAAATATTGATGCGTTTTTTCTGGCGCTCGGGTTGCTTTACGAGGAACCCAATCTTGAAATTCAGGCAGAAAAAGCCTTGCTGGCTATCTCTCAGGGCCAGGATGAAGCTGAAGTGTATTGCCAAAAATTTCGGAAATGGTCCGTGCTTACTCAGTGGAATGAGTGTGCTCTGGCCGCAATTTTCAGAAATGGCCTTTCTGAAGCCATTAAGAATGTGATGGTGGGTTTCTCCATTCCTACAAGTCTAAATTATTCCATGGCGCTGGCTATTCAGATTGACCGGCGTTTGCAGGAGCACAAAGCCGCTAATCCTCTGGTGGTGTTGTCTGAACAAACACCTGATTTAATGCAATGTGGTAGAATTCAGACTAGAAATGAACGGAAAAATCATAGACGTCTGAATGGGTTGTGTTTTTACTGTGGTGATTCTACACATGTTATATCAGCATGCTCTAAACGCCTAACAAGGGTTGTTAGTCCTGTCGCCATTGGTAATCTGCAACCTAAATTTATTTTGTCTGTGACTTTAATTTGCTCATTGTCTTCCTACCCTGCTATGGCGTTTGTGGATTCGGGTGCTGCCCTGAGTCTTATGGATCTGTCATTTGCCAAGTGCTGTGGTTTTGTACTTGAGCCGTTGGTAAATCCTATCCCTCTTAGAGGTATTGATGCTACGCCATTGGCGGAAAATAAGCCGCAGTTTTGGACACAGGTAACCATGTGCATGACTCCTGAACATCGGGAGGTGATTCGTTTTCTTGTTCTGCATAAAATGCATGATTTGGTCGTTTTGGGTCTGCCATGGTTACAGACCCATAATCCAGTTTTGGATTGGAAGGCAATGTCAGTGTCAAGTTGGGGCTGTCAGGGAATTCATGGTGATTCCCCGCCGGTGTCTATTGCTTCCTCTACTCCTTCAGAAGTTCCTGAGTATTTGTCTGATTATCAGGATGTTTTCAGCGAGTCCAGGTCCAGTGCTCTTCCTCCTCATAGGGATTGTGACTGCACTATAGATTTGATTCCAGGTAGTAAATTTCCTAAGGGAAGATTATTTAATCTGTCTGTACCTGAGCATACCGCAATGCGTTCGTATATCAAGGAGTCTCTGGAGAAGGGGCATATCCGTCCATCCTCTTCCCCTCTTGGTGCGGGATTCTTTTTTGTGGCCAAAAAGGACGGATCTTTGAGACCTTGTATAGACTATCGGCTTCTGAATAAAATCACTGTTAAATTTCAGTATCCTTTGCCTCTGTTGTCAGACTTGTTTGCCCGGATTAAGGGTGCCAAGTGGTTCACCAAGATAGATCTTCGTGGTGCGTACAACCTTGTGCGCATTAAGCAAGGAGATGAATGGAAAACTGCATTTAATACGCCCGAAGGTCATTTTGAGTACTTGGTGATGCCTTTTGGGCTCTCTATTGCTCCTTCAGTTTTTCAGTCCTTTATGCATGATATTTTCCGGAAGTATCTGGATAAATTTATGATTGTTTATCTGGATGATATTCTGTTTTTTTCTGATGATTGGGACTCCCATGTTAAGCAGGTCAGGATGGTGTTTCAGGTTTTGCGTGAGAATGCTTTGTTCGTTAAGGGCTCTAAGTGTCTCTTTGGAGTACAGAAGGTTCCCTTTTTGGGTTTTATTTTCTCCCCTTCTGCGGTGGAGATGGACCCAGTCAAGGTCCGAGCTATTCATGATTGGACTCAACCCACATCAGTTAAGAGTCTTCAGAAGTTCTTGGGTTTTCCTAACTTCTACCGTCGTTTTATCGCTAACTTTTCTAGCGTTGTTAAACCTTTGACGGATATGACCAAGAAAGGTTCTGATGTTGCTAACTGGGCTCCTGCAGCCGTGAAAGCTTTCCAAGAGCTGAAGCGCCGGTTTACTTCGGCGCCTGTTTTGTGCCAGCCTGATGTCTCACTTCCCTTTCAGGTTGAAGTGGATGCTTCTGAGATCGGGGCAGGGGCCGTTTTGTCGCAGAGAGGCCCTGGTTGCTCTGTAATGAGACCATGTGCTTTTTTTTCTAGGAAGTTTTCGCCTGCTGAGCGGAACTATGATGTTGGCAATCGGGAGTTGTTGGCCATGAAGTGGGCATTTGAGGAGTGGCGTCATTGGCTCGAGGGTGCTAAGCATCGTGTGGTGGTCTTGACTGATCACAAGAATCTGATGTATCTCGAGTCTGCTAAACGCCTGAATCCTAGACAGGCCCGTTGGTCATTGTTTTTCTCCCGTTTTGACTTTGTGGTCTCGTACCTACCAGGTTCAAAGAATGTGAAGGCTGATGCTCTTTCAAGGAGCTTTGTGCCTGACTCTCCTGGAGTTTCAGAGCCAGCTGGTATTCTTAAAGAGGGAGTAATCTTTTCAGCCATTTCTCCGGATTTGCGACGTGTGTTGCAGAGATTTCAGGCTGGTAGACCTGACTCTTGTCCACCTGACAGACTGTATGTTCCTGATAAATGGACCAGCAGAGTCATTTCCGAGGTTCATTCCTCGGTGTTGGCAGGGCATCCGGGAATTTTTGGCACCAGAGATTTGGTGGCTAGGTCCTTTTGGTGGCCTTCCTTGTCACGGGATGTGCGGTCATTTGTGCAGTCCTATGGGACTTGTGCTCGAGCTAAGCCTTGCTGTTCTCGTGCCAGCGGGTTGCTCTTGCCTTTGCCTGTCCCGAAGAGGCCTTGGACACACATTTCCATGGATTTCATTTCAGATCTTCCGGTGTCTCAGGGCATGTCTGTCATCTGGGTGGTATGTGATCGCTTTTCCAAGATGGTCCATTTGGTGTCCTTGCCTAAGCTGCCTTCCTCTTCCGATCTGGTTCCTTTATTCTTTCAGAATGTGGTTCGCTTGCATGGCATTCATGAGAATGTCGTGTCTGACAGAGGATCCCAGTTTGTTTCCAGGTTCTGGTGATCCTTTTGTGCTAAGATGGGCATTGATTTGTCATTTTCGTCTGCCTTTCATCCTCAGACTAATGGCCAAACGGAGCGAACAAATCAGACTCTAGAGGCTTATTTGAGGTGTTTTGTTTCAGCAGATCAGGATGATTGGGTGACCTTCTTGCCATTGGCTGAGTTTGCCCTTAATAATCGGGCTAGTTCCGCTACTTTGGTTTCGCCATTTTCTGCAACTCTGGTTTTCATCCTCGTTTTTCCTCAGGACATGTTGAGCCCTCTGACTGTCCTGGGGTAGATTCTGTGGTGGATAGGTTGCAGCGGATCTTGAATCATGTGGTGGACAACCTAAAGTTGTCACAGGAGAAGGCTCAGCGTTTTGCCAACCGCCGCCGCGGTGTGGGTCCCCGACTTCGTGTTGGGGATTTGGTGTGGCTGTCTTCTCGGTTTGTTCCTATGAAGGTCTTCTCTCCTAAATTTAAGCCTCGCTTCATCGGTCCTTATAAGATTTTGGAAATCCTTAATCCAGTGTCCTTTCGCTTGGATCTTCCGGTGTCGTTTGCCATTCACAACGTGTTCTATAGGTCTTTGTTGCGGCGCTACATTGCGCCTGTGGTTCCTTCTGTTGAGCCTCCTGCTCCGGTGTTGGTTGAGGGCGAGTTGGAGTACGTGGTGGAGAAGATCTTGGATTCTCATCTCTCCAGACGGAGGCTTCAGTATCTGGTCAAGTGGAAGGGCTATGGTCAGGAGGATAATTCCTGGGTGGTCGCCTCTGATGTTCATGCGGCCGATTTAGTTCGTGCCTTTCACGCTGCTCATCCTGATCGTCCTGGTGGTCTTGGTGAGGGTTCGGTGACCCCTCCTTAAGGGGGGGGTACTGTTGTGAATTGGACTTTTTGGCTCCCTCTTGTGGTCACTAGCGACATGACACTTTGAGCTTCTTTCTCTAGCTTGGTACCCACCTGGCTTGTTGGTCCAGGGGTGTTGCTATTTAAGCTTCCTGGATTTTCAGTCTGGTGCCTGGCATCGTTGTAATCAGTTCCTTTCTGTTTGCTCCTGTCTGCTGGTCCTGGTTCTTGCAAAATAAGCTAAGTCCTGCTTCCTTATTTTTTGGTTATTTGCATTTGCTATTATTTCTGTCCAGCTTGTACCAAATGTGATTCCTGATATAGCTGGAAGCTCTAGGGGGCTGATATTCTCCCCCCGTGCCGTTAGACGGTTCGGGGGTTCTTGAATATTCAGCGTGGAAATTTTGATAGGGTTTTTGCTGACCGTATAAGTCATCTTCCTATATTCTGCTATTAGTCAGTGTGCCTCTCTTTGCTAAAAAACCTAGTTCATCCTTGCGTTTGTCTTTTCTTCTTACCTCACCGTTATTATTTGTTGGGGGCTTGTATCCAACTTTTGGGGTCTTTTCTCTGGAGGCAAGAAAGGTCTATCTTTTCCCTTCTAGGGTTAGTTAGTTCTCCGGCTGGCGCGAGACGTCTAGAACCAACGTAGGTACGTTCCCCGGCTGCTGCTATTTGTGGTGCTAGGTTCAGGTATACGGTCAGCCTAGTTACCACTGCCCTATGAGCTGGTTTTTTGTGTTTGCAGACTTGGTTATAAATTCTGAGACCCTCTGCCATTGGGGTCATAACATATTACTTGTATTTTTTCCATAATCTCTTTAGTCTGCTTAATCTATGTGTCGCAGACTGAAGAGACAATGGCGGTAATACAAAGCAGATCTATAC
The DNA here is from genome assembly GCF_051348905.1 of Ranitomeya variabilis. Classification (NCBI taxonomy): domain Eukaryota; kingdom Metazoa; phylum Chordata; class Amphibia; order Anura; family Dendrobatidae; genus Ranitomeya; species Ranitomeya variabilis. The sequence goes on from NC_135234.1 coordinate 515,714,223, forward strand.
TCAACAGGTCATGCGTCATAAATAGTGAGTTCATGATGTACAACACTCTGCATCTTGAACTCATTGTAATAATTATAGGGGATAACTCAGGAGACTCTGCATGGAACAAGACAACTACAGGACACAGTTTTATAAGTGGTAAAGTCTATATTATCACACGGTGATTCAAACAGGTGCAGAGAGAAACTCAAGTCCACAACACTTGGTGCAAATGTCAAATGCAGCTCAGCAGTCTATAGGAAACTTCAGAGGAAAATGCAATCATGCAGAAAGTCTATGAAGCACAATTATTCTTTAGGATACTTGACACGAATAAGTCCTTGCTTAGTCCAAAACACAGATAGATATGCTTATAAGGCAGTTCAAATAATATCTTAGCTCAACCAGGGAGGTCTGGGTAATAGTCTCAGGTTCTTGCAGAGCAGAAACAGCTTACATGTCCAGCAAATGTAGATGGAAGCAAACACAAGCAGCAGATGAAGGAGGATTACTGGAACTGGTGTATGCAGCAGGAACTCAGAGCAGAGAAGCAGGATAACCCCACAGGTTCACAGGTGCAGGTATATAGCCAGGGAGTCACCCGAGGTCAGGAGCTGGATGTAAGGCAGAATACTCTAGCACAGACTGAAGGCTGGGGTGGAGTTTTATAGCAGGAAGACACAGTGCACATGAGACCAAAGACGCCATCTTGGAAAAGGGCAGTAATGCACAAAAAGGTAATAAAAAATGTTCAGAGTCCTGACACTCATTATTTATGACACCTGACCTGTTGAGTAGAGAACTGCATTGTATGACCTCCATTTTCTCTTCAGTCTGCATAATCTGTTTCACACAAACTGAAGAGACGATGGAGGTCATACAAGGCATATTTATACTCACCTGGACAGGTGTCAGAAATAGTGAATTCATGAGGCTGGGTTTTGTGCTCATGAAGTCATTATTTCTTACACATGAACTGGTGAGTATAGACCTGCTTTGTATTATACCTCCAGTCTGCTTCCAATAGATACTGCAGAACAGAATCAGGATCTAATTACGTCAACTACCTTTCCACTAACAACATAATTGGTTTTTAGAGGAAAGACATAGGAGACTCGGTACAGGTATCAAAACACATTGTTTATTAACAAAAAATATTAGTAACATTTAAAACATAACTGGTACAGACCCAAACCCAACCGCACATTTTACAAAATATTATCTTGCCATGCCACACGTCCAATATCAGAAACAAAATACACATCAAATTGGTCCTGCATGTGGGCAACTTCAACAGTTGACCGCAGCGGGTGATGCTGGTAATCTGGCAATGGGTTTGCAAATGGTTCATCCAGTTCAATGTTGGGTCACTCCTTAGCCATTATGTAATTGTGGAGAACCACACAGGCTTTGACAACCTCATCGACAGTCTCCATTATTAGATTAATGGCTGTCCCAAGAAATCACCATTTTGAGACAAGAATCCCAAAGGTACACTCAACTGTTCTTCAGGCCCTGGTCCGTAGTCTGTAGTTATAAATCCTTTTAGTGTGGTTCAAGTCCCGACTGGAATATGGCTTCAGTAGGTTTTCACACATCTGAAAGGCCTCATCCCCCAACCATAACAAATGGCTTTGGTGGGCCTTGAGTGTTTGGGAGAGGTTGTGGCAGGGGAAAATTTAAATTTTTGCCATACAAACGTCGGCACATATCCGAGGTCTTGAAAGTCTGGGAGTCATTACCACAGCCAAAAGCTCCAATGTCCACGGCGATAAAGCAACCGTCCGCATCTGCTATTGCCATGAGCACTACAGAAAAATATTTCTTGTAGTTAAAGTACTCGGATCCAGATCTGGCGTGTTTGATAATACGTATGTGCTTTCCATCCACCGCTCCCAAACAGTTGGGGAAATTACACACACTCCAGAATTTTTCAGCAATTTCCCTCCACATGTCTGCAGTGGGTAGGGGGATAAATTCATCCCGGAGAACATTCCACAAAGCCTGGCAGGTGTCTGCAACTATTCCAGACAATGTGAAAATTCCAAGCCAGTACTGAAAGTGGAGCGATGATAAGCTCTCTCCAGTAGCCAGGAATCTGAAAGAAAAAAAAGAAAAAATTACTAACTGTTCTATTTATGATGATGTTTAGCTAAACACATAAAGGAAAATACAAATAATACAGGGCAGACCAACAATAATTATGACAGGAATTTGTTTAGAATTATTACATACCTTTGTGTGACCAGGAGACGTTCCTCTGCAGGAATCGCTCTACGGAGCTGGGTGTCCTCTCTCCGGATGGCTCCTTGGACATGACCAAGCAAATCCTGAAAAGTCTCTTGAGACATCCTGGTATATTTCGGGAATTTGTCCTGGTTGGCATTAAGCTCACCATATAGTGTGTGGTAGGCTCCACAGCTCTCCCGGAGTACAATAATGGGGTGTCTCCAAAAACGCAGACGCCTTATCCCTCTTTGTCTTTCTCGATTTCTTTGTTGCTCCCAAGCAAACGCACAGGCAAGAAACAGCTTGATGCTTAAATCCAGGTTGAAATAAAAGCTCTCCATGTGAAGATCCATCATGACACAGGATACAGTAGCAAAAATCTGAAGATTTCAGCAGTCCAAGGGTCTATATAAAGATATCCCATAATACACGCGCGCTGTAGTCAAATTGGCGGTGTCTGTTTATCAAGATTTTTCTCCTGTTAAATTTTCCACCATGCGCACAGAAAACGCAAACGCATGCAAAACGCATGAAAAAGCGTGTAAACATTGAGTTTTTTTAACGCATGCGTTACATTATGCTTTTAAAAAACGCTGCGTTTGCACGCGTTTAAGTGCAGTTTACCATGCGTTTCAGGTTGCGGCATAAACGTTGCGGATTCTACTGCAAATGTGAAATTAGCCTAAATCAAGGTTTTTTGAACATTTTGTTTACAATTTTTCCATCAATTGTATATAACTAACATGTCTTTTGCTCCTGTGATTTCCAAAGCTATAAAACATTTCCTTCTTCTAGTTGAGATTTCATTAATGTGGAGAGCGTGTTTATTATTTTACATAACAAAAGTCTTTTATACAGTGTGTTACAATAAAGTTGACATTTAACTGAAGCATGGAAGAGTGGAACTGATTGCTGCAGTCAATTGATGATCCAAGTTTTGAATCAAAGGTGGTGCTTTACACTGGTAAATTCACTGACATCAACATATGCAGTGTGTATTCTAATACTATGTTGTTACTGACATTGCATAAACAAGATGTTAATAATTAGACATATAGCTGTCAAACTTCTATTGCTAGCCAAATAACACATTTACAACAGGGAACAATCCTAGGAACATATATAATCCCTCTAAAAAAAAAAATATTTATACTGTATATATGTATGTATATACACTCACCGGCCACTTTATTAGGTACACCATGCTAGTAACGGGTTGGACCCCCTTTTGCCTTCAGAACTGCCTCAATTCTTCGTGGCATAGATTCAACAAGGTGCTGGAAGCATTCCTCAGAGATTTTGGTCCATATTGACATGATGGCATCACACAGTTGCCGCAGATTTGTCGGCTGCACATCCCAAAGATGCTCCATACAAGGCAGGATGGATCCATGCTTTCATGTTGTTTACGCCAAATTCTGACCCTACCATCCGAATGTCGCAGCAGAAATCGAGACTCATCAGACCAAGCAACGTTTTTCCAATCTTCTACTGTCCAATTTCGATGAGCTTGTACAAATTGTAGCCTCAGTTTCCTGTTCTTAGCTGAAAGGAGTGGTACCCGGTGTGGTCTTCTGCTGCTGTAGCCCATCTGCCTCAAAGTTCAACGCACTGTGCGTTCAGAGATGCTCTTAGGCCTACCTTGGTTGTAACGGGTGGCGATTTGAGTCACTGTTGCCTTTCTATCAGCTCGAACCAGTCTGCCCATTCTCCTCTGACCTCTGGCATCAACAAGGCATTTCCGCCCACAGAACTGCCGCTCACTGGATTTTTTTTCTTTTTCGGACCATTCTCAGTAAACCCTAGAGATGGTTGTGCGTGAAAATCCCAGTAGATCAGCAGTTTCTGAAATACTCAGACCAGCCCTTCTGGCACCAACAACCATGCCACGTTCAAAGGCACTCAAATCACCTTTCTTCCCCATACTGATGCTCGGTTTGAACTGCAGGAGATTGTCTTGACCATGTCTACATGCCTAAATGCACTGAGTTGCCGCCATGTGATTGGCTGATTAGAAATTAAAGGGAACCTGTCACCACGTTTTTGGAAGATGGGATAAAAATAGCGTTAAATAGGGGCAGAGGTGGGCGTTACATTAGTGTGTGTGTTATGCGTTTATTACCCACCTAAGTTGCCGAAATAACTTTGCAAAGTCTCCGTTTTCGCCTGTCAATCAGGCTGGTCAGGTCACATGGGCGTTGTCTTCCCCCAGATTTGGCGTAGTTTTCCGTTGGTGGCGTAGTGGTGTGCGCATGCCCAAAGTCCGGAATCCTCTTCCAGGGGATTTAAAATAGCGCGGTGTTCGTTATTGCATTGGTGATCGGTGGGCGCGGCCATCTTCCTTTGGCCGCGCGTGCGCAGAAGCGGCGCTCTGCTGGCCGCGGCTTCAGGAAAATGGCCGCCGCGATATCCATCTGCGCACGCGCGGCATCCCGCGGCCATTTTCCTGAAGCCGCGGCCAGCAGAGCGCCGCTTCTGCGCACGCGCGGCCAAAGGAAGATGGCCGCGCCCACCGATCACCAATGCAATAACGAACACCGCGCTATTTTAAATCCCCTGGAAGAGGATTCCGGACTTTGGGCATGCGCACACCACTACGCCACCAACGGAAAACTACGCCAAATCTGGGTGAAGACACCACGCCCATGTGACCTGACCAGCCTGATTGACAGGCGAAAACGGAGACTTTGCAAAGTTATTTCGGCAACTTAGGTGGGTAATAAACGCATAACACACACACTAATGTAACGCCCACCTCTGCCCCTATTTAACGCTATTTTTATCCCATCTTCCAAAAACGTGGTGACAGGTTCCCTTTAAGTGTTAACAAGAAGTTGGACAGGTGTACCTAATAAAGTGGCCAGTGAGTGTATATATATATATATATATACTGTGTGGTATAAATGTATAAAATGCATGGAGGGGATAAGTCTTCAGAGCTTGTAAAGAAAGCAATAAACTAGTTTGCATGAGACCCATTAATGCATAGAAAAACAATAGGCGTACATCTTTCTGTTTCTCTTTTCAACAATGCATCTTTTGTTATGTTTTCTACCTCCGCACTTTTAATATTGCGAGGCCTTGTATTGTTTTATTGCTTTAGTAGAAGATGTGACAGCTCTCTACAGAAGATGAATGTTCCAATATTAAATAAGTTCCAGGCAATGTTTAATGTAATCTTTTTGAGCGAGTCCAGTAAAGTTAACAGTTGGAAAAAAATAAAGCAGTGAAAGTATGCTTAAGCTGTTAATCTATGCGGACTCACTTATAGCCGTTGCTTTAAATCATCATATAAACTGAAGATTGATTTTAGTGTAATTTGAAATAACATAGATCCGTGTAATTTCTCAAATTTTGCTCCCAAAAGACTGTATAAATATAGCAATAGTGGCGTGACAACTTTACCCTGTTAAGGGAAGTCAGCTATGTTGATAAAAATGTTCCCACGTTAAACAGGGAAACTTATTAGTGTAATGAATAGGTGAGGTTTTACTACTGCAAGGTGTTGCCTGAAAAAGACAAGTCAGTTTTTGAAAACTGTGCATATAAGCTTGGAATATATTGTACTATACAACAATTTTAGGTAGGTATGGAAAAAATGCTGCAAAATAAATATGCTTTCATATTGATAATAGTAGAAAGGATCGAACATTTTGAAATTCGAATTTGTCAGGTTCGTCATTTTTTTCCCAAAATTCAATCTGTTTGTCACAAATTGAAGTTAGTCCAATTATTCTGAAAAGATGTTTCTAGAACTTTGAGGTCTCCTATATGTCTATTAACAGAACAAGAAAGAAAGTTTGTCTGTGACTCATTCGATCTTCTCCAATATTAAAATGGTGATGAACATTTTAGACACTTCATGCAAATACAGTCACTCATTATTCAAATTCTACTGCAGATTTCAGGAGCATTGACTTGAATTCCATTATACAGGGTGGGCCATTAATATGGATACACCTAAATAAAATGGGAATGGTTGGTGATATCAACTTCCTGTTTGTGGCACATTAGTATATGGGAGGGGGGAAACTTTTCAAGATGGGTGGTGACAATGTTTGCCATTTTGAAATCGGCCATTTTGGATCCAACTTCATTTTTTTCAACGGAAAGAGGGTCATGTGACACATCAAACTTATTGAGAATTTCACAAGAAAAACAATGGTGTGCTTGTTTTTAACGTAACTTTTTTCTTTCATGAGTTATTTACAAGTTTATGACCACTTATAAAATGTGTTCAAAGTGCTGCCCATTGTGTTGGATTGTCAAAGCAACCCTCTTCTCCCACTCTTGACACACTGATAGCAACAGTCCACCAAGCAGCTAAGACTCTGGCTCAGGTATTTGTGCAGGAGGTGGTCAGACTTCATGGGGTTCTGTCTGACATCGTGTCTCATAGGGGGTCTCAGTTTGTGGCAAAATTTTGGAGAGCATTTTGCTCACGGCTGGGGATCAAGTTGTCTCATTCTTCGGCGTTCCATCCTCAGTCAAATGGTCAGACTGAGCATGTGAACCAAAATTTGGAACGGTACTTACACTGCTTTGTCTCTGATAACCAGGAGGAGTGGTCTACCTTTCTTCTTTTGGCTGAGTTTGCCATCAATAATCACCGCCAGGAGTCGTCTGGGGAGTCTCCGTTTTTTTGTGTTTATGGGCTACATCCTCAATTTTGTACATTGAGTCAGAGGGGCTCTTCCGGCGTTCCGGAGGAGGATCAGTTAGGAGCACAATTATCATCAGTCTGGAGGTGAGTTAAACAGCGCCTGTTGAGTGTGGGTGCTAGGTACAAATGTGTGGCTGACAGTAGGCGTGTGCCAGGTCCGGACCTGAGTGTGGATGACTGGGTGTGGTTATCCACAAAAAACATAAGACTCAAAATACTATCCCTTAAATTGGGTCCACGGTTTATTGGTCCATTTAGGGTCACCGCCGTCATTAACCCAGTAGCGTACCGATTGGAGCTCCCTACAGTGTATAAGATACACAACGTGTTCCACAGGTCTCTTCTAAAGAAGGTGATGGGTTCTGTGGACGCGGCGCCTATGCCACCTCCAGTCTTGGTGGATGGTAATTTGGAGTTTGAAGTCTCCAAGGGGGTTGACTCTCGTGTAGTGCGTCGTACTTTACAGTACTTGGTACACTGGCGTGGTTATGGGCCTGAGGAGAGGTCCTGGGTACCAGCCTCGGATATTCATGTGGATCGGCTGGTCAGGTTTTTTCATTGTCGCCATCCAGACAAGCCGGGTCCTATAAGCCGTGAGGGCCCTGGGGCCCCTCGTAGAAGGCGGGGTACTGTCATGTCGGACGCTGTTCAGACCAGGTCGTTCGACAGACAGCGGTAATTCCGCTTTTGACCACTATTTGCTCATTGGCGTTGGCTAGGTTTTGTCCAGCTGTTCCAGGGTTAATTTACCTGATCCTCGGATTGGAAGCTGGGCCATGCCCATGGCCTTTAAATAGTTCTCCGGATCATTGGGCGTCGCCGATTATAGCTTCTGTCTTGCGTTGTTATCTCGGTCTGGAGTGGAGAGCTGGTTATTGGAGAATCGTTGCTGGTGGTGTATTTTCCTTTGTCTTATTTACTCCTTCCTATATTTGTGTTTATTTTGCCCTGCACATTTATAGTGTATTCCTGAGTGACTGCGGCGTGGTGTATATTTTCCTTTATCCTTGTCTGTGCTAACTCTGGGTATTGGTGTATTACATTCACTGGGTGGAGGGCGGAGGTTTACAGCTTAGGGTTGTAACAGGAGGCAGGGTGAGGTTCGAGGCCTGGACATGCACACCATCAGTGTAAACTTCAGGTAGAGGGTCAGTCAGCATTTCCCTAGTCTGAGGGAAATTGCAGGGGCCCGGGTTATTAGCTCACCCACCTAGTCTCCCCGTGACAATATAGTTGCATTTCTCCACCTTAGAAATGTATCTTCTATCCAAAAGATAAAGTAACACGTCTGGATCATCCACTTATTATTAGTTTATTGCTCACCACTGGGTCAAATATAAAAATTAATGCAAATTGCCTAAGGACATGAGAAAATCAATTCTGGACTCCATTATCAATCTTTCTTGTAGCCTAGGTTACGCAGGAATTGCACATTAACTCCTTCATTAGATTGGACCACCAAGAAGATTATCTAAATCCATCTATTCTTTATTACTTTGGTGGCCTACAAGCAGAACCAACATGAAGAAGGAAAAACATTTTTTTCTCTATTTACCCCTTCTGGGCTGGACCAAGCATCAAAACTGCTGTTTTTTGGGGAGATGGTGGAATTAGGTTTCAGGAACTTAGCATCTTTGCTGCATGGCAAATCAGCTCATTGCCCTGACGAAAGGCGATAAAGGCTTAATGATCTTTGATGATGCCATGCCCATGTGACATGTATGGGCGGAGTCATCTTGGAGATTGCAAAAAGTGAAGGATTTTCCAGGGCAGGAGGCTGCAGCAGCAAAAGGAGATGGGACACTGAGGAGAGGTAATCAGGGAGCAAAGGTATATGGGATACAGGTAGTGATGAGCGAGTAAATTCGTTGCTCGGGTTTTCCCAAGCACACTCAGGTGGTCTCCGAGTATTTGTTAGTGCTCGGAGATTTAGTTTTTGTCCACGCAGCTGCATGTTTTACAGCTGCTAGAAGGCTGAATACATGTGAGGATTCCCTAGCAACCCCCACACATATTCAGGCTGTCCAGCAGCCGTAAATCATGCAGCTGAGGGTATGAAAACTAAATCTCCGAGCACTAACAAATGCTGGGAGATCACCCAAGCATGCTCAGGAAAACCCGAGCAACGAGTATACTCGCTCATCACTAATACAGGCTGTATGTGGGTGATACATGGGGGTGCAAACTATATGTGAGGTACATAGGGTGCAGGCTGTATGTTGAAGATAAATGGGGTGAAGGTTGTATATGGAGGATGCAGGCTGTATGTGGAGGGCATTTGGAGTTGCAGGCTTTACGTGGGGATATATCTTTAGAAGGAATTTGAAGCACTCGATGACCTTTCAGATTGAATTGTAATGATTCAGTGTTTCAGAAACAATAATGAATTTCTTAAAGCTAAAGAGAAAGAAAGAAAGAAAAGAGTCATTATTATGTAAGGAAACTTATTCTAATAGTTTAAGGTTATCTATCATGTGTACTGCTGGTTGTTTTCCACAAGTGTCTAAGGTTACCAAATCTGAAGTTATTGTTACCTCCGGATTTGTTGACTCAGGTTCCACCTTAGATTTAAAGGACAGTAATTTTGCTAATAAGTGTGGGTAAGCAGTTTCAATTCTTGGTCAAGTATCTGCAATTGATAATTCTCCCCTATTCAAAGTCAGGTTATTTCTAAGGTTGAGAATGTACAGTGGGTAGGGAAAGTATTCAGACCCCTTTAAATTTTTCACTCTTTGCTTCATTGCATCCATTTGGTAAATTCAAAAAAGTTCATTTTATTCTTATTAATGTACACTCTGCACCCCATCTTGACTGAAAAAAAACACAGAAATGTAGTATTTTTTGCAAATGTATTAAAAAAGAAAAACTGAAACATCACATGGTCATAAGTTTTCAGACCCTTTGCTCAGTATTGAATAGAAGCACCCTTTTGAGCTAGTACAGCCATGAGTCTTCTTGGGATTGATGCAACAAGTTTTTCACACCTGGATTTGTGGATCCTCTGCTATTCTTCCTTACAGATCCTCTCCAGTTCCGTCTGGTTGGATGGTAAACATTGGTGTGCTTACGGTCATTGTCTTGTTGGAAGGTAAACCTTCGACCAAGTCTTAGGTCCATAGCACTCTGGAAGAGGTTTTGATCCGGGATGTCTCTGTATATGGCTGCATTCATGTTTCCTTCAATGACAACCAGTCATTCTGTCCCTGCAGCTGAAAAATACCCCATAGCATGATGCTGCCATCACCATGTTTCACTGTTAGGATTGTATTGGGCAGGTGATGAACAGTTCCTGGTTTTCTCCACACATACCACTTAGAATTATCACCAAAAAGGTCTACCTTCATCTCATCAGACCAGAGAATCTTATTTTTCATATTCTGGAAGTACTTCAGGTGTTTTTTAGCAAACTCTATGCGGGCCTTCATATGTCTTGCACTGAGGAGAGGCTTCCATCAGGCCACTCTGCCATAAAGGCCCGACTGGTGGAGGGCTGCAGTGATAGTTGACTTTGTGGAACTTTCTCCCATCTCCCTACTGCATCTCTGGAGCTCAGTCACAGTGATCTTGGGGTTCTTCTTTACATCTCTCACCAAGGCTCTTCTCCCATGATTGCTCAGTGTGGCTGGATGGCCAGGTCTAGGAAGACTTCTGGGGGTCCCAAACTTCTTCCATTTAAGGATTATGGAGGCCACTGTGCTCTTAGGAACCTTGAGTACTGCAGAAATTCTGTTGTAAACTAGGCCAGATCTGTGCTTTGCCACAATTCTGTCTCTGAGCTCCTTGGCAAGTTCCTTTGACCTCATGATTCTCATTTGGTCTGACATGCACTGTGAGCTGTGAGGTCTTATATAGACAGGTGTGTACCTTTCCAAACCAAGTCCTATCAGTTTAATTAAACACTCCAATGGACTCCAATGAAGGAGTAGAACCATCTCAAGGAGGATCAGAAGGAAATGGATAGCAGGTAATTTAATATCAGTGTCTGAGCAAAGGGTCTGAATACTTATGGCCATGTGATATTTCAGTTTTTCTTTTTTATTACATTTGCAAAAATGTCTAAATTTCTGTTTTTTTCAGTCAAAATAGGGTGCAGAGTGTACATTAATGTGAAAAAATGAACTTTTTTGAATTTGACTGCAATGAAACAAGGAGTATGAATACTTTCCGTACCCATGGTATACATATACAACCCCTGGCAAAAATTATGGAATCACCGGCCTTGGAGGATATTCATTCAGTTGTTTAATTTTATAGAAAAAAAGCAGATCACAGACATGGCACAAAACTATAGTCATTTCGTATGACAACTTTCTGGCTTTAATAAACACTAAAGGAAATCACTAAAGGAAAGAACAAAAAATGTTGTGGTCAGTAATGGTTACTTTTTTAGAACAAGCAGAGGGAAAAAAATATGGAATCACTCAATTCTGAGGAAAAAATTATGGAATCATGAAAAACAAACAAGCAAAAAAACACTTCAAAACATCACTAGTATTTTGTTACACCACCTCTGGCTTTTATTACAGCTTGCACTCTCTGAGGCACGGACTTAATGAGTGTCAAACAGCACTCTTCATCAATCTGGCTCCAAGTTTCTCTGATTGCTGTTGCCAGATCAGCTTTGCAGGTTGGAGCCTTGTCATAAACCATTTTGTTCAACTTCCACTAAAGATTTTCAATTGGATTGAGATCCAGACTATTTGCAGGCCATGACATTGACCTTATGTGTCTTTTTTCAAGGAATGTTTTTGCTCTATGGCAGGATGCATTATCATCTTGAAAAATGATTTCATCATCCCCAAACATCTTTTCAATTGATGAGATAGGAAAAGTGTCCAAAATATCAACATATACTTGTGCATTTATTGAAGATGTAATGACAGCCATCTCCCCAGTGTCTTTACCTGACATGCCCCATATCATTAATCACTGTGGAAATTTGCATGTTCTCTTCAGCAGTCATCTTTATAAATTTCATTGGAACGGCACCAAACAAAAGTTCCAGCATCATCACCTTACCCAATGCAGATTCGCTATTCATCACTGAATATGACTTTCATCCAGTCATCCAGAGTCCATGATTGCTTTTCCTTGGCCCATTGTAACCTTATTTTTTCTGTTTAGGTGTTAATGATGGCTTTTGTTTAGCTCTTCTGTATGTAAATCCCATTTCCTTTAGGCGGTTTCTTACAGTTCGGTCACAGACGTTGACTCCAGTTTCCACACATTCTTTCCTCATTTGTTTTGTTGTGCATTTCCTGTTTTGAGACATATTGCTTTAAGCTTCCAGTCTTGATGCTTTGATGTCTTCCTTGGTCTACCAGTATGTTTGCCTTTAATAACCTTCCCATGTTGTTTGTATTTGGTCCAGATTTTAGACACAGCTCACTGTGAATAACCAACATCTTTTGCCACATTGCGTGTTGATTAACCCTCTTTTAAGAGTTTGATAATCCTCTCCTTTGTTTCAATTGACATCTCTCATGTTGGAGCCATGATTCCTGTCAGTCCACTTGGTGCAACAGCTCTCGAACGTGTGATCACTCCTTTTTAGATGCAGAATAATGAGCAGATCTAATTTGATGCAGGTGTTCGTTTTGGGAATGAAAATTTAGAGGGTGATTACATAATTTTTTCCTCAGAATTGAGTGATTCCATTATTACTTCCCTTTGCTTGTTCTAAAAGAGTAACCATAAGGGTACGTGTCCACGATCAGGATGGTCGGTGGTATCGTCGGAGCGGCGAAGCCGCTCGGCGTTAAGCCCCGACCCCTTCTGGGACACGATGATGCCGGATGTGTTCATTGTACATATCCGGGATCATCGCACCCCACGCATAGGGCCCTGTGTTATTCCTTGCGGCGACGCAGCGGCGACGCAAGGAACACGGACATGCTGCGATCTGAAAAGATTCGCAGCATGTCCGGAGTCGCAGGGCCGCCGCGTGCGTGTTTCCACGCATAGTGGACACGGGATTTCAAAAAATCCCCTCCACTATGCTGGAACATCTGGACGCTGCGTGTTTGACGCTGCGGCCCCATGCAGCGTCAAACACGCAGCGTTTCCTGACCGTGGGCACGTACCTTTACTGACTACCGCATTTTTTTGCTCTTGGTTTCTTTTAGTGTTTATTAAAGCCAGAAAGTTGTCATTTGAAATGAGTGTAGTTTTGTGCCATATCTGTGATCTGCTTTTTTTCTACAAAATTAAACAACTGAATGAGCATTCTCCAAGGTTCGGTTATTCCATAATTTTTGCCAGGGGTTGTAATACACAGCTCAGGCAAAAAATTAAGAGACTGCTGCAAAATGTTCAGTTTGTCTGATTTTTCTCTTTATAGGTATGTTTTTGAGTAAAATGTGAACTGTTCTTTTATTCTATAAACTACTGAAAACATGTCTCTGAATTTCCAAGCAATACATTTTGTATTTTTTCTGACAAAGAAAGATAGTCAAAATCAAAACTAAAAGCCCAGTGCTTTCAGACCTCAAATAATGCAAGGAAAACAAGATCATAATAATTGCGAAACAACAATACTAATATTTTAACTCCGAAAGAGTTCAGAAATCAATATTTTGTGGAATAAACATGACATTTCATCACAGCTTTCATGTGTCTTGGAATACTTTCCACCAGTCTTTCACACTGCTTCTTGCGCAAAAATTTAAGCAGTTCTTCTTTGTTTGATGGCTTGTGACTATCTATCATCCTCTTGATTACATTCCAGAGGTTGTTAATGGGTTTCAGGTCTGGAGATTGGTATGCCCATGACAGGGTTTTGATGTGGTGATCTCTTAATTTTTTCCAGAGCTGTATGTTTGTGTTTCCTTTGAAATTGATGTGTGAATGACAGAGAATTGCTGTATGTAAAAGCTTATGTTAAAATCGCATTGCAGTCAGATAGAATTCTCACTGCACTCGGATGTAAATCGGATGCTAGGTGTGAAAAATCGGATTGTACTCGCTTTACACTCGTGCGACTCTCTGCAGGGAGACTTTGACCAATTTATAAGTGTGACTCCAGCCTTAAAGGCAAGGCAAAGTTCACAGTATATTGTGCATATGAAAGTAATGATTCTCTCCACAGGAGACAAGTGTCGTTATGCCCTCTCAGGGTGGCTATAGCAGAGTTATCTTCAATTGCTATTAGGGCCCTTTCACACGTCCTGATATTTCCGGTACCGGGAAAAACCGGAACCGGAGGTATCCGTGTCCGTATGTCCGTGTGCTCAAGTGGCACATACGTGCGGCATCCGTGTGCCGCCCGTGTGCCCCCTGAGGACCACACGGACCGTGCAGGAGAGACAGCGCTACAGCAAGCGCTGTCCCCCCCGCATGTGGTGCTGAAGGCAGAATTCATCTCTTCTTCCCCGCCGGAGAGAAGAGATGAAAGATCTTTTTTTTTTTTTTCTGGGGGGGCCAGCTCCTGCGATGTCTCCTCTGTCCTCTCCGCGCTGCCAGCTTCTCCTGTGTGAGTGGTCACGTGGTTACAGTCAGTGAATAATCCCTGACTGTAATGAGCGGTCCCACGTGATCGCTCACACAGGAGAAGCTGGCAGCGCGGAGAGGACAGAGGAGACATCGCAGGAGCTGGCCAGGTGAGTATTTCTGCGGCAAGAGGCCAGGCGGCGCACTGGGGGGGGGGACGCGGGGGCACATGCAAACTTTATTTTTCACCCCCCCCCCCAAAAAAAAAAATAAAAAAATCTTTCATTTCTTCTCTCCGGCAGGGGAGAAGAGATGAATTCTGCCTTCAGCACCACACGCAGGGGGGACAGCGCTTACTGTAGCGCTGTCTCTCCTGCGGGCGCTACGTGCACACGGAGGAGAGTGCACACTGTTCTCCATGTGCACGTGTGCTGTCCGTATTGTGGTCCGTGCTGCCGGTGGAAAACAGACATGTCGACGTGTTTTCAGCACGGACATACGGTCCATGTGAAAACACGCACATGTGCATAGACCCATTCATTTGAATGGGTCTACGTGTGTCAGTGTCTCCGGTACGTGAGAAAACTGTCACTACACGTACCGGAGACACTGACGTGTGAAAGAGGCCTTAAAGAAAGTGTTATCCACAGCCAAAGAAATATTACACTGATGAAGGAACCTTCACAGATTGTCTCTGTGGAAACACACTAAAGTGTGGAAGTACTTACACTTTTAGCCTAACGTTCCCTTTTGCAGGGGGTAGGTTAAACAAAGTCGCTGGCATGGCAGCCACAAGGATTTGGTCCTAGTTAGAAGCAAACAGGATAACCAGCATGCAGGAGAGCACATGTGCAGCTTAAGGTACCTTCACACTAAACAACTTTCCAACGAGAATGACAACGATCCGTGATGTTGCAGCGTCCTGGATAGCATTCTCGTTGAGTTTGACACGCAGCAGCGATCTGGATCCCGCTGTTATATCGCTGGTCGGAGCTAGAAGTCTGGAACTTTATTTGGTCACTAGATCGGCGTGTATCATCATGTTTGATAGCAAAAGCAACGATATCAGCAATGTTTTTACATGGAGCGTGAACGATAAGTGAGTCGCCGTTACGTCACTGGATCGCTCCTGCATCGTTCTGGAGCTGCTGTATTTGACGTCTCTACAGCGACCTAACAGCGACGCTCCAGCGATCTAGTTTAGGTCGGATCGTTGTCTATATCGCTTGAGCGTCGCTTAGTGTAATGGTACCTTTAATCTCTCCTGACTAGAAGACGTCATTCCTTTGTGGAGGAGATTATGTGGAGAAAGAAATCCCCTCAAGGTGGACTGGCATGGAAACTATGATGGGAGCAGTATTGTTTGCTCCCTAAGGCCTGTCCCACACGTCCAGATAATTCCGGTACCGGAAAAAAACGGTACCGGAATTATCCGTGTCCGTGTGCCCCTGCATTTCTGTGGCACACGTGTGCCTCCCATGTGCCCACTGGGTACCACACGCACTGTGCAGAAGACAGCGCTAAAGTTTAACGCTGTCCCCTTCATCGTGCTGAAGCCGCGATTCATATCTTCTGTGCAGCAGCGTTTGCTGTAAAGAAGATATGAATAATCCATTTTTTTAGTGGTATTTCATGTTTAAAATAAAGCTCCATGTCCCCACCCCCTGTGCACCCCCCCGCTGTTCTGAAAATACTCACCCGGCTCCCTCATTGGCTGTCGCTGCTTCCTGTCCTGGCCGCACCTTCTACTGTATGCGGTCACGTGGGGCCGCTCATTTACAGTAATAAATATGCGGCTCCACCCCTATGGGAGGTGGAGCCGCATATTCATGACTGTAATCGGCGGCCCAACGTGACCGCATACAGTAAAAGGTGCGGCCAGGACAGGAAGCAGCGACAGCCAACGAGGGAGCCGGGTGAGTATTTTCAGAACAGCGGGGGGGCACACAGGGGGTGGGGACATGGAGCTTTATTTTAAACACGAAATACCACTAAAAAAATGGATTATTCATATCTTCTTTACAGCAAACGCTGCACAGAAGATATGAATCGTGGCTTCAGCACCATGTGGGGGGAACAGCGCTTACTGGAGCGCTGTCTCCTGCACGGCACATGGAGAACGTCCGTGTGCGGTACGTGTTTTACACGGACCCATTAACTTTAATGGGTCCGTGTAATACGTGCGCTCCCACGAACACTGACATGTCTCCATGTTTGGCACACGGAGACACGGTCCGCAAAAAATCAATGACATCTGCACAGATGCATTGATTTTAATGTGTCTACGTGTGTCAGTGGCTCCAGTACGTGAGGAAACTGTCACCTCACGTACCGGAGCCACTGACGTGTGAAACCGGCCTAAGGCAGCTTGAACCGCCCAGAACTGGAAGTTACCTCAGGAAGTGTGAGGCTGTGTGCG
Organism: Ranitomeya variabilis; assembly: GCF_051348905.1. Lineage (NCBI taxonomy): Eukaryota > Metazoa > Chordata > Amphibia > Anura > Dendrobatidae > Ranitomeya > Ranitomeya variabilis. The sequence continues at coordinate 515,730,941 of NC_135234.1, forward strand.
CACGTTGCGGATTTTTCATGCTTTTTTTGGCATTTTTTCGCTATAAAAACGCATAAAAAGCATACATTATGCATCCCATCATTTAGAATGCATTCCGCAATTTTTGTGCACATGATGCTTTTTTTTCTGCAAAAAAAACGCATCGGGGTAAAAAAGACAGCATGTTCATTAATTTCGCGAATATTTCGCGTTTTTCCCGCTATTTAATGCATTGGGAAGCTCCGGAAAAAAATGCGTCAAAAACGTACAAAAAACGCATGTGGATTTCTTACAGAAAATGTCCAGTTTTGCTCAGGAAATTTCTGCAAGAAATCCTGAACGTGTGCACATAGCCTGAGAGTCCTGAGCTGGAAGTTACCTCAGGAAGTCTGTGTGAGCCCTGTGCTGGGAGGCTCCTCCCAGCCGTTTCTATGGCAGCTTGTTGTGAAGAGTATAATCACTTAACCTTCATTTACACATTGGCCAGTATATGGCAGCAAAGCACATTTATGAGTCGTCGGTATACAATGCAATGTACAGTATTACATTTTCTAACTCACAGTTTCCAAACTAATTCTGACACACTGGAACAAATTTCCTGCAACACGACAACTGTCTCATTCAGCAGGAGTAGAACTGGTACCGGGAAACCACAATATGATTCTTTTGTCCGCATAGAATAGCATTATTTTCAGCAGCACTTTTTTACACGTATTGCTGAGAGCAATACTTAAAGGGAACCTGTCAACCTCCCCAGGGCCTACTAAAGTAAAATAGCCACCTTCAGCAGCACTAAGGCTGCAATCTGTGAAGGTGGCTCTTATGTTTATTATCCCTAGGAACGCTGAAATAATGACTTTAATAAATTTCTCGCCATACCTCTATTGAGTCAGGGAGGTATGTTTTCTCCCCCTATATCAACCGCCTCGCAGCCGTCCATCATCCAGCTCTGTCCTCCGTGCGCCGCCTCTTCTCTTTCTCGTGACATCACCGGCGCCTGCACTCTGCAATCAGTTCTTGGGCATGCGCCGTTCGTGCTGCCCGTGAACTTACATCAGGTGCCTGCGCCTGCGTGTAGCAGAGGCACTAGATCCCGCCCCACAGTATGGTATGATGTATTCACACTGCGGGGCTGGAAATTTGGCACCTGCGCACTGGAGCAGGTCACCGTGCTCGTCGATAGAAGTGCCGAAGTCTCGCGAGTAGTGTTGAGCATTCCGATGCTGCAAGTATCGGGTATCGGCCGATACTTGCTGTATCGGAATTCCGATACCGGGATTCCGATACTCTTGTGGTATCGGGTATCGGGTATCGCAACAACATTAATGTTAAAATGTGTAAAAGAGAGAATTAAAATAAAAAATATCGCTATACTCACCTCTCCGACGCAGCCGGGACTTCAGCGAGGGAACCGGCAGCGTTGTTTGTTTAAAATTCGCGCTATTACTTGGTTACGTGAATTCCCGGCTTGTGATTGGTCAGGTCGGCCACGTTGCCGGGACGCGGACCAATCACAGCAAGCCGTGACGAAATTACGTCACGGCTTGCTGTGATTGGTCCGCGTCCCGGCAATATGGCCGCCCTGACCAATCACAAGCCGTGACGTCACGGGAGGCTGGACACGCGCCCATTTTAAAATGAGCGCGTCCAGCCTCCCGGCTTGTGATTGGTTGACCGCGGCGCAACCAATCACAAGCCGTGACGTCACAGGAGGCTGGACACGCGCCCATTTTAAAATGAGCGCGTCCAGCCTCCCGGCTTGTGATTGGTTGACCGCGGCGCAACCAATCACAAGCCGTGACGTCACGGGAGGCTGTAAGAGATATCCGTAGGCACTACTATTACGGGTGGTGCGCAAGTAGGTGCCCAAACCATATAATCTTGAAAAATAACTTGGCACACACGTGGACTGATGCTGAGTGAAAATTTAATAAAGAGAGTACATACAGACGTTTCGGTCAAAGACCTTCTTCAATGTACCTCTCACAAGTTAATTTGTCTGTTACTCAGATACGTGAGGAAGAGAAGGGGGGAACCCCTTATAGGCTCCGTCAGGAGTAATCATGAGCTGTGCAGCATATCCGCTGACGTTTCGGTCAAAGACCTTCTTCAATGTACTGAACAAAAATAATAACAATAGAACATAATAAATAAGGTATATACAAAATACATGGAATGCATATAATAAATAAATTCGTGGTCTTTTGTAATTTTAAGCTGAATAAAGGAAATAAACTGCTGAAGGCTTGTCATGTGCTTGAATTGCCACTGTCTTGTACTGTGCAGTTTAGAGAGAAACGTGCCAATACTCATGCACAAAAGTTATAAATGTTATGGAGGACTGGTGCCCTGGTGACCGTGGGAGTGAGGGGTAAGGAATGATGAGTACAAAGCGGAAGAGAGCTTACCCTCTCACAAGTTAATTTGTCTGTTACTCAGATACGTGAGGAAGAGAAGGGGGGAACCTGTAGACGTATATAAAATAATTATAAACCTATGGTGGTCTATGCTGGCATATTGTGCAGATAGAGCTGCATGACATACCCCTTATAGGCTCCGTCAGGAGTAATCATGAGCTGTGCAGCATATCCGCTGTGGAGGAAAGAGGAGTACATATTGCTAAAGAGGCACTCGCCTGTAAAGTGAAGTCTGTGATCCGGTCCAGTGCTTACCTATATTGGTCCTCTCAGGACGCGGCATCCACCGCTAGTCCTCTGTGTAAGGAGGCAGTGGTGTAAGTGCCGTGAGTGAGCGCGTTATGAAGCGCGCTACCGGAAGTGGCTAACCGGAAGTGCCCCTGCGCTGTGAGTATCCTGATTCATGCGTGTCTTTACCGCTGAAGTAGGTGGGGCCATGCGTTCCACTGTGAGTCTGCGTGGTGAGGCTGTGCCAGAGATAATGGGAAACAGGACCCGCTCATCCAGAGAACTCCTGTTTTGTGATCTTATTTTGTGAACGATTTCTCAAAAATAGAGGTGATCCATTGGGTGTGAGCTAGATAGAAGTATCTTAGTATAGCCGATTCTGCGGAAAGAAATAGTAAAGTTAGAATCGGTTCACAGATACAGCGGTACATTAATCAACAATGTTCTGCAATAAAGGTGGCAATGTAAAAGTCCCATTTAAAACTCTTCCGAAGTCATAGTCCACTGGATACCTGTATCTTTTTAAGAAAGGAAGGATTGAATGTCATAGTCTCTGTTCATACCCCTTGGGGTCAGAGTTTGCAATTCGTGTATCCAGTAAGCCTCCCTTTTTTTGAGTAGGCTCACTCTATCCCCCCCTCTTCGTGGTGCTGTTACTTGTTCAATCACTTGGAATCTTAATTGGGCTATTGTGTGGCCCTTTGTGATGAAGTGGTATGGGATGGGTAGTAGAGTATTTTTACACCTAATCGTGGACTTATGCTTCGAGATCCTCTGTTTGATGGGTTGAGTGGTCTCCCCCACATAATACAGTCCGCATGGGCATTTAATTATGTATACCACATACGTTGAGTCACATGTGAAGAAACCCTTGATTGGATATTCCTTGCCATTATGTGGGTGGCGTATAGTTGTGCCCCTTTGTATGTTATTACATTGTGTGCATTGGAGACATGGAAATGTACCTGTCCTTGGATTGGTTAGGAAGCGTTGTCTGGGTATGGTATGTGTGCTCCCTATGTCTGCTCTCACTAACATGTCACGTATGTTGCGCGGTCTCCGGAAGCAGGGGAGGAAAGGTTCAACAAATTCTCTGATCCCTGGGTGGGCTGCTCCCAGAATATGCCAGTGGCGTCGAATTGTCCTGTGAAGTAGATAGGCTTGGGGGTGATAGTTGTGGACAAAGGGGATGCGATGTTTAGTATCGCTCTTCTTTTTCGAGGCGGGATTTGTGGTGGTGGTACCTAGAGTATGCGGGGGGTAGCCCCTCTCTAGGAATTTTGTCCGCATCTCCTCTAGTCGTAGGCTCTGTAGGTCCCTATTTGTGACTATTTTTTGGACTCTCTGGAATTGGGATTTTGGAATAGATTCTTTCATTCTTGTGGGGTGAAAGCTGTCATAGTGTAAAAGACTATTGTGGTCTGTTGGTTTAACATGTAGGTCAGTGGAGAGTTCACCAGCGCTATTTTTGACTATTGTAGTATCTAAGAAGTGAACTCGATCCCGGTCATATGTGATTGTGAAGTCCAGACCTGGCCAGGAAGTTTTCAGGACCTCAAAGAAGGATAGTAGTGTTGCTTCTGGACCATTCCAGATACAAAATATGTCATCAATGTACCTTTTCCACACTATGGAATGTGTGCGGAAAAGGTCATTGACATATATGACACTGCCCTCATAGTCAGCCATATAGGCGTTTGCATACGGTGGTGCTGCGTTACTGCCCATCGCGGTACCCCTCTTCTGTAGGTAGAATTTATCCTCGAACAAAAAATAGTTTTTCGTCAGTATCAAGGATAGTAATTCACAGCACAGGTTGGTCTGGTCTGAATCTAAGTCAGAAGTACATAGTAGCTTTCTTACTGAGTTGATACCTTCTTCATGAGGTATGGACGTGTATAAGTCCTTCACGTCAAATGTGACCAGATAGGCCTCTACTGGGATGGTTTGGAGCTCATCTATAAGTTTTAGGAAGGCCCCTGTGTCTAGTAAAAAAGAGGGGGTTTGCTTGATCATGGGAGTAAGGATTTTCTCTAAGTATCTGGATATTGGTGACAGTATGGAATCTGTTGATGCTACTATGGGTCTCCCTGGTGGGTTTGATAGGCTTTTGTGAATTTTTGGGAGTACGTAGAACACTGGCGTGATGGGGTCACCAGGGCACCAGTCCTCCATAACATTTATAACTTTTGTGCATGAGTATTGGCACGTTTCTCTCTAAACTGCACAGTACAAGACAGTGGCAATTCAAGCACATGACAAGCCTTCAGCAGTTTATTTCCTTTATTCAGCTTAAAATTACAAAAGACCACGAATTTATTTATTATATGCATTCCATGTATTTTGTATATACCTTATTTATTATGTTCTATTGTTATTATTTTTGTTCAGTACATTGAAGAAGGTCTTTGACCGAAACGTCAGCGGATATGCTGCACAGCTCATGATTACTCCTGACGGAGCCTATAAGGGGTTCCCCCCTTCTCTTCCTCACGTATCTGAGTAACAGACAAATTAACTTGTGAGAGGTACATTGAAGAAGGTCTTTGACCGAAACGTCTGTATGTACTCTCTTTATTAAATTTTCACTCAGCATCAGTCCACGTGTGTGCCAAGTTATTTTTCAAGATTATATGGTTTGGGCACCTACTTGCGCACCACCCGTAATAGTAGTGCCTACGGATATCTCTTATAACCACAACCCTTACGTAAGAGCACACTATTTTGGTCATGTCATCTCTCACGTTTTCGTACAATACTGAAGAAACCACCAATATCATTGCACAAACTACCACATCCACCGATTTTCTTAGAGTTCCTCCTAAGGAAACAAGGGGACGAGATCTGGAGAGGGAACTAAGACGGAGCACAAATTCAGAGCTGCACTGTGCAACTCTTACGGAGTACCTCAAGGTCCAGAGGATTCCGAGGGGACTCAGGGTCCCCCTCCGTCCTACCCTCTTCAGTGACTCTCCCGATTTTTGTTCTCGTTTTGAAAGAATTTTAAACAAATGTTCTTTTGATCTCATGACACTAACCCTGGAACATTTACACCGAGGGATTGCGGAGAGTAAGGAACGTATCAAGAATATCGAACAGCAGCTGGCGTCATCATCCACCCCGGACGAGCTTCAGGACCTGAAAAATCGTATCAACACCACCATCGAACAACATAGACGGGACACGGAAGCAAGGAAAAGGTCAAAATTCATTAGGGACGCAGAAGATTACGAACAGAATAAAGTCTACAAATGGCGCGACAACTCCACCTCCGGGACCTTCTCCATACGCTCCAACTACAGATCTACAACAGACAACTCGACATCAGGATCAGATCAAGAACGACGGGAGAGACTACCACCAGGTCGTTTTTTAGGACGAGGAAGGAGACAGTCGAGAAGAAGAGGACCCGTAGAGGAAAGGGACGGTCAAAGAAATACGGACTTCACAAGGATAACCCGCTCTCAGGTAGGAACCCCCTGGTGATAAACATTTCCTCAAAATCATTGAGCATAGCAGAACACCAGGTACTTCAAAAAGGGTTATCCTTTTGCCCCAGTTATAGACTAAACACATTTAACTTAGATATGGATCTACAGAGATTCTACAGATCCCTCAGACTGAAATTACACTTCTCAGGTCTGATAACTGACAACCCACCCCCGAACACTGTAGAAGATCGACTCCTCACTGCAAGGGACTTAGGCCTAAGAAACAAGAGCAATTACAGACCACCGATAGGCTCCCCGGCACTAGAAACATTTATCTCACTAGTGAACGACTCCTTCCAGAAACTAAGGAGTGATTTAGACAGAGGCAGATTGTACGCTCCTTCCAACCTCACGGCCTTGGACCAACAAGCACTCAACTCTCTACAGGCAGATAAGGAAATAATAGTAAAACCAGCAGATAAGGGGGGAGCCATAGTTGTATTAGATAAGTCTACCTACATACAGGAAGTCTACCGCCAGTTAAATGACAATTCTATCTACAGACCACTAGAAAGAGATCCAACCAATAAGATCAGGGAGGAAATACAGAGTACACTCACTAAGTATAGAGAACTGAAAATATTGGACCAAAAGACATGTGAATTTCTGTCCAAACAAAACCCCATCACGCCAGTGTTCTACGTACTCCCAAAAATTCACAAAAGCCTATCAAACCCACCAGGGAGACCCATAGTAGCATCAACAGATTCCATACTGTCACCAATATCCAGATACTTAGAGAAAATCCTTACTCCCATGATCAAGCAAACCCCCTCTTTTTTACTAGACACAGGGGCCTTCCTAAAACTTATAGATGAGCTCCAAACCATCCCAGTAGAGGCCTATCTGGTCACATTTGACGTGAAGGACTTATACACGTCCATACCTCATGAAGAAGGTATCAACTCAGTAAGAAAGCTACTATGTACTTCTGACTTAGATTCAGACCAGACCAACCTGTGCTGTGAATTACTATCCTTGATACTGACGAAAAACTATTTTTTGTTCGAGGATAAATTCTACCTACAGAAGAGGGGTACCGCGATGGGCAGTAACGCAGCACCACCGTATGCAAACGCCTATATGGCTGACTATGAGGGCAGTGTCATATATGTCAATGACCTTTTCCGCACACATTCCATAGTGTGGAAAAGGTACATTGATGACATATTTTGTATCTGGAATGGTCCAGAAGCAACACTACTATCCTTCTTTGAGGTCCTGAAAACTTCCTGGCCAGGTCTGGACTTCACAATCACATATGACCGGGATCGAGTTCACTTCTTAGATACTACAATAGTCAAAAATAGCGCTGGTGAACTCTCCACTGACCTACATGTTAAACCAACAGACCGCAATAGTCTTTTACACTATGACAGCTTTCACCCCACAAGAATGAAAGAATCTATTCCAAAATCCCAATTCCAGAGAGTCCAAAAAATAGTCACAAATAGGGACCTACAGAGCCTACGACTAGAGGAGATGTGGACAAAATTCCTAGAGAGGGGCTACCCCCCGCATACTCTAGGTACCACCACCACAAATCCCGCCTCGAAAAAGAAGAGCGATACTAAACATCGCATCCCCTTTGTCCACAACTATCACCCCCAAGCCTATCTACTTCACAGGACAATTCGACGCCACTGGCATATTCTGGGAGCAGCCCACCCAGGGATCAGAGAATTTGTTGAACCTTTCCTCCCCTGCTTCCGGAGACCGCGCAACATACGTGACATGTTAGTGAGAGCAGACATAGGGAGCACACATACCATACCCAGACAACGCTTCCTAACCAATCCAAGGACAGGTACATTTCCATGTCTCCAATGCACACAATGTAATAACATACAAAGGGGCACAACTATACGCCACCCACATAATGGCAAGGAATATCCAATCAAGGGTTTCTTCACATGTGACTCAACGTATGTGGTATACATAATTAAATGCCCATGCGGACTGTATTATGTGGGGGAGACCACTCAACCCATCAAACAGAGGATCTCGAAGCATAAGTCCACGATTAGGTGTAAAAATACTCTACTACCCATCCCATACCACTTCATCACAAAGGGCCACACAATAGCCCAATTAAGATTCCAAGTGATTGAACAAGTAACAGCACCACGAAGAGGGGGGGATAGAGTGAGCCTACTCAAAAAAAGGGAGGCTTACTGGATATACGAATTGCAAACTCTGACCCCAAGGGGTATGAACAGAGACTATGACATTCAATCCTTCCTTTCTTAAAAAGATACAGGTATCCAGTGGACTATGACTTCGGAAGAGTTTTAAATGGGACTTTTACATTGCCACCTTTATTGCAGAACATTGTTGATTAATGTACCGCTGTATCTGTGAACCGATTCTAACTTTACTATTTCTTTCCGCAGAATCGGCTATACTAAGATACTTCTATCTAGCTCACACCCAATGGATCACCTCTATTTTTGAGAAATCGGTCACAAAATAAGATCACAAAACAGGAGTTCTCTGGATGAGCGGGTCCTGTTTCCCATTATCTCTGGCACAGCCTCACCACGCAGACTCACAGTGGAACGCATGGCCCCACCTACTTCAGCGGTAAAGACACGCATGAATCAGGATACTCACAGCGCAGGGGCACTTCCGGTTAGCCACTTCCGGTAGCGCGCTTCATAACGCGCTCACTCACGGCACTTACACCACTGCCTCCTTACACAGAGGACTAGCGGTGGATGCCGCGTCCTGAGAGGACCAATATAGGTAAGCACTGGACCGGATCACAGACTTCACTTTACAGGCGAGTGCCTCTTTAGCAATATGTACTCCTCTTTCCTCCACAGCGGATATGCTGCACAGCTCATGATTACTCCTGACGGAGCCTATAAGGGGTATGTCATGCAGCTCTATCTGCACAATATGCCAGCATAGACCACCATAGGTTTATAATTATTTTATATACGTCTACAGGTTCCCCCCTTCTCTTCCTCACGTATCTGAGTAACAGACAAATTAACTTGTGAGAGGGTAAGCTCTCTTCCGCTTTGTACTCATCATTCCTTACCCCTCACTCCCACGGTCACCAGGGCACCAGTCCTCCATAACATTTATAACTTTTGTGCATGAGTATTGGCACGTTTCTCTCTAAACTGCACAGTACAAGACAGTGGCAATTCAAGCACATGACAAGCCTTCAGCAGTTTATTTCCTTTATTCAGCTTAAAATTACAAAAGACCACGAATTTATTTATTATATGCATTCCATGTATTTTGTATATACCTTATTTATTATGTTCTATTGTTATTATTTTTGTTCAGTACATTGAAGAAGGTCTTTGACCGAAACGTCAGCGGATATGCTGCACAGCTCATGATTACTCCTGACGGAGCCTATAAGGGGTTCCCCCCTTCTCTTCCTCACGTATCTGAGTAACAGACAAATTAACTTGTGAGAGGTACATTGAAGAAGGTCTTTGACCGAAACGTCTGTATGTACTCTCTTTATTAAATTTTCACTCAGCATCAGTCCACGTGTGTGCCAGGTCACGGGAGGCTGGACACGCGCCCATTTTAAAATGAGCGCGTCCAGCCTCCCGGCTTGTGATTGGTTGACCGCGGCGCAACCAATCACAAGCCGTGACGTCACGGGAGGCTGGACACGCGCCCATTTTAAAATGAGCGCGTGTCCAGCCTCCCGTGACGTCACGGCTTGTGATTGGTCAGGGCGGCCATATTGCCGGGACGCGGACCAATCACAGCAAGCCGTGACGTAATTTCGTCACGGCTTGCTGTGATTGGTCCGCGTCCCGGCAACATGGCCGACCTGACCAATCACAAGCCGGGAATTCACGTAACCAAGTAATAGCGCGAATTTTAAACAAACAACGCTGCCGGTTCCCTCGCTGAAGTCCCGGCTGCGTCGGACAGGTGAGTATAGCGATATTTTTTATTTTAATTCTTTCTTTTACACATTTATATGGTTCCCAGGGCCTGAAGGAGAGTTTCCTCTCCTTCAGACCCTGGGAACCATCAGGAATACCGTCCAATACATGAGTCCCATTGACTTGTATTGGTATCGGGTATCGGTATCGGATTGGATCCGATATTTTGCCGGTATCGGCCGATACTTTCCGATACCGATACTTTCAAGTATCGGACGGTATCGCTCAACACTACTCGCGAGACTTCATAAATCTCGCGAGACTTCATAAATCTCGCGAGACATTGGCACTATCTTGAATGGAGCACGGTGACCCACAGAAAATTGCGCGGGACCCCAATTTTTTTTTAAACTAAACAGATATTGCTTTTAAGGCCGGGGTCACACTTGCAAGAAACTGGCACGAGTCTCGCACCTCAATACCCGGCAATGCCACTGGCACTCAGGACCAGAGTGTGCGGCTGCATGTATTTCTATGTAGCTAAACACTCCGGTCTGAGTGCTGCCGGGTACTGAGGTGCAAGACTCGTGCAAGTTTCTAGCAAGTGTGACCGCGGCATAATGCAGATTTTGTGTGTGTGTGTCTTTATTTAACTCTCTATGTACCATTTTATTATGTTTATTACTAAACATCGGGATTAGTATTATCTATCTATAGATCTATCTATCTATCTATAGACCTATCTATCTGTCTATAACGCTTGCACCCTGACTGGTTGGCACCAGCACGGGGGTTGTGGCCCCACTGTGCCACAAACCAGACTACCCTGGAAGGGACATGACTAAGCAGCTACCTAGGTGTTCACTGGAGCCTCTGCCGCAGGTAGCTGCCAGGTACCACTCCAGGGTGGTTTCTGGCTGAGGCTGCTGATCCCACTGGGGGATGGAACACTGGCAGGCAGGCGGGCATGGCTGAGACACTGGCAGGCAGGTGGGCATGGCTGATACACTGGCAGGTGGGCATGGCTTGGACACTGACAGATGGGCATGGCTGGCACTCTGGCAGGACTGGCAGACACAGTTGGTACTCTGGCAGGACAGGTAATGACTAGGTAGGGACCAGTATACAGGCAGGTATATGGAAGCAGGTCAGGACCTGTACAGACAGGAGGTTATATGATAACAGGTAGGAACCTGACCCGTAGGTTGCAGAACGGAAGTAAAGCAGGATCGCGAGGAGCGGATTCAAAGCAAAACCACAGGAGGCAGAGCTAAGAGCAGAACCACAGGAGGCAGAGCTAAGAGCAGAACGGCAGAAGGCGGAGCCAAGACCAGAACCGCTGGAGGCGGAGCCAAGGGCAGAAAGGTGCAGAGCCACAGGTTGCAAGGAGCAGAGCAGAGAGATGCAGAGCCACAGGTTGCAGCGGGCAGAGCAGATCCACAAAGAGCGCAGCATAGCAGAACAAAGCAGGGCCGCAGGTTTGCGGCGAGCAGAGAGAGAGAAACAGAACCACGGGTTGTGACTAGCAGAGCCACAAAGTGTGCAGCAGAGCAGAACAGAGCAGAGCTGCAGGTTTGTGGCGAGCAGAGCAGAGAGACACAGAGCCACAGGTTGAAGCGAGTGGAGCAGGTTGGAATGGACATAAAGGTACCCACGGCTGAGTGGGAAAGGCAAACAGACAAGGAAACAATAGGAACAAATATAGACCCGAGTATAGACAAGATCAGGAACGGGACAAGGCACAGAGACAAGGATTCAGACCAGGGTACAAAGTGACTGAAACAAGAGACACAGCTTGAGGCCATTGTACAAAGCCCCACTGGATGGCTGAGACAGGACAGGACCTTGCAGCTCAGTAGCAAGACACTAACTGAGGGAGAAAGTTGCTCAGGCATCCTCCAATGGGTGGGGATGCCTTAAGTATCTGAGGCCTCTTGGCAATTGGCAGGGGACACCTTAGGAAGGTGCACACAGTCTCATTAATAATAAGGAGTTGCCAGCCCCACCCCCCTATGCAAACAGCCAGGAAGCATGCACATAACATGCAGGAGACATGAGGCACACAGCATTGAACCGACAGAAGACAGAACCTACAGCATGGCCCTGTATAGTGAGTAAGTTGGTGGGTAAAGCAGGTGGGGGATGGGAGGCCATGCAGTGATGCCGGAAGGGTTGTTACATTTTATATCATCTATCTATCTATCTATCTATCTATCTATCTATCTATCTATAGATATATCTATCTATCTAACTATAGATCGATCTATCCCATATCTATCTATCTATCTATCTATCTATTTATCTATCTATAGATCTATCTATCCCATATCTATCTATCTATCTATCTATCTATCTATCTATCTATCTATAGATCTGTCATATATCTATAGATCTATCTATCTATCTATCCCATATCCATCTATCTATCTATAGGTCTATCTATCTATAGATCTATGTATCTATCATCTATCTATCTATCCATAGATCTATCTATCTATCTATTTATCTATCTATCTATCTATCTATCTATCTATCTATAGATATATTATCTATCTATATATCTATCTATCTATCTATCTATCTATCTATCTATCTATGTATCTATCTTTCTGTCTGTGTAAACATTATTCTTCAATGGAGTATGTAAATGAAGAGGTTGGACAAGAAATAACATCACAATTCTTTTTTTTGTGTGTTAAATAATACATCTTTATTTAGCTTACAAAAATGCATACAAATCCGCATGAAAAAACACATAAAAATTTGCAGCAAAAACCCATCAAATCCGCATAGATGTTTACCTGTGTTTTCTGTCAAGAGATGCAGAATCTGCGCAGAAAATTCCACAGGCAAATCCGCAATGTGTGCACATACCCTGAATATACAAAGCTCTTACGTGCCAGAAGAGCAGAATCTCTAATAAACCCATTTTGGAGATTTTACCCCTCTAGGAATTTACTGGTGTAGTGACAATTTTGACTCCATAGGTGTTTTTCAGAAACATGCAGCAGTGGCTATTGCCGAGTGAAATTTGAAAATATGCCAGATTATTGCCCAGTACATTGTAGTGCCCATACATTCAGGGCCGTATTTGCCACTAGGCACTTGAGGGCACGTGCATAGGGCGGGAGGATGCGGGGGGGCTGCACCTGAGCAAGGCTTATATCATTTTTTTTTTAAGCCCAATGGGTCGGCCCACCCACTCAACTCAGTTTTCCTGCTGTTGCTGCTGTTGCTGCGGCACCTTCACTCTGCCCCCTGATCACATAACGATGACGTCACCATAAGTCCCTCAGCTCTCCCTGCAACTTCTCCTTCCTGGTTGTGTGCTGTGCAGCTCCTGTTCTCTCGTACCAGCCAGCAGCAGATTTTCTGTTCCCGCCATTCTGGTGAGATTACAGGAGGGTTTGGTGGAGTTATGATGCTTGTGCAGCGCCCCAGAGTCCTGGTCGTTGCAGTACTGATGCTCCGCCGCTAAGGGGGGCTATGGTACATCTGATGGCACTGAAGGAGTTCACCTGACCAGGTATCACAGACACCAATACACTTCACAGTCTGGCCTCCAGGGGGAGCTAAGGGTGCTATGTATTAGGCCACTCCTCACAATCTGGTAAAACTGGGGGTTAGGTAGGAAGTTAGTGAGAAAGCTGACTGGGTTGGAACCAGGCAACATCCTGTGGCAGAGGGTGTTGCAGGGGAAGATTCAGGGGGGTCCCTGTCAGGGGTGGGATCCTGACAGAGGCCTAGCGAACAGAGAGAACGTTACGGGACCGCGCCTGCACCTGATCGCGTGGTACCCTAAGAAAGGACAAGAAGCGAGGTTTATTGTGCTGAGTGAGAAACAAGATCAACACAACAAGGAGAAACACCAGTAGGAGTCGTGCTGTAAGACGAGGCAACATCCTACTGAGGCGCGCAGCCGGTGGCCGGAACGCCGAGGAAGTATAGAGCTCCAGGCCTCACTTCAAACCTACGGCAGGACAGTCAGTTATAGGCGGGCTGTCTCACCCAAATCACCTAAGAAGACATAGGGGGCAACAACAGGAGAGGGGCGACACTAGGGTCCAGGAAGAGCTCCGAGCCTACCCGTCATACGGGTGCGTCCTAGCCATATCATCTGGGGGACGAAGAAGAAGAACATCAGAATCGAGTTGTGAGGGAACTTGAGAAACAGACACAACAGTTGTGGGGACTATCCCGTAAGCACAGCAGGGGAGGACCACAACACACAAGCTCTAGAAGGTAGGCACAGATTTCCACCTGCAAAGGGAACTCTGGAGGTGCCATCGGACCGGCCGGACTTGCGCAGCCCGGTTAACCGTATTCCGGACTGAGGATCGTGAAGCCTTCAGTAAAGAGGTAAAGAGACTGCAACCTGGTGTCCTCGTTATTTACTGCGACCTGCACCACACCATAACATTATCACCACCCACACCTTTCATTGGGCGCCCCTCAGCAGGGTCACGGACCGGGTCCAGCCACCGTGACAACCCCAGGACAGAGACTCAGAGGCCCGGTACCGGGTACCCCTCAGCCCTGCGGCAGTGGGGGCGCTACACTTGTGGTAAATCTGTGAGAGGAGAGTGTACGAGGCTGAAGTTGGTTTCTTAGGGCATGTTTCCACGGTCAGGAAATGCTGCTTGCTTGATGCTGAGTACAGCTGCAGCGTCAAACACGCAACATCCAGATGTTACAGCATAGTGGAGGGGCTATAAACATCGGTCCCCCAGTCACTGGCTTTCCCTCTCTGGCACAGAAAATTGTGCGGGAGCCCATGCCATTTTTTAAATTTATTTTTTAAATTAAACAGATATTGCATTTAAGGCCGGGGTCACACTTGCGAGAAACTCGCATGAGACTCACACCTCAGTACCCTGCACTGTTGCCGACACTTGGGACCGGAGCGTTCAGCTGCATAGAAATACATGCAACCGCACACTCCGATCCCAAGTGTCAGGGGCAGTGCCGGGTATTGAGGTGCAAGTATCATGCGAGTTTCTTGCATGTGTGACCCCGGCCTAATGCAGATTTCATGTGTGTGTCTCTTTATTTAAGGCCAGGCTCACACAAGCGAGAAACTCAGGCGAGTTTCATATCTTAATACCTAGCACTGCCGCCTTCACTCGTCACTTGCACGAGTCTTGCACCTCAGTACCCAGCACTGCCGCCGGCACTCGGACCGGAGTGTTCATATGTGTGCATAGAAATACATGCAGCCGCACGCTCCGCTCCCGAGTGCCGACGGCAGTGCCGGGTATTAAGATGCGAGAGACTCGTGAGAGTTTCTCGCATGTGTGATCCCGGCCTAACTCTTTATGTACCATTTTATTATGTTTATTATTAAACATCGGGCTTGGCATGGCATTATCTATAGATATATCTATCTATCTATTTATCAATATATCTATCTAGCGATATATCTATCTATCGATAGATGGATATATCTATCGATTGATATATACGATAGAGATAGATAAATAAATACGATAGATAGATAGATAGACTAGATAGATGCTCTATCTGTTAGTTGCCGAGTTCCCGCTTCTGCACAGGGGGAAACTCAGGCCGTTTCTGCTGCGGTCTCCCATTCTTCTTCTGCCGCAGTGGAGCGTGCTCAGCGGAGACGCTGGTCCCAGCGTCTGGCTCAGTCTCACTCTGTGCTTAGGGTTGCTGGTGCTTTTCCAGCTTCTACCTTTAAAGCCAGTGCTGGGCAGCGGTGAGCAGATGCTTTTGGGACTAAGTCCTGCTTTTTCCCTTCTGAGCATGCCCAAGGTGAGATCTCCCGTTGGAGATCAAGGGTCACATGCTCAGATACTGCAGCGGATCCCATTGGTCCTCCAGAAAGGTCCTGAAGGTGCTGAACTTCTTTGGCAGCTTCCCATTGGTCCTTTTCTGGAAGGTCCTGTTCGTGCTGCAGCTATATAAGCTTCGCATGACCGCATGGCCATGCGCTAGTGTACAATTGTATACGTGTGTTTGTTGATGAGTGCAAGTTGTTCCTTAACTATTCCATCCCTAAAGTATGACTGCTCGTGTATGGTGTATGGCTGCTATCTAGCGCCCGACTAAACTCACAACGTGTTACTCACGATACATCGTCTATTGCTGTGACCTCCAGTGCGGCGCCACGCACCTGGAGAGCGCTTCCTAACCCACGTCTGGGTGATTAGTGGTGTCAGCCTGCACGGCACAGCTCGCACTCTTGTGCTTTATATTATTTCCGTTGGTTTCCTATTACACCCAGTTGCGGTGTTGTGCGCAAGTAGTCTGTACGGACTTCAATCCCGAGTCTAGGGACTGAGTTCGGCGACTCCTTGCTTGCGCTCTTTTGTGCGGTATTGCGGCCCTGTGAAGTAACAGGGTTCACTTCCACCGCCATATAGCGCAGTTATTTACTAGCAGCAGGTTTCTCCTGCACGGTGGACCCCGGTCTGCGAACGCACTTAATATTATTTCACCTCATACTTGGTGCGTTCCGCCAGCCCAAACAGAACACTAGCGCCAGGGTCTGGCTAGTAAATGGCGGACGATCAGCGTCTTCAGCGGTACATCCAGCAGCTGGAGGGAAGGTTGGCGGCTCTTGAGCGTACAACCTCAGCTGTGGATGTCACTGCTGTCGCTGTTCAGGCTGCAAGTGCAGCTGCAGCCAGTTTGTCCGCTGCCACCCCTGCTCCGAGTATATCCCATCTCCTACTTCCTGACAAGTTTGCTGGTGACAGTAAGCAATGTCGCGGATTCGTGAGCCAGTGCTCCATACACCTCGAGCTCTTGGCGGCACGTTTCCCTACAGAACGGGCAAAAGTGGGATTTATTCTATCTCTCTTGTCGGGCATGGCATTGGAGTGGGCAACGCCGCTTTGGGAGCTTGATGATCGTGTGGTCCAGAGTGCTCATCTCTTTCTGGACGCTCTGAAGCTGGTCTTTTTGGGACCTCGTGTAAGGCTGGTTTCACACTTGCGTTTTTATCTGCATGCGTTTTTTAAAAAAACGCATGTGTGAAAAACGCATGTAAACGCGGTAAAACGCATGCGTTTTTTAGACGCATGCGTTTTTATAGAAAAACACAAGAAAACACAAGAAAACACAAGAAAAAACAAGAAAACCCTAACCCTAACCCTACCCCTAACCCTAACCCTAAACGTGACTGAAATACGTGGCACTGAAATACGTGCAACTGAAATACGTGGTACTTAAATACGTGGCACTTAAATACGTGGCACGTGGCACTTAAATACGTGGCATGTGGCACTTAAATACGTGGCACGTGGCACTTAAATACGTGGCACATGGCACTTAAATACGTGGCACGTGGCACTTAAATATGTGGTACTTAAATACGTGGCACTTAAATATGTGGCACGTGGCACTTTAATATGTGGCACGTGGCACTTAAATATGTGGCACGTGGCACTTAAATACGTGGCACGTGGCATACGTGGCACTGAAATACATGATACGTGGCACTTAAATACGTGGCAATATGACTGTCAGAAAATGTTCATTAAACGGTTAGGGGTGAGGTTAGGGGTAGAGTTAGGGTTAGGGTTTGGATCCCTTTATCACCTTGATGGTGGTGGGTGGCTTTTCAGTGTGTTTTCTGGTTTTTTTCTATAAAAACGCATGCGTTTTTAGCGCAAACAAACGCTTGTGCTTAAAAACGCATGCGTTTACATAGACAGCAATGCATTTTTTTGCCGCGAAAAAACGCATGCGTTTTTTCGCGGCAAAAAAACGCGCAAGAAAATACTGCAGGTAGCATTTTTGAAAATGAACGCATGCAGACAAAAAACGCATGCGTTTGAAAACGCGACCAAACGCATGTGCAAAAAAACGCATGCATTTTCAATGTTAAATATAGGGGAAAAAAACGCATGCGTTTTTTGTGCAAAAAACGCTGCAGACAAAAACGCAAGTGTGAAACCAGCCTCACCCACGATACCGCGCTCCAGTTGTTGACAATTACTCAGGGCTCATCCATGGTCAGCCAGTTTGCCATCCAGTTCCGGACTCTAGCCTCAGAGTTAGAGTGGCCAGATAAAGTGCTTATTCCGATATACTGGAAAGGACTGGCAGACCACGTGAAGGATGCCTTGGCCACCAGGGAGATTCCCGCCACACTGGAGGAGCTTATCTCTGTTTCTACCTCCGTTTTAACGAGCGGAGGTTGGAGTGGACCCAGTGTAGGCAGAGGTTTCGGCTGGCTCCCACCTTTGCCAGACCTCTTGAATCTCCTGATCTGGCGTCCGACTCCCATGAGGCCATGGAGGTTTCTCGAGCGGGCCCTAAGTCTCAGACCGCTCGAGTACCCGTGGTTTGTTAAAATTGCCATCAACCAGGACATTACGCCAATAAATGTCCATGGCGGTCGGGAAACGATCACGTCTAGTAAGCGTTGGGGGAGGTTCACTAGACACAGCGGCATTTTCCTCCAAACTGTCCTTTAAAGGGACAATCCTGATAGGCTCATCCACTCTTCCAGTCAAGCTTTGTGTGGATTCAGGAGCAGAGGGAGATTTTATGTCCTCTGCTTTTGCTCTGCGCCATGCTATACCACTGGTAATGCTCGCCAAACCTGTAACTGTTAGAGTTGTGAATGGGTCGACACTTCCACTGCAGATCACACACCAGACCGTTCCATTCTCGTTGTCCATGTCTCCTTCCCACCAGGAGATTATTTCCCTTCTTGTCCTTCCCGAGGGAATGGATGAGATTCTGCTGGGAATACCCTGGCTCCGTTTCCACTCCCCACATATAGAGTGGTCCTCAGGGAGAATATTGGGTTGGAGTGAGTCTTGTATGGGCAGGTGTGTGAGTGAGTGCGTACAGCTTTCCACTACCAAGATACCCGCAGATCTTTCTTCTCTTCCCAAATGCTATTGGAGCTATGCAGACGTTTTCTCCAAAAAGGCTGCAGAAACTCTTCCACCTCATCGCCCCTATGACTGTCCTATTGACCTCTTGCCTGGAGCTGAACCTCCTCGTGGAAGGTTTTATCCCCTCTCTCTCCCTGAGACAGAGGCTATGTCTCAATACATCCAGGAGAATTTGGCAAGAGGGTTCATTAGGAAGTCAGTGTCTCCTGCAGGGGCGGGGTTCTTCTTCGTGCAGAAGAAGAATGGGGAATTACGTCCTTGCATCGATTACAGGGGTCTTAATGCCATCACCATTAAAAATAAGTACCCGTTGCCCCTGATTTCGGAGCTCTTTGACAGGCTAAGAGGAGCAAGGGTATTCACCAAACTAGATCTGCGGGGTGCCTACAACCTGATTCACATCCGCGAGGGGGACGAATGGAAAATGGCTTTTAATACCAGGGATGGGCACTATGAGTATCTGGTGATGCCCTTCGGGCTCTGTAATGCCCCAGCCGTTTTCCAGGACTTTGTCAATGATATCTTCCGGGATATGCTTTCCACCTCGGTCGTAGGCTATCTGGATGATATTCTCATCTTTTCTCCAGATATTGACTCCCACTGGAGAGATGTTGGCAGAGTTTTTGATCTCTTACGGGCGAATTCCCTTTATGCAAAGTTGGAGAAGTGTGTGTTTGAGCAGGAGTCTTTACCTTTCCTGGGCTATATAATTTCTGCCCAGGGATTGGCTATGGATCCTGCCAAACTACAGGCTGTGATGAACTGGCAAGAACCCCATTCTCTTAAAGCGGTGCAGCGCTTTATGGGGTTCATAAATTACTATCGCCAGTTCATTCCCCACTTCTCAACTTTGGTAGCTCCCTTGGTATCCCTCACCAAGAAGGGAGCGAATCCCAAATTGTGGTCGGAGGAGGTCTCCAAGGCCTTCACTTCCATAAAGTCTCATTTTGCTAGCGCTCCCATCTTACATCGTCCTGATGTGGATTAGGCTACGTTCACATTTGCGTTGTGCGCCGCAGCGTCGGCGCCGCAGCGCACAACGCAAACAAAAACGCGGCAAAACGCACGCTAAAACGCTGCGTTTTGCGCCGCATGCGTCGTTTTTGCCCGCAAGTTGGACGCAAAAAAAATGCAACTTGAAGCGTTTCTTGCGTCCAACGCTTGCGGCCATGCGGCGCAAAACGCAGCACAACGCATGTCCATGCGCCCCCATGTTAAGTATAGGGGCGCATGACGCATGCGGCGCCGCTGCGGCGCCCGACGCTGCGGCGCTGACCGCAAATGTGAACGTAGCCTAAGCCATTCATAATGGAGGTGGATGCCTCATCCGTTGGTGCTGGAGCAGTCCTCTTTCAAAAGGATGCTCAGGGTCGGAAGCATCCTTGCTTCTTCTTCTCTAAGACCTTCACACCAGCAGAGAGAAATTACTCCATCGGGGATAGGGAGTTGCTAGCAATGAAGTTGGCCTTTTCAGAGTGGAGACATCTTTTGGAGGGAGCTCGGTTTCCCTTCCAAGTCTTCACGGACCACAAAAATTTGGTCTATTTAAGTACAGCTCAGTGGCTGAATTCTCGTCAGGCCAGATGGTCCTTGTTCTTCTCCCAGTTCCACTTCACTCTCCATTATCTCACCGGGGAGAAGAACATTCATGCTGATGCTCTCTCTCTCGCTCCGTTGTGTCAACTGAGGAGGAGGAAGGGGAGCCTCGGCTTATTGTCCCTTCTGAGAGACTGAGAACCGTAGCTCCGGTTTCGTTAGAGTCTGTGCCTCCGGGCAAGATTTTTGTTCCCATTAATTTATGACCGGAGGTTCTCTCTTGGGCTCATTCGTCCAGAGTGGGTGGACACTTTGGGGCAAAGAGGACATCTGAGTTGCTGGCGAGAATGTACTGGTGGCCACATATGGTCCACGACGTCGGAGACTATGTTCGGGCGTGTGTCTCCTGCGCCAAAAATAAGTCTCGACAACGGCCAGCTGGGTTGTTATATCCCCTGCCGGTGGCAGACAGGCCCTGGGAGATGGTCAGGATGGACTTTGTGGTGGGTTTACCCAAGTTTCGTCGCTGTACCATCATATGGGTAATCAACGATCATTTCTCTAAAATGGTGCATTTGGTGCCGCTTCCACGGCTACCTTCTGCATGGGCCTTGGCAGCGTTGTTTATTAAACATATCTTCCGCCTACACGGTATGCCAAACAAAATTGTCAGTGACCGGGGTCCCCAGTTTGCGTCTCGGTTCTGGAGAGAGCTTTGTCATCTTCTCAGTATCGAGTTAAATCTCTCTTCTGCCTATCATCCTGAGACGAATGGGTTGGTAGAGAGAGCCAAACAGACCTTGGTCACATATCAGCGACATTTTGTCTCAGCTAGGCAGGATGACTGGGCATGTTTGCTATCGTGGGCAGAGTTTGCTCTGAACAATGCTGTAGCCGACTCCACTGGACAGACACCTTTCCTCCTTAACTATGGTCAGCATCGGCGGGTACCTGTGCCCATGCCTGTGTCTTCCACCGATTACAGGGTGGCAGACTGGGCTGTGGAGGCACGGGACATTTGGGACCCCTCTCAGGATGCTATTCGGGCTTCCAAGGAGAGAATGAGGTCCTCCGCCGATGCACATCGGCGCCCCGCTCCTACCTTTGCTCCTGGCGACTTAGTGTGGCTCTCCGCCCGTAACATCAGGCTGCGAGTTGAGTCTTCTAAGTTTGCACCTCGCTACTTGGGTCCTTTCAAGGTTCTCAAACAGGTCAACCCAGTAGTCTACCGTTTAGCCCTTCCGCCTTGTCTAGGTATCACCGACAACTTTCATGTGTCCCTTTTGAAGCCCGTGTACATGTCCTGGTTTTCTGAGTCATCTGCTGGGACATCTGTTGTGAATTCTGCTTTTGGGCTCCCTCCGGTGGTTGTAGGTTTTAATGCAGTTGCCCCTGAGTTGCAGTCCTGGTCAGGTGTATCTGCTGATTGCAGTTCTGACTGGGGTATTTAGGCGTGCAGGATTCATTAGTCCTTGCCAGTTGTCAATTGCTGTTGGGAGGTGTAGGACCTGTGCCTGGTTCCTCCTGCCTTTCTGCCAAATCAGCAAAGATAAGTGTCTGGTTTTTTTTTCCTGTGGCACACATGTTGTGTGCTTCACAATTCAGTGCTATTCTTTGTGTTTTCTTGTCCAGCTTAGATTGTGTCAGTATTTTCTCAGTCTTGTTGGATTCTCTGGAGTGGCAGATATACATTCCATGTCTTTAGTTAGATTGTGGAACTTTTTGTATTATCTGCTGTGGATATTTTTGGAAGGGTTTTAATACTGACCGCATAGTAATCTGTCCTATCCTTTCCTATTTAGCTAGAGTGGCCTATTTTGCTAAATCCTGTTTTCTACCTGCGTGTGTCCATTCTTCTTCTAATCACAGTCATTATTCGTGGGGGGCTGCCTATCCTTTGGGGGTCTGCTCTGAGGCAAGGTAGCATTCCTATTTCCATCTATAGGGGTATTTAGTCCTCCGGCTGTGTCGAGGTGTCTAGGGTATGTTAGGCACACCCCACGGCTACTTCTAGTTGCGGTGTTAGTTCAGGATTTGCGGTCAGTACAGGTTCCACCGACTCCAGAGAAAGTTTCATGCGGCTCCAAGGTCACCAGATCCTAACAGTACAACTGGCCCATAATGAGTTAAATGCATCTCAGAAGAAGGGAAGAAAGGTGTTGAGCCATTTTTTTTCTGCAGTCTGTTTTGTCTTTTTTTCCCTCTTTATTTATGGGTGGCTGAGGAGTCTTGTGCCAGCATGGATGTTCAGGAATTAGCTTCTCGTGTAGACCAGCTTGCTGCTAGGGTACAGGGTATTTCTGATTATATTGTTCAGACTCCTGCTTTGGAGCCGAAGATTCCTACTCCTGATTTGTTTTTTGGTGATAGGTCCAAATTTTGGGGTTTTAAAAACAATTGTAAACTGTTTTTTTGCTCTGGGGCCGCGATCCTCCGGTGATTCCATTCAGCAGGTTAAAATTGTTATCTCCCTGCTGCGTGGCGATCCACAGGATTGGGCATTTTCCCTGGAATCTGGGAATCCGGCCTTGCTTAATGTAGATTCCTTTTTTCAGGCTTTAGGATTATTATATTATGAACCGAATTTTGTGGATCAAGCGGAGAAAACCTTGTTGGCCCTGTCTCAGGGTCAAGAGGCGGCAGAATTGTTTTGTCAGAAATTTGGAAAATGGTCTGTGTTGACTAAATGGAATGATGATGCTTTGGCGGCAATTTTCAGAAAGGGTCTTTCTGAATCCATTAAAGATGTTATGGTCGGGTTTCCCACGCCTTCCGGTCTGAGTGATTCTATGTCTCTGGCCATTCAGATTGATCGGCACTTGCGGGAGCGTCAAACTGTGCGCGCTGTGGCGTCGTCCTTAGAGAAAAGTCATTGTGGCGACACTTCTCATGTCATTTCAGTCTGCCCTATGCGGACAAAATGGATCGCTAGTTCATTTAATATCAGTACTGTACAAACTAAATTTCTGTTATTGGTGTCCTTGATCTGCTCATTGTCATCATTTTCTGTCATGGCGTTTGTGGATTCAGGCGCCTCCTTGAACTTAATGGATTTTGAGTTTGCCAGGCATTGTGGTTTTCCCTTGCAGCCTTTGCAGAACCCTATTCCTTTAAGGGGGATTGATGCTACACCTTTGGCTAAAAATAAGCCCCAGTTTTGGACACAGGTGACCATGCACATGGCGCCAGCCCATCAGGAAGATTGTCGATTTCTGGTGTTGCATAATTTGCATGATGTTATCGTGCTGTGTTTCCCGTGGTCGCAGGTACATAATCCTGTGTTGGATTGGAAATATATGTCTGTGACTAGTTGGGGTTGTCAGGGGGTTCATAATGATGTTCCTTTGATGTCAATCTCCTCTTCTTCCTCTTCTGAAATTCCAGAGTTTTTGTCTGATTTTCAGGATATATTCGATGAGCCCAAGTCCAGTTCCCTTCCACCGCACAGGGACTGTGATTGTGCGATTGACTTGATTCCAGGCAGTAAGTTTCCTAAGGGCCGACTTTTCAACCTGTCTGTGCCTGAACATACCGCCATGCGGAGTTATGTTAAGGAGTCTGGAGAAAGGGCATATTCGGCCATCTTCTTCACCGTTGGGAGCAGGTTTTTTTTTTGTTGCTAAGAAGGATGGCTCCTTGAGACCTTGTATTGATTATCACCTCGTGAATAAGATCACGGTCAAGTTTCAATACCCTTTACCTTTGCTTTCCAATTTGTTTGCTAGGATTAAGGGGGCTAGTTGGTTTACGAAGATTGACCTTCGGGGGGCATATAATCTTGTTCGTATTAAACAGGGTGATGAATGGAAAACTGCATTTAATACGCCCGAAGGCCATTTTGAATACCTTGTGATGCCATTCGGGCTCACTAATGCTCCATCGGTTTTTCAATCCTTCATGCATGATATCTTCCGGAATTATATTGATAAATTCTTGATTGTATATTTGGACGATGTTTTGATTTTTTCCGATGAATGGAAGTCTCATGTGGAACAGGTCAGGATGGTATTTCAGATCCTTTGTGACAATGCTTTGTTTGTGAAGGGGTCTAAGTGTCTCTTTGGGGTGCAGAAGGTTTCTTTTTTGGGCTTTATTTTTTCTCCCTCATCTATGGAGATGGATCCGGTTAAGGTTCAGGCCATTCATGATTGGATTCAACCCACATCCGTGAAGAGCCTTCAGAAATTTTTGGGTTTTGCAAATTTTTATCGCCGGTTCATTGCTAACTTCTCCAGCGTGGTTAAACCCTTGACTGATTTGACAAAAAAAGGCGCTGATGTGGCGAATTGGTCCTCTACGGCTGTCTCTGCCTTTCAGGAGCTTAAACGCTGATTTACTTCTGCTCCGGTGTTGCGCCAACCAGATGTTTCTCTTCCGTTTCAGGTTGAGATTGATGCTTCTGAGATTGGGGCAGGGGCCGTTTTGTCTCAGAGGGATTCTGTTGGTTCTTTGATGAAACTGTGTGCCTTCTTCTCCCGCAAGTTTTCGCCTGCTGAACGCAATTATGATGTCGGCAATCGGGAGTTGTTGGCAATGAAGTGGGCGTTTGAGGAGTGGCGACATTGGCTTGAGGGGGCTAAGCACAGTATTGTGGTCCTGACCGATCATAAGAACTTGATTTACCTCGAGTCTGCCAAACGGCTGAGTCCTAGACAGGCTCGATGGTCCTTGTTTTTTTCCCATTTTGATTTTGTGGTTTCGTATCTTCCGGGTTCTAAGAATATTAAGGCTGATGCCCTTTCTAGGAGTTTTTTGCCTGATTCTCCTGAGGTCCTTGAACCGGTCGGCATTCTGAAAGAAGGGGTGGTCCTTTCTGCCATTTCCCCTGATTTACGGCGGGTTCTTTAGGAATTTCAGGCTGATAGATCTGACCGCTGTCCTGTGGGGAAATTGTTTGTTCCTGACAGATGGACTAGTAGAGTGATTTCTGAGGTTCACTGTTCTGTGTTGGCTGGTCATCCTGGTATTTTTGGTACCAGAGATTTGGTTGGTAGGTCCTTTTGGTGGCCTTCATTGTCACGTGATGTGCGTTCTTTTGTGCAGTCCTGTGGGACTTGTGCACGGGCCAAGCCTTGTTGTTCCCGTGCTAGTGGGTTACTTTTGCCATTGCCGGTCCCTGAGAGGCCCTGGACGCATATTTCTATGGATTTTATTTCTGATCTTCCGGTTTCCCAGAGGATGTCGGTTATCTGGGTTGTTTGTGACCGGTTTTCTAAGATGGTTCATTTGGTGACTTTGCCTAAATTGCCTTCCTCTTCAGAGTTGGTTCCGTTGTTTTTCCAGCATGTGGTTCGTTTGCATGGTATTCCGGAGAATATTGTGTCCGACAGAGGTTCCCAGTTTGTTTCTAGGTTTTGGCGGGCCTTTTGTGCTAGGCTGGGCATTGATTTGTCTTTTTCTTCTGCATTTCATCCTCAGACAAATGGCCAGACCGAGCGAACTAATCAGACTTTGGAGACTTATTTGAGATGCTTTGTGTCTGCCGATCAGGATGATTGGGTGGCCTTTTTGCCATTGGCCGAGTTTGCCCTTAATAATCGGGCTAGTTAGGCTACTTTGGTTTCGCCTTTTTTTTGTAATTTTGGTTTTCATCCTCGTTTTTCTTCTGGGCAGGTTGAGCCTTCTGACTGTCCTGGTGTGTATTCTGTGGTTGACAGGTTGCAGCAGATTTGGGCTCATGTGGTGGACAATTTGGTGTTGTCTCAGGAGGAGGCTCAACGTTTTGCTAACCGTCGTCGGTGTGTTGGTTCCCGGCTTCGGGTTGGGGATTTGGTTTGGTTGTCTTCCCGTCATGTTCCTATGAAGGTCTCTTCCCCTAAGTTTAAGCCTCGGTTTATTGGTCCTTATAGGATTTCTGAGATTATTAATCCGGTGTCTTTTCGATTGGCGCTTCCGGCCTCTTTTGCTATCCATAATGTCTTCCATAGATCTTTATTGCGGAAATATGTGGTGCCCGTTGTTCCCTCTGTTGATCCTCCGGCCCCTGTTTTGGTTGATGGGGAGTGGGAGTATGTGGTTGAGAAGATTTTGGATTCTCGTTTTTCGAGGCGGAGGCTTCAGTACCTTGTCAAATGGAAGGGTTATGGCCAGGAGGATAATTCTTGGGTTTTTGCGTCTGATGTCCATGCTTCTGATTTGGTTCATGCTTTTCATCTGGCTCATCCTGATTGGCCTGGGGGCTCTGGTGAGGGTTCGGTGACCCCTCCTCAAAGGGGGGGTACTGTTGTGAATTCTGCTTTTGGGCTCCCTCCGGTGGTTGTATGTGGTAATGCAGTTGCCTCTGAGTTGCAGTCCTGGTCAGGTGTATCTGCTGATTGCAGTTCTGACTGGGGTATTTAGGCGTGCAGGATTCATTAGTCCTTGCCAGTTGTCAATTGTTGTTGGGAGGTGTAGGACCTCTGCCTGGTTCCTCCTGCCTTTCTGCCAAATCAGCAAAGATAAGTGTCTGTTTTTTTTTCCTGTGGCACACATGTTGTGTGCTTCACAATTCAGTGCTATTCTTTGTGTTTTCTTGTCCAGCTTAGATTGTGTCAGTATTTTCTCAGTCTTGTTGGATTCTCTGGAGTGGCAGATATACACTGTGTTCCAAATTATTATGCAAATTGGATTTCAGTGTCGTAAAGATTTAATTGTTTTGTTTTTCAAATAAACTCGTGGATGGTATTGTGTCTCAGGGCTCAATGGATCACTGAAATCAATCTGTAACACATGTGATAATTAGTTTTTCAGGTGATTCTAATTAAAGGAAAACTACTTAAAAATGATGTTCCACATTATTAAGCAGGTCACAGGTTTCAAGCAATATCGGAAATAAAAAGGATCTCTCTCTTCCTGAAAAGCATCAAATAGTGCAATGCCTTGGTCAAGGGATGAAAACAATAGATATTTCCCGAAAACTTAAGCGTGATCATCATACTGTGAAGAGATTTGTGGCTGAATCTGAGCACAGACGTGTTCGTGCTGATAAAGGCAGAATGAGGAAGGTTTTTGCCAGTCAAGTTAATCGGATTAAGAGAGCAGCTGTTAAAAAGCTATTACAAACCAGCAAACAGATATTTGAAGCTGCTGGTGCCTCTGGAGTCCCTCGAACTTCAAGGTGTAGGATCCTTCAAAGGCTTGCTGTGGTGCATAAACCTACTATTCGGCCACCGCTAAACAGTTTTCACAAGCAGAAACGGTTGTAGTGGGCCCAGACATACATGAAGACTAATTTTCCAACAGTCTTGTTTACTGATGAGTGTCGAGCAACTGTGGATGGTCCAGATGGATGGAGTAGTGGATGGCCACCATGTCCCAACAAGGCTGCGATGTCAGCAAGGAGTGGAGGAGTCATGTTTTGGGCCGGAATCATGGGGAAACAGCTGGTAGGGCCCTTTAAGGTTCCTAAAGGTGTGAAATTGACCTCTGCAAAGTACATAAAGTTTCTGACTGACAACTTTCTTCCATGGTATAAAAAGGAGAAACGTGCCTTCAGGAGCAAAATCTTCTTCATGCATGACAACGCACCATCTGAAGCTGCAAAGAAAACCTCTGAGTCATTGGCTGCTATGGGCATAAAAGGAGATAAACTCATGGTGTGGCCACCATCTTCCCCTGACCTCAACCCTATAGAGAACCTTTGGAGTATCATCAAGCAAAAGATCTATGAGGGTGGGAGGCAGTTCACACCAAAACAGCAGCTCTGGGAGGCAATTCTGACTTCATGCAAAGAAATACAAGCAGAAACTCTCCAAAAATTCACAAGTTTAATGGATCCAAGAATTGTGAAGGTGATATCAAAGAAGGGTTCCTATGTTAACATGTAACTTGGCCTGTTAGGATGTTTTGGAGTTAAATAGCTTTTTTGTTCAGTGAATGTGACCTCCTAATGCTGCAAATTCCACAATTGAGCATTTTCAGTTCTTTAAAACATATCAAATGTTTAGAAATTCTACTGTGCATAATAATTTGGAACAGTGCATTTTGAGTTTTTATTCATTTTGGAGATTATACTGTTATCATTGGGAGGTTTCTCAATAAAATTCAATGTATAATCTAACGGGTGATGACTTTTATTAGACTGACTGTCATTTGCCCCGACCTTTTAGGAAAATCTGAGAAAAATGTAATTTGCATAATAATTTGGAACATAGTGTACATTCCATGTCTTTAGTTAGATTGTGGAACTTTTTGTATTATCTGCTGTGGATATTTTTGGAAGGGTTTTAATACTGACCGCATAGTAATCTGTCCTATCCTTTCCTATTTAGCTAGAGTGGCCTATTTTGCTAAATCCTGTTTTCTACCTGCGTGTGTCTATTCTTCTCCTACTCACAGTCATTATTTGTGGGGGGCTGCCTATCCTTTGGGGGTCTGCTCTGAGGCAAGGTAGCATTCCCATTTCCATCTATAGGGGTATTTAGTCCTCCGGCTGTGTCGAGGTGTCTAGGGTATGTTAGGCACACCCCACGGCTACTTCTAGTTGCGGTGTTAGTTCAGGATTTGCGGTCAGTACAGGTTCCACCGACTCCAGAGAAAGTTTCATGCGGCTCCAAGGTCACCAGATCCTAACAGACATCGGGTTCGTCTATGGACGATTACGAGGTGAACGCTATCCTGGGGTACAATGTGGTACTTGGCAAAAAATTTTATCAGGTGGACTGGAAGGGCTGTGGTCCTGAGGACAGGTCTTGGGAGCCGGCTGAGCACATTCGGGCTCCGCAGCTCATTGCTGCCTTCGAGCATAGCGAGGTCCAAGGAGTGGGGTAATGTTAGGGGCCGAGTTCCCACTTCTGCACAGGGGGAATCTCGGGCCGTTTCTGCTGCGGTCTCCCATTCTTCTTCTGCCGCAGTGGAACCTGCTCAGCGGAGACACCGGTCCCAGCGTCTGGGTCAGTCTCACTCTGTGCTTAGGGTTGCTGGTGCTTTTCCAGCTTCTACCTTTAAAGCCAGTGCTGGGCAGCGGCGAGCAGACACTTTTGGGACTAAGTCCTGCTTTTTCCCTTCTGAGCATGCCCAGGGTGAGATCTCCCGTTGGAGATCAAGGGTCACATGCTCAGATACTGCAGCGGATCCCATTGGTCCTCCAGGAAGGTCCTGAAGGTGCTGAACTTCTGTGGCAGCTTCCCATTGGTCCTTTTCTGGAAGGTCCTGTTCGTGCTGCAGCTATATAAGCTTCGCATGACCGCATGGCCATGCGCTAGTGTACAATTGTATACGTGTGTTTGTTGATGAGTGCAATTCGTTCCTTAAATATCCCATCCCTAAAGTATGACTGCTTGCGTATGGTGTATGGCTGCTATCTAGCGCCCGACTAAACTCACAAAGTGTTACTCACGATACAGCGTCTATTGCTGTGACCGCCAGTGCGGCGCCACACGCCTGGAGAGCGCTTCCTAACCCACGTCTGGGTGATTAGTGGTGTCAGCCTGCACGGCACAGCTCGCACTCTTGTGCTTTATATTATTTCCATTAGTTTCCTATTACACCCAGTTGCGGTGTTGTGTGCAAGTAGTCTGTACGGACTTCAATCCTGAGTCTAGGGACTGAGTTCGGCGACTCCTTGCTTGCGCTCTTTTGTGCGGTATTGCGGCCCTGTGAAGTAACAGGGTTCGCTTCCACCGCCATATAGTGCAGCCATTTACTAGCAGCAGGTTTCTCATGCACGGTGGACCCCGGTCTGTGAACGCACCTAATATTATTTCACCTCATACTTGGTGCGTTCCGCCAGCCCTAACACTATCTATCTATAGCTATATCTATCGTATCTATCTATCTATCTATCTATTGTATCTATCTATCTATCGATCATATCTATCTATCTATAGCTATATCTATTGTATCTATCCATCTTATCTATCTATCGTATCTCTCTCTGTCTCTATCTATCTATCAATCTATCTATAGCTATATCTATAGTACCTATCTATCCTATCTTTATATAGATCTATTTTTAGCTATATCTATCGTATCTATCTATCTATCTATCTATCTATCTATCTATCTATCTATCTATCATATCTATCTATAGATATATCTATAGCTATATATATGGTATCTATCTATCTATCTATCTATCTATCTATCTATCTATCTTATCTATCTATCCTATCTATCTACCTATCTATCTATCTATCTATCTGTCTATCTATCATATCTATCTATCTATTGTATCTATCAATATATCTATCTATTATCTATCTATCGATATATCTTTCCATAGATACATATCTTTCTATAGATAGATATGTCTATAGATAGATAGATAGATAGATAGATAGATAGATAGATAGATAGATAGATAGATAGATAGATTAGATATAGCTTTAGTTCATCCAGTTTCTTATTCGGAGCTGAAGTTGGCTTCTTATTCAGCTTTTTTTTCTTTTCTGCTTTTTATAGGTTTAACAGCAAAAAAATAATCATCACAATAGTAACATACACTGCAGCGAGGAGCCCTGATGTGAATACACTTTTAAACAGCTGCAAAAATTATAAAACTGGCACAAAAATGGACATCAAAGTAGGTACTGAAGGGCATTAATGAAAAGGTTAAATGATTTTGGGCCTCTGATATCACACTGCAGACACAAAGAACAGGGAGCCCCACATCAAAACCAGGTCTCTCCAGATTGGCCCAAATGGGTTCTGGGCATCAGAACTGGCATCAAAGTGGACAAACAGTCGATTTTGGTAATTTAAAGTAACTGATGTTTTTAATGGGTTAAATGACTTTGAGCCACTGATCTCACATATCTACTAATGCATATTGATGCTTCATATCAAACCCAGGACCCGCTAGCCTGGTCTAAATGAGTTCTGGGTATCAGAACTGGCATCAAAGTGGGCAAACAGACGATTTTCATAGATGTGTATTCTTAGTGGGAGATCAGCGGCCCAAAGTCATTTAACCCCTTAAAAACATCAGTGACTTATTCAAATCTGTAAAAAGTGGCTGTTTGCCCACTTTAATACCAATTCTGATGCCCAGAACTCATTTGAGCCAGGCTGGAGGGACCTGGGTTTGATTCAGGGGATCAATATCTGTGTATTTTAAGAGTGAGATCAGTGGCCCTTTCACTAACACCCTTTGGTGCCCACTTTGATGCCCATTTTTGTGCCAGTTTTATAGTTTTTGTAGCTGTTTTTAAGTGTATTCACACCAGGGCTCCTCGCTGCATTGTATGTTATTATTGTGATGATTATTTTTTGTTGTTAAACCTATAAAAAACAGAAAAGCAAAAATTGCCGAATAAGAAACTGATGAATACACGGACACTATATACAGAGGTACTGTGTGTAGTGTCACTGGTGATCACTGTATTACCTGTACGCGGACACTATATACAGAGGTACTGTGCATAATGTCACTAGTGAACACTGTATTATCTGTACGCTAAACACTATATACAGAGGTACCTTGTATAATGTCACTGGTGATCACTGTATTACCTGTACATGGGCACTGTATACAGAGCTACTGTGTATAATGTCACCAGTGATCACTGTATTACCTGTACACTGACAGTAAATACAGAGTTCCTGTTTACAATGGCACTTAGTATTGTGGGGGTTTTTTTTATTAATGATCAGTATTGTAGTATTCAGTCACTATGTGGTGATAATATGTGGTTTTGTCATGGTGTGACAATATTTGTCCCTTGTATGTGGTATTAATGGTCACTTAAAAAAATGTATGTGACTTATTCCCTTAAAGAAAAATACATAAACATATATTTATTTTTAATAGTTTGCAGTAGAGTAGGGCCCGGCCAAAAGAGTCTATTGTGTCATGATGGCAGCTTAAAAATTATTTTGGCCAGAACAAAAGCTACTGGTTATATATGTGATCTGGTGTTTGATGGCATGATGAGTTAATATCTGATAGGTGAGGACGTGGTGGTGAAGTTGAGTTTTTCCAAGAGTTGGCGGTGGGATGGTGGAGGCAGAGCTGGGGTGGAGTCTGGGTGGAGTGGGGGCCTAAAAATTCATTCATTCCTCCATAGGGAATGAAAGAGGCCAAGCGCAGTGTTGCTGTAAGTGATCCGTTACGCGGCAGATGTGGAAAAACTGCCAGATCTGCCATGAATGGCAAAAATCGCTGATGTGAAAGTAGCCTAAGTCACTGCCAACACTGCCTGCATTAGTCATACTCACCAATGGGGGAGGCAGCACTAAAAGTTACTAGGGCAGCATAAACTCTAAATATGGCCCTGCATACATTGCAGTGCCCAGATTGTTGTAGTAACTAATACGTCGTAGTGCCCAGTACATTATTCCCAGCTTGTGTTTCTGGAGACATGCACCCATAAATTAAGTGGGCTCTCATCGCTATAGAAATGCTAAACATGTGGATGCTAAATCTGGTTTAGGCACATTGTGGGGCTCATTGTGTCCCCAGTCATTTTCATAAGCAGCAGGTGGAAAGCCAAGGGCTAATATTAATCTTCTGAGAAGGAATGCAATATCGCTAAAGGTTCTCAGGCTATTGATATCAACTCATAGCTGTTTGCTTAACCTTTACTAGTTATTTTATGGGGTGATCCCAGAAAAGGAATGACATAGGATCCCCCCATAATTGCAAACCAGGAAAAGTTAAGCAGACAGCTGTGAACTGATATTAGTAGCTAGGGAAGGGGCCAGGGAAATTGGTCCTCCTTCTAGGCTAAGAACATCAGCCCTCAGCCACCCCAGAAATGGCAGATCAATAAGATATGCAAAATATGGAGCTTAGCGTCGCTCTTCCCACTTGCCATGTGTCAGTGGCAAGTGGGGTAATAGTTGTGGGGTTGATCTCAGCTTTGAAATTGCAGCTGACATCAAGCCCAGGGGTTAGTAATGGAAAGGCATCTATAAGACGCACCCTCATAGTAGGTTTGTAAAAACCCAGCATTAATAACATTCTTTATTAAAAGTAAAAATCAACACCCTGCTTTATACATTTATTGAAAAATAAAAAAACTAAATTAAACTAACCTTGCCCCTATTGCGTTGAAGACCTTGCTCCATGTAAAAGAAAATAATAAATAACCATTATATTCACCTTACACCTAATCCACTGAAGCCCTTGTCCCTTGTTAAAAAAGGAAAAAAAATAAACAGCTAAATCCCTCACCTGTCCCACGTGAAGATAATCCATACTGTCCAACGATGATCCGGATAATTTGGATAGTTGTCACATAAGTGATATGACTACTATCCCCACCAGCTGGAACACACTGACAGGAACTTAATTGCTCCTCCAGTGTCTGCCCAGAGAAAGTTCACCGAAATTCAAACCTGATGAACCATGGTGACCTCACTTATGGCACCGCTCTCTGCGTAAAAACTTTCTTATGATATCTGTTTGTATTCAGTCCAAGATTTGAGGAATGGCAGGTGTGTTTATTGCTCCTGGCTGCTAGCAGCAAACAGCCCCTGATACTATCTGCTTGTATTCAGCACAAGTTTGGGGGAGTTGGGGAGTGGTCTTCTCCTGGCTGCTAGCTCCTGATAATATCTGCTTCCCTGCAATCCCAGATCAGGGAGCAGGCTAACTGTCCTACCTCTCCATGTGCCAGATCAAGCCATTTTCCACCCATTTTTCCCACACAAGGTTTTAATTGAGAGCTATGCCTAGTATCCTTTTCCCTTCACATTTAGATGAGGTCTATTCTGACACATAGGACATTTAGTGGTTAGGGACCATCCATATTAAAAGTTAAACCTCCCTATGATATTCTTAGGAAATGTTTCCCTTCTGGTCAGTAATAGGGTTTGTCCTTCTTTAGGTGAAAAAATAGGTACAGAAAAGAAGTATAAATGCACATGGCATGCAACCAGTCTTATTAAGTACTTTTATGCCTATATTATAGTACATGGTCTGGGAATGTCAATGTAATTAAGCAAAATTGAAAATTAACAAGATGAAAAGCATTATACAGTAGCATGTACAAGTTTGGGCATCCCTCGTCAAAATTACTGTTATTGTGAACAGTTAAGCAAGTTAAAGAATAAATTGTCTCTAAAATGCCTAAAGTAAAATATGGGGTCTAAGGGGTATCGTTTCTCCTTATGGAGAGTGACATACCATCTCTGGCTTGTCAAGGTGTCTGCGAATTGAGATACTGATTTGGCTTTTATCCTAAGTCATATTGCACGACTCGTTAGAGGGTTGATTGTGACTTGTAGGATCGCTACTTCCAACAGGTGGCGCTATAGAGTTAAGTCCTCTTCTTCTCAGAAGAGGCAATTTGCATATAAAGTAAAATATGTCACATTTCCTTTGCATTTTAGGCACAGAAAATATTTACTGTATTTTTTTTCATCTTTAACACTTTAAAAATTGCAAAAAGGAAAATGGCCGTTGCAAAACCATGTAGTGTTAATACTTAGCAGTACCTCCTTTTGAAAATATCATAGCTTGCATATGGTTTTTGTAGACAGTCAAGAGTCTTTCATTTCTTGTTTGAGGAATTTTCATCCATTTTTCCTTGGAAAATTCTTCCAGTTCTGTAAGATTCCTGGGTCGTCTTGCAATCACTGGTATTTTGAGGTCTAGATACATATTTTCAATGATGTTAAGATCAGGGGACTGTGAGGGCCATTGTAAAACCTTCAGCTCATGCCTTTTGAAATAGTTTATTGTAGTTTGTTTAGGATCATTATCCATTTGTAGAAGCCATCCTCCTTTCAACTTCAGTTTTTTTACAGATGGTGTTATGTATACCTGTAAAATGTTCCATGTGCTATTAGCTGCAACACAACCCCAAAACATGATTGATCCACCCCAATGCTTATTGATTGTCGTTATGTTCTTTTCCTGAAATTTTATACCCTTTTTTCGCCACACATACCTTTGATCTTTGTGGTCAAAGAGTTCTATTTTAACCTCATCGGTCTACAGGACTTGTTTCCTAAATGCATCAGGCTCATTAGGTGTTATTTTGCATACTTATGATGCTGAATATTTTGGTGAGGACACAGGAGAAGTTTTCTTCTGATGAAGGCCATATTTGTACAGGTGTATCTCAACAGTAGATTAATGTACCACAACTCCAGAGTCAGCTACATCTTTCTGAATGTCTTTTGCAGTCAAGCAGGGATTCTGATTTGTCTCTCAAGCAATCTTATGAACAGATCTCACTGAAATTTTGCTTGTTCTTGCAGACCTTATCTTGACCTCTACTGTTCCTGTTAACTGTCATTTCTTAATTACATTTCGAACTGAGGAAATGGCAACTTGAAAAGGCTTTGCTATCTTCTTATAGCCTTCTCCTGCTCTGTGGGAGTACTAGCCAGCTGCTTAGAAGAACCCATGGCTGCTGTTTTTAGGCACAAATTTAGAGGACGCTTGGTTTTTATAAAGGTAGGAAATTTGCATCGCCTGACCTTTCCAAATGATAGGTCTGAAAATTTGGTCAAAGTTGTCTGAGCACACAAATTTCCAAGGGTGCCCAAACTTTTGCATTGGCCCATTTTCTTTTTGGCCATTTTAAAAATATACAGGTGCTTCTCATAAAATTAGAATATCATCAAAAAGTTAATTTATTTCAGCAGAGTGATTTTTTTCAAGTGTTTACTTCTGTTAATGGTGATGATTATGGCTTACAGCCAATGAAAACTAAAAAGTTATTATCTCAGTAAATTAGAATACTTTATAACACCAGCTTGAAAAATAATTTTAAAATCTGAAATGTTCAGTAAATTCACTCAATACTTGGTTGGGGATCCTTTTGCATCAATTACTGCATCAATGGAGGCAATCAGCCTGTGGGATTACTAAGTTGTTATGGAAGCCCAGGTTGCTTTACTAGCAGCCTTCAGCTTGTCTGCATTGTTGGGCCTGGTATCTCTCATCTTCCTCTTGACAATACCCCATCATTTCTCTATGGGGTTAAGGTCAGGCAAATTTGCTGGCCAATCAAGCACAGTGAAACCGTTGTTTTTAAACCAGGCATTGGTACTTTTGGCAGTGTGGACAGGTGCCAAGTCCTGCTGGAGAATGAAATTTCCATCTCCAAAAAGCTTGTCGGCAGAGGGAAGCATGAAGTGCTCTCAAATTTCCTGGTAGATGACTGCACTTACTTTGGTCTTGACAAAATACAGTGGATCTACACCAGCAGATGATATGGCTCCTCAAACCATCACTGATTGTGGAATCTTCACACTAGACCTCAAGCAGCTTGGATAGTGTGACTCTCCTCTCTTCCTCTAGACTCTGGGACCTTGATTTCCAAATGAAATGCAAAATTTACTTTAATCTGAAAATAACACCTTGGACCACTGAACAACAGTCCAGTTCTTTTTCTCCTTGGCCTAGGTAAGACGCTTCTGGCGTTGTCTATTGGTCATGAGTGGCACTACACAATGAATGCTACACTTGTAGCCCAAGTCCTGGATATGTCTGTGTGTAGTGGCCCTTGAAGCAATGACCCTAGCAGCAGTCCACTCCTTGTGAATCTCCCCCAAATTTTTGAATGGC
Organism: Ranitomeya variabilis; assembly: GCF_051348905.1. Taxonomy (NCBI): domain Eukaryota; kingdom Metazoa; phylum Chordata; class Amphibia; order Anura; family Dendrobatidae; genus Ranitomeya; species Ranitomeya variabilis. The sequence goes on from NC_135234.1 coordinate 515,767,769, forward strand.
CTTTTCATAACAATCCTTTCAAGACTGCAGTTATCCCGGTTGCTTGTGCACCTTCTTCTAAAACACTTTTTCCTTCCACTCAACTTTCCATTAATATGCTTGGATGCAACACTCTGTGGACAGCCAGGTTCTTTAGCTATAACCTTTTGTGGCTTTCTCTCCTTGTGGAGTGTGTCAATGACTGCCTTCTGGACATCTGTAAAGTCAGCAGTCTTCCCCATGATTGTTGAGCCTTCTGAAAAAGACTAAGGGTACCGTCTCACAGTGGCACTTTGGTCGCTACGACGGCACGATCCGTGACGTTCCAGCGATATCGTTACGATCTCGCTGTGTCTGACACGCTACTGCGATCAGGGACCCCGCTGAGAATCGTACGTCGTAGCAGATCGTTTTAAACTTTATTTCGCCGCTGGATCACCCGCTGACATCGCTGCATCGGCGTGTGTGACGCCGATGCAGCGATGTCTTCACTGGTAACCAGGGTAAATATTGGGTTACTAAGCGCAGGGCCACGCTTAGTAACCCGATGTTTACCCTGGTTACCATTGTAAATGTAAAAAAACCCAAAACACTACATACTTACATTCCGGTGCCTGTCACGTCCCCGGGTGTCCGCTTCCCTGCACTCCTCCTGCATCCTTTGTCAGCGCCGGCCGGCCGTACATCAGAGCACAGCAGTGACGTCACCGCTCTGCTTTACGGCCGCGCTTACACAGGATGCAGGAGGAGTGCAGGGAAGCGGACGCCCGGGGATGTGACAGGCACCGGAATGTGAGTATGTGGGTTTTTTTTTACATTTACAAAGGTAACCAGGGTAAACATCAGGTTACTAAGCGTGGCCCTGCACTTAGTAACCCGATGTTTACCCTGGTTACCCGGGGACTTCGGCATCATTGGTCACTGGAGAGCTGTCTGTGTGACAGCTCCCCAGCGACCACACAAGGACTTTCCAACGATCACGGCCAGGTCGTATCGCTGGTCGTAATCTTTAGAAAGTTGCTGAGTGTGACGGTACCCTAAGTGACCTTTTTAAATACTTAGGAAGCCTTTGCAGGTGTTTTTGTTAATTATTCTAATTTACTGAGATAATGACTTTTTGATTTTCATTGGCTGTAAGCCATAATCATCAACATTAACATAAATAATGCTTGAAATAGATCACTCTGTTTGTAATGACTCTATATAATATAAGATATTCACATTTTGTATTGAAGAACTGAAAAAAATTAACTTTTTGATGTTCTTCTAGTTTTGTGAGAAGCACCTGTGTATATATAGATATACTGTATATATACTTTAGGCCTTTTAGAGAACTTTTCATCCTAGTTAGTGAAGTTCTATGGAGTCAGCATTGCTCAGATGACACATGGACAATGATATGAAAGGTGTGAGATTTTTTTTTACCTTAAGAGATAAAAGAATGTGTATAAATCATATAAAATACATAAAAATGTATTGTAGGTAACTTAAAGGGAACCTGCCACCTCAAATTGGCGAGATATTAAAATGAGTTTTTACTGGTTAGATGGGTGGCGTATCCTCATCATTTCTCCACCCTACTACGGGCAAAGCCGAAAAGCATTAGTGCGCATGTGCCTGTGCACTATGTCCCGGAAGTATTTTGCTGTGTTCCGGGACATAGTATGCGGGCGCATGCGCAGTAATGCTTTTCGGCTTTGCCCGCAATAAGGCAAAGCATACTGCGCGTGCGCCACTGAAGACTGCATGGCGCACGCGCCAACTATGGCGCATGCATACTCTTATTTACTAAAATATTGCGGAAAACAGGGACAGACAGGCTGGAGAAATGACGAGGATACGCCGCCCATCTAACCGGTAAAAACTCATTTTAATATCACGCCAATTTGAGGTGACAGGTTCCCTTTAATTCAATAAAACAGAACACATACACTATGTTCCAAATTATTATGCAAATGACATTTTTCTCGGATTTTCCTAAATGGTCAGTGCAAATGACAGTCACTCTAATAAAAGTCATCACCCGTTAGAGTATACATCGAATTTTATTGAAGAAACCTCCCAATGATAACAGTATAATCTCCAAAATGAATAAAAACTCAAAATGCACTGTTCCAAATTATTAGGCACAGTAGTATTTCTAAACATTTGATATGTTTTAAAGAACTGAAAATGCTCATTTGTGGAGTTTGCAGCATTAGGAGGTCACATTCACTGAACAAAAAAGCTATTTAACTCCAAAACATCCTAACAGGCCAAGTTACATGTTAAGATAAGAGCCCTTCTTTGATATCACCTTCACAATTCTTGTATCCATTGAACTTGTGAGTTTATGGAGAGTTTCTGCTTGTATTTCTTTGCATGAAGTCAGAGTAGCCTCCCAGAGTTGCTGTTTTGATGTGAACTGCCTCCCACCCTCATAGATCTTTTGTTTGATCATACTCCAAAGGTTCTCTATAGGGTTGAGGTCAGGGGAAGATGGTGGCCACACCATGAGTTTATCTCCTTTTATGCCCATAGCAGCCAATTACTCAGAGGTATTCAATGTCATGCATGAAGATGATTTTGTTCCTGAAGGCATGTTTCTGCTTTTTAGACCATGGAAGAAAGTTGTCAGTCAGAAACTCTATTTAGTTTGCTGAGGTCATTTTCACACCTTCAGGAACCTTAAAGGGCCCTACCAGCTGATTTCCCATGATTCCAGCCCAAAACATGACTCCTCCACCTCCTTGCTGACGTTACAGCCTTGTTGGGACATGGTGGCCATCCCTCAACCATCCACTACTCCATCCATCTGGACCGTCCAGGGTTGCTCGATACTCATCAGTAAACAAGACTGTTTGAAAATTAGTCTTCATGTATGTCTGGGCCCACTGCAACCGTTTCTGCTTGTGAACACTGTTTAGGAGTGGCCGAATAGTAGGTTTATGTACCACAGCAAGCCTTTGAAGGATCCTACACCTTGAGGTTCAAGGGAATCCAGACGCACCAGCAGCTTCAAATAACTGTTTGCTGCTTTGTAATGGTATTTTGGCAGCTGCTCTCTTAATCCAATGAATTTGTCTGGCAGAAAACTTCCTCATTATGCCTTTATTTGCATGAACTCTGCCTGTGCTCTGTTTCAGTCACAAATCTCATCAGAGTATGATGATCACTCTTACGTTTTCTTGAAATATCTAATTTTTTCATACCTTGTCCAAGGCATTGCACTATCTAACACTTTTCAGCAGCAGAGAGATCCTTTTTATTTCCCATATTGCTTGAAACCTGTGACCTGCATAGTAATGTGGAACATCATTTTTGAGTAGTTTTCCTTTAATTAGAATCACCTGGAAAACTAATTATCACATGTGTTTAAGATTGATTTCAGTGATTCATTGAGCCCTGAGACACAATACCATCCACGAGTTTATTTGAAAAACAAAACAATTAAATCTTTATGACACTTAAATCCAATTTGCATAATAATTTGGAACACAGTGTATTTATTATTTTTCACGTCTTGAATTAGCATCTTATAATCATTATTTTCTAATATTATTGTATGGCATTAGGTATAATTTAGCACGGCATGCCATAGTTTGAACTATATTGTCATGTATCATAGTAAAATCCAATATCCAAGATATTGTAGATATTAAAGAAAAAGTGAAGTATCTCAATTTAAGGTCTTTTTTGTAGACATGTTCATTTGATCTCCCAGCGCCGACTGACAACTATAATGATCAGTAAACTAATAGCTCATATTCTAGTAGATAGTTATAAAAATGGGTCAGTTCCATCATCTGTGACGGGAAGAACAAGATGTTCAAGCAAATTGTCTCTGTTTGCAGGGCCATCCAGACACAGAGAATTAACGTAACACGCAGAGCAGTTGTTAAGGTGATTATTTCATTCATGGATAACAAGACAACTGAAAATACTGATATAGTGGTTCATGGTTGTTTTGAGCACTAATGGCCTCATTAATCAGTGTCCACTAACACCGCTATAATGACCTTTACACATTCATAATCCTAGTGAAGTATTATATTTTAACCAAAGTGTAGAAAATTCTTTAGATTATGTCAAGCGTCAAAAATACAGCAGTAATTTGGACACTTTTCATTTGTACAATTTTATATGGACTTTCATATACAATCTTGAGAAATTCTGTTCTTTAAATGACTATTCTGAAATAATAACAGTATAGTCTACATAGACCTAGCATGTATTACAAAAATATACCATTCAGCTAAGGTCAGTTAGGAAAAGTATAATTTAACAATTTTTTGAGTAACTCTATGAAAAGTTTTTGAAAGCAACAAATTTACTGAAAGTTGAAATTATCAGAAATTGTTTTTTCTATACTCACTTTTGAATATTTTTTAAGAATTTGTCTAAGAATATATTTTTGTAAAAATGTGTATAAAAAGCACTTCCTTATTAATTCCCATCACATATATGCCCACAGTTTAATATTAAGGAAACATTTTTTTGTTAGACTTTATTTTTTAATCCTTAATCCTTATATCCCCAGAACATAATAATACATCCAAGGTAGGTAGTGGATCTATGTAGCAGGTGCAGGAGCTATGCCTATTCCAAACAGGCATGTGCCAGCTTACAACCACATTTTTTTTATCCAACTATCATTGCTGTTGTTAAATCACACAAATACCACGGTCAATTGCAGCTGCATTTAAAGGGAACCTGTCAAATAACATTATTAACCTGTGGATATGGGCTTAATCTGCAGGTTAATAGTGTTCTAAAGTTGCAGGGCCACCACACTGTATGCCCAGCTGACAGGAATAAGTAAAATTTATTCCTCATGGCAGCATTAGGCCATGTTCACACGTTGCGGTTTTTACGGCGGATACGCAGCGTTTTTGACGCTGCGGATCTGCAGCAGTTTCCCATGTGGTTTACAGTACCATGTAAACCTATGGAAAACCAAATCCGCTGTGTTCATGCTGGAGAAAAAAAGCTCGGAAACGCAGCGTTTCTGCACCCATTAACTTGCATTGAGTCGGGCACATCCGCAGCAAAACAGCAGATGTAAAAAAGATCTGCGGTTTAGCTGCGGGTGAAACGCTGCAAATCGGGAGGGGGGAGTGTATGGGCAGAGTGTGGGTGGAGACTGTGCGTGTCTGTGTGTGCGGGCGGAGTCTGTGCGGGGCTTCCGGGGGTCTGTGCGGAGCTCTCGGGGGTCAGTGCGGGGGTCTGTGCGGGCTTCCAGGGATCTGTACGGTCTCGGGGGTCTGGGCGGGGCTTCTGGGGGTCTGTGCGGGGCTCTCTGGGGTCTGTGCAGGGCTGCCGGGGGTCTGTGCGGGCTGCCAGGGGTCTGAGCGGGGCTCTCGGGGGTCTGTGCGGGGCTGCCAGGGGTCTTTGTGTGTGTGTGTGTGTGTGTGTGCAGGCATCGTCCGATGGGACTACAAGTCCCATCGGGCTATGCCTGCTACAGTGACAGTGATTGACACATTAGCCAATGATGGGACAGTAGTAGTCCCATCATCCGGCTAATGTGTTGAATGTAAAAAAAACCCACAAGCATATAACATACAATATATAACATACAACATATAACAGTACATACAACATACAACATATAACAGTACATACAACATACAACATATAACAGTACATACAACATACAACATACAACAGTACATACAACATATAACATACAACAGAACATACAGCATATAACATACAGCATACAACATATATCAGTACATACAACATATAACATACAACATATAACAGTACATACAACATATAACATATAGCATACAACATATAACGGAACATACAACATACAACATATAACAGTACATACAACATACAACAAATAACATGCAATACATACATACAGTACATTCATACATTACATACAATACATACATATAGACATACAGTACTTATAACATAGAGTACATACTCACCATCACCTTGTCACCTTGATCCCCGAAGCCAGTGTCACCTGTAAAAAATATTAAAATAATAAACAAACACTATACTCCCTGATCCGCAGAAATCCAATTAATACGAGTGTCCCACGAAAATCTCCCGCTGAGAGCAGCTACATCAGCTGATGCAACCGCTCTCCAGGGGCTCCAGGAATGCAATGACAGAAGGTATCCTTCCGCACTGTATTCCTCCGCCACTGTAAAAAATAGTCCCTAGTTTCACTTGTGGCACTGCTGTGTGAGAAAGTTCCCATGCAGCTTTGCAATAAAGTGAGACCCTGAACTCAGGTAACCTCTTCAGTGATGCACTGCAGGAACCATTGTCTCCTGTCAGTGTGTCACTGGAGGTCTATAGAGCAGTGACATCACCCGATGTCACTGTTCTATAGGGGAGATCATCGTGGGACACTCGTTATTAATTGGACTGCGTCGGACAGGGAGTATACAGTTTATTATTTTTAATTTTTTACAGGCGATCGAGTATGGTAAGCATGGTTAAATTAAGAATATTAAAATACTTTTTTCTGGCTGTGTCTTTATTTTTTTACTCTTTCACTACTCTAGAACTAATAATGGATAGGCATCTTATTGACCCCTCTCCATTATTAACTGGGCACACTGTCACCTTACATTAGCAGGCAACATTAACCCCTTATTACCCCATATCCCACCGCTACTCAGGAGTGGGAAGAGAGGGGCTAAGTGCCGGAATTGGCCCATCTTACAGATGCGCCATTTCTGGAGCGGCTGCGGGCTGGCATTTGTAGCCAGGGGGCAATATCCATGGCCCCTCTCTGGGCTATGAATATCAGCCCGCAGCTGTCTGCATAGCCTTTCTGGCTATAAAATATAGGGGGACCCTACCACATTTTTTGGGGGGGTCCCCATATTTTACTAGCCAGAAAAGGCTACGCAGACAGCTGTGGGCTGATATTCATAGCCTGGGAGGGGGCCATGGGACCCTTTCCCAGGCTACAAATATTGGCCCCCGGCAATCGGCTTTCCCCCTCTGGAGCAGAAAATTTTGCGGGAGACCACGCCATTTTTTTCCATTTTTTTTTTTTATTAAACGTTCATTAAGAAACATAGGCCTTGCTATTATATATCTATGGATATATCTATGGATATAACTATGGCTACATCTATCTAAAGATATATTTATAGATAGCTATATCTGTAGATACATAGATATATCTATCCATATATCTATCTGGCTACTTTCACACATCAGGTTTTTGCCGTCAGGCCCAAACCGGCGAATTTTGAAAAAAATGGATCCTTTTTTTTCTGCCGGATCCGTTTTTTCTCATAGAGTTGTATTAGCACCGGATTGCACCTGATGGCCACATATTTCATCCATTTTTTGCGTACGTTTTCTCTGTCCACCAGAAACAGTTTTTTTTACGGATCCAGCTAAAAACGGATGAAACGTGAGGCCATGAGGCGCAATCCGGCGCCAATACAACTCTATGAGAAAAAACGGATCCAGCGAAAAAAAACGGATCTATTTTTTTCAAAACTCGCCGGATTATGCCTGACAGCAAAAACCTGATGTGTGAAAGTAGTCTAACTATCCATATATCTATCTACATCTATCTATCTCATTCCTTCTATCTATCTATCTGGGACGAAGCCCAATTGGTGCGCCAGTTAACAAAATGGTGGAACGTGCAAGTATATACCTTCTGCGCATGCGCTAGTCGGCACTGCTATGTGTCTTGGAATTTTCCTTCCTGACATGCGCAGTTGAAACTACAGGACGCCAGACAGCGCGTGTATGAGCATGTACTGAATGGGGTAAGCCTTGGTGATAGTAATTTTTCTAAATTGAACACAGCTGTAAACTAATTGCTGATTTACATGTAAATGCTTTTGTATCATGTCTGCTTTATGCACGTTATAGTACTGCACTTTATGTGAATTTAATGGACACAAGTCACAGTTTGCACAATTCATATGTCACTTTGTATGATTGGATATGCTCTTTTTATTGTAATTGTTCTAAAAGACTGTAATTATTTGCACCCTTTATATACCTATCACATGTGCCTGTTCATTGCTTGAAAAAGGTTCGCATCTGTTAGAACTGAAATGTTGCTGAGATGGGCTAATAAAAGTAGCTCCTGCTTTTTCCACTACATACGGTGTGCTGCCTCCATCTTTTGGATTCCTATCTATCTATCTATCTATCTATCTATCTATCTATCTATCTATCTATCTATCTATCTATCTCTGTCTTTCTGTCTATCTATCTGTCTATCTATGTTTGTAATGGAGTGTTGGTTGGACAAATGTAAAAGAGGAGGTTGGACAAGACATGACATCACAAATCATTTTTTTGTTCAATAATACATCTTTATTTAGCTTTCAAAAATGCATACAAAATCGCATAAAAAAAGCATCAAAACCGCGCAAAATACGCATCAAAAACGCACCTGTGTTTTCTGCCAAGAGCTGCAGATTTAGTGCTGAAAAATCTGCAGGCAAATCTGCAACGTGTGCACATACTCTTAGGCTTTCAGCCGTAGGGGCATTGCTGAGGTGGCCTTAGTCACCTCACAGTAAAGAGTAAGCGGCAGCTGTTACCACACCACCAGCACTGACTGACAGCTAGTTCAGCAGTGCATCAATACAAAGTTGGCTGACAGTCAGTGTTGGGGCATGGTTACAGCCTTTACTCACTATGTACTAAACAATGAGTGAATAAGAGCCTTTATGACTGAAAGTTGGAGGCTGCCAGGAGGAATAAAGTTCATTTCCTCCCAGCAGCCAGGCTTTCAGTGCAGTGGCTACAGGGCTTTTGAATGTTATGAGTTTCCCAGAGTGAACAATGAGATAGAGAGGCTGCATAATGCTTGCCCCCAAAACCAGACAGGAAGCAGCAGGGGTGGCTGAAGAGGTGAATAGTGAAGTGAATATGTTTTTTTAAAATTTTTGCCAGCTCTCAACTATTCAGCAAGATGGTGGCCACAGCTGGCCAATATTTTGCCAAATTTACATTGAACAAATTTAAAAAAATCAGTATTTTCTAAAATGTAAATTCTACTTCTATTTCTTTTTATTAATATTGTGCCTTAAATATTGGTATTGCTTTATACGCCTAGAAAGTGAAAATGTGCTTAAGAGAAATGTGGTGTCAGTTGTTGATCATGTTAAAGAAGGAATATTGATCATTACTGAAGAATTACTACCACTTTGGCCACTTTTCCCTCCAAAACCATTATCCAAGAAATTTCTCTACTGACTTTTGTTGTACTTAAAACTTAATTCCTTGATTTATGGAGGCTTCAACATGAACAAAAAAACTATACATTTAGGCCATGTGCACATGTTCAGGATTTTTAGCGTTTTTTTCGCGTTTTTTCGCTATAAAAACGTGATAAAAACGTGAAAAAAACGCTAACATATGCCTCCTATTATTTACAAGGTATTCCGCATTTTTTGTGCAAATGTTGCGATTTTTTCCGCGAAAAAATCGCATAGCGGAAAAAAAAGCAACATGTTCATTAAAAATGCGGAATTGCAGGGATTCCGCACACCTAGGAGCCCATTGATCTGCTTACTTCCCGCACGGGGCTGTGCACACCATGCGGGAAGTAAGCAGATTATGTGCGGTTGGTACCCAGGGTGGAGGAGAGGAGACTCTCCTCCACGCACTGGGCACCATATAAGTGGTCAAAAAATAAGAAATAAAATAAAAAATAGTCCTATACTCACCATCGATGTCCCGCGCAGTGTTCCCGCCTCCACTGCACGCTGCCGTTCGGTTCCTTTAGCTGGTGTGCGGCGAAGGACCTAGCCGATGACGTCACTTTCCTGTGATTGGTCGTGAGCGGTCATGTGACCGCTCACGTGACCGTGACGTCACGGTAGGTCCTGTGCGCACAGACCAGCTATAGGAAGAGGAGCCGGACGCCGGTGATGAGATGTCTGGGTGAGTATAACCATTTTTTTATTTTTTTTATTATTTTTAAACATTCTATCTTTTACTATAGATGCTGCATAAGCTGCATCTATAGTAAAAAGTTGGTCACACTTGTCAAACAGTATGTTTGTCAAGTGTGACCAACCTGTCAGTCAGTTTTCCAAGCGATGCTACAGATCGCTTGGAAAACTTTAGCATTCTGCAAGCTAATTACGCTTGCAGAATGCTAAAAAAACGCGAAAAAAACGGAAAAAAAACGCAAAAAAAAAAATGCGGATTTCTTGCAGAAAATTTCCGGTTTTGTTCAGGAAATTTCTGCAAGAAATCCTGAACGTGTGCACATACCCTTAAAGCCACATAATGTGTACCCAAGATTGATTGACAGATTATTAGCCTTAAGGTACCGTCACACTAGGCGATATCGCCAGCAATCCGTGACGTTGCAGCGACCTGGATGGCGATATCGCTGTATTTGACACGCAGCAGCGATCTGGATCCCGCTGTGAAATTGCTGGTCGCTGCTAGAAGGTCTGCACATTATTTGGTCGCTAGGTCGCCGTGTATCGCCGTGTTTGACAGCAAAAGCGACGATACCAGCGATATTTTACACTGGTAACCAGGGTAAACATCGGGTTACTAAGCGCAGGGCCGCGCTTAGTAACCCGATGTTTACCCTGGTTACCAGCGTAAAAGTTAAAAAAACAAACAGTACATACTCACCTGCGCGTCCCCCAGCCTCTGCTTCCTGACACCAAAGCGCCGGCCCTAAACTGAAAGTGAAAGCAACAGCGGTGACGTCACCGCTGTGCTGTTAGGGCCGGAGCTCAGTCAGCGTCAGGATGCAGAGGCTGGGGGACGCGCAGGTGAGCATGTACTGTTTGTTTTTTTAACTTTTACGCTGGTAACCAGGGTAAACATCGGGTTACTAAGCGCGGCCCTGCGCTTAGCAACCCGATGCTTACCCTGGTTACCCGGGGACCTCGGCATCGCTGGTCGCTGGAGAGCGGTCTGTGTGACAGCTCTCCAGCGACCACACAGCGACGCTGCAGCGATCGGCATTGCTGTCGCTATCGCTGCAGCGTCGCTTAGTGTGACGGTACCTTTACACATAACAGTAGCATCTGTTGTAGTAATTTGGTTCCCACCAATTCAATTTCTATACCCCAATAGGGGTAGAAGGGATAGCCGACGGTGAGCGGGAGCTCCATCTGCGCAGGTAATAGGGTGCCAACCTCCGCTGATAGGTAGGGTGCATACAGTGAAGTGTAGGGTTAGGCACCACCCTGGCCTTTTTTATCGGATGTTGTTGTTGTGGTGATGGTTTGTGTAGTGCACCAATCATGATTTTCTTTCAAATTTAATTAATAAAAGGTAATTTTCAATCATTTAGCACTGGGGCTTTTCTTCTGAGAATTTGTTATAAAGTATATCCCCAAGCATCCCAAATACCTTGCAGATTCAACCAAGACATTAATGTTTTTTTTCCAATTTAATGATAATGGCCAAACATCTAGCAGTATTCTTGTGTGCACACAAAGCCTCAATTGGAGGTCAATTGGTAAAACAGTTTTCACATGACAAGAAGGTAGGACAGGAGCTTCTAATATAACTGCAAACTAAACTCTATGATCAAAAAAAAAGAAGTAAAAAGAAGATGCTATGTTTTGCAGATGGAGCTTTTGAGATTTTGCAACTTAACCACTAATTGCATCAGTGTGATGTTTGTAAATTTAATTTAGTCACAAGTGAGTTTAATAAAAAATCGTAAAGTGCAAAAATACACATACCTTAAGTATATGATGCTGCATGAAATAAAATAACCGACTCCGTCTGCATTTTGCAGATTATTATGCCTTTCTTTTTAATCTGCAAAGTCTACGATCAAAACTGTTATACCTCAAATGAAAGGTTTTCTAGATAGACTACATTTAGCTAAATTAGACCCCTCTCAGACTCAACAACTATCAGCACTTTTGTCTACACAAAAAAATTACAAAAGTTATTTATTTTCTTAAATCAAACAAGTCTCCAAGTTCAGATAAACTTTGAAATGAATTCCACAAAACCCACCATAAACTCTTTTGCTTCATTTCTCTCTAGTTAAAGTTTAACGAGGCGGCACACTAAGTTACATGTCTCTCAGAAATGTTAAAAGCTCTTATTATCACTCTTCCCAAGCTGAGGAAGTCTACTGGTGTTCTGTCTAATTTCATACCCATGTCCTAGTTAAATTCAGACTTGAAATTATATGCTAATCTGACATAATGCCTCTTATAATATATAGAGATCAGGTGGATTTTGTAAAAGGGTGACTTTTCATTAACGCATTAGCGGGGACAAGATGCTGTTGATCGCCTTCTCTGCTCCTTTCTCTGTATGTGGAAGAGTTCGATGTGTGCTTTGGATATATTTGTCAAAAACTCTATGTAAGTCTGGGTATAATCATGCCAATCTTGAAGCTACACACCCTTTATATACCCTTCCCTCTGCCCAATTATAAACATCTCAATCTATGTCTAAAAAATCCATTATAATTAATGCAACAAGACAAAGTTGCCCACGGTTACCAATCATTAATTTCTCTAATAATGGTGAACTGCCCTATCAGGGAGTCATAATTGTCAGGGCTTCAGAAAAAGGCCGTGACAAATTAACTGACATGACACAAACAATTTGTACCCGGCCTTACACATTTATTGAAAATCATCATCCTCTTGCAACTTCCCATACGTTATTTCGCAAAATTGAATGTGTCTTGTTTTAATTATCATTATGAGACTTGTCATGACTATGCTTTTACAAATATGAAACCTAGAAAACAAAAAAGGTGAGTGGAATTGGCACAATATTAGTTTAACTCTCATAAAGGGACAAAAAGGAATTAGATTGAGAATTTGTCATATTTTCCAGATTTTAGAATAAGTTACACCATTAAACAAAATTGGCTTTTTAAAAACTGTTTTAATTGTTTCCAGAGCTTTGGTAATGTAATATAAATGTTCGTTTGCTAGGGAAAAAACATTTCTGAGTAATAGTGTCATTAACTTCAGACACAAGCTCACATTTTAAGAGTTGTCTGCAGTTTAATAGGAAGGATTAGAAGAAAGTGTATGACATGTAATGGAACACCGGGTTGGAAATTTTCTTTTCATTTAGTTTGCATCCATATCTAATGGAACATCATTAGTATGTAAAATTGATCACTGGAAAATATATTCTAACAGATGATTGTCGGAATCAGGAAAAGATGCAGCCAAAGATAAAACTAAACCGAGGAGCTTTAATCTGCTACAATGAGCCATATGTAAAGTCATTAAAGTAATAGATATATATAATGTTTAGGAATATTTCTCTAGATTTTGATATCATACATTAAAGTGTATATAAAATGATTAAAAGTTGTCAACTAAAGGTTAAAAATGTCCCTTTCTACACTCACCGGCCACTTTATTAGGTACACCATGCTAGTAACGGGTTGGACCCCCTTTTGCCTTCAGAACTGCCTCAATTCTTCGTGGCATAGATTCAACAAGGTGCTGGAAGCATTCCTCAGAGATTTTGGTCCATATTGACATGATGGCATCACACAGTTGCTGCAGATTTGTCGGCTGCACATCCCAAAGATGCTCCATACAAGGCAGGATGGATCCATGCTTTCATGTTGTTTACGCCAAATTCTGACCCTACCATCCGAATGTCGCAGCAGAAATCGAGACTCATCAGACCAAGCAACGTTTTTCCAATCTTCTACTGTCCAATTTCGATGAGCTTGTACAAATTGTAGCCTCAGTTTCCTGTTCTTAGCTGAAAGGAGTGGTACCCGGTGTGGTCTTCTGCTGCTGTAGCCCATCTGTCTCAAAGTTCGACGCACTGTGCATTCAGAGATGCTCTTAGGCCTACCTTGGTTGTAACGGGTGGCGATTTGAGTCACTGTTGCCTTTCTATCAGCTCGAACCAGTCTGCCCATTCTCCTCTGACCTCTGGCATCAACAAGGCATTTCCGCCCACAGAACTGCTGCTCACTGGATTTTTTTTCTTTTTCGGACCATTCTCTGTAAACCCTAGAGATGGTTGTGCGTGAAAATCCCAGTAGATCAGCAGTTTCTGAAATACTCAGACCAGCCCTTCTGGCACCAACAACCATGCCACGTTCAAAGGCACTCAAATCACCTTTCTTCCCCATACTAATGCTCGGTTTGAACTGCAGGAGATTGTCTTGACCATGTCTACATGCCTAAATGCACTGAGTTGCCGCCATGTGATTGGCTGATTAGAAATTAAGTGTTAACAAGAAGTTGGACAGGTGTACCTAATAAAGTGGCCGGTGAGTGTAGGTAATGTAATAATATACAGTACAAGATGCTTCATGTTAAAGAGGACCTACCACGGTAGACCCACTAGTCTTTCTAGATTTTATTTTTAAAAAATGTATTACCCCAAATCAGGAGAAATGCAGATTTTTAAAGGAGGGTGTCCAACTCTTGCAGCAGTAATGAGGTGCAATTTAAACCTGTGACCATGGACACATTGCTGCAGTGATCTAAACAAATAGGAGCGAGAGAGCCAGCATATTGGCAGTAAAGGCCCCGTCTCACATAGCGAGATCGCTAGCGATATCGCTGCTGAGTCACAAGTTTTGTGACGCAACAGCAACCTCAGTAGCGATCTCGCTATGTGTGACACGTACCAGCGATCAGGCCCCTGCTGTGAGATCGCTGGTCGTGTCGGAATGGCCTGGACCTTTTTTTGGTCATTGAGGTCCCGCTGACATCGCTGAATCGGTGTGTGTGACACCGATCCAGCAATGTCTTCACTGGTAACCAGGGTAAACATCGGGTTACTAAGCGAAGGAGCGCTTAGTAACCCGATGTTTACCCTGGTTACCAGCGTAAATGTAAAAAAAAAAAAACCGTACATACTCACCATCTGATGTCCGTCAGGTCCCTTGCCGTCTGCTTCCTGCTCTGACTGTGAGCGCCGGCCGTAAAGTGAGAGCACAGCACAGCAGTGACGTTACCGCTGCGCTCTGCTCTCACTGTACGGCGGCACTGTCAGAGCAGGAAGCAGACGGCAAGGGACCTGACGGACATCAGATGGTGAGTATGTACGGTTTGTTTTTTTTTACATTTACGCTGGTAACCAGGGTAAACATCGGGTTACTAAGCGCGGCCCTGCGCTTAGTAACCCGATGTTTACCCTGGTTACCCGGGTGCTGCAGGGGGACTTCGGCATCGTTGAAGACAGTTTCAACGATGCCGAAGTCGTTCCCCTGATCGATGGTCGCTGGAGAGAGCTGTCTGTGTGACAGCTCCCCAGCGACCACACAACGACTTACCAACGATCACGGCCAGGTGGTATCGCTGGTCGTGATCGTTGGTAAATCGCTATGTGAGACGGGGCCTTAAGAGATTTGAAAGCAAAGCAAACAAAGCTGTATACAGTTTTCAAACCATTTGATGAAAGCATGCGTTGCCAAAAAATACGATACCTCTGATGGAGGAACCTGATTAATGTCACTGTATAGGCATAAGTTAGCCATAAGATACTATTAAAAAAATATGGATTAGCAAAAAATCCACATTCTTCCCCACCAGACTAAGGACAGTCATCTCGAATTTCAAATTCCTTTAATTTTGATACATCAAATGTGACAATCACACTGAAGATCCACTATCCACAATAACTATCTAGTAAGGTTCAGGTATCCTGATGAGACCTTCTCTCCACTTTACACTTGTTCTGCATGCCTATTCACTATACAGTGTATAAGACAGATTAGTGATGAGTAAATTTGTTTAGAAAACGATCGCCAAACATAAATTCGACATGAATATGACACATTCGGATTAGTGATCGGAAACACAAGCAAAATTTTAAAGAATCGGGAGAAATCAGTAACATTCTGTAAAAAGTGCAGGAAAATATTTGCGTTGCCACAAAAGTATTTCCAGAACTTTAGCAAAGAAAATGGTGGTGTGTCGTGAGCGTGGGACACGTGTTTGATGAGGTGAAGGGCTTTGCAGAGCTCAGAGGTGCGGCATGCTTGTGAACAGTATTTTTTCTTAACTTTATGTGTGCACATGTGCACATTGCGGCTAACCAATCAAGTCACAAGAAACATCCACAATGTACTGACACAATGGCTTGCATAATTGGCTAGCGAATATCTTGTTTTAGCACCATCTTGACATTGTAACAGCTCAGAGAGGTTGCTCCTGATGCTGGCATTGTTAGCACCTAGATTTTAGCTAGATAACTAGGCTGTTGTCTCTTACTCAGATAGTTTAGCTTGGATTTTTTTTTTGCCATTACTGAGGTCCACAGACAAAGACAGCACTGCACGTGTCATACAAGTGTGTTCTGCACTGCTTCTATTGTGATCCATGCAGGAGTATAGCATTCTGAATCTTATTTTTTCACTAGCTAAATGTGAAACAGAATGCCATATCCCACCTTGTCATTTAGTGGTGTGGTGACATTGTTCTGTCATTTGAGCTGTTGTGCATGAAGAGATATTTTGGGGGGGCAGTTGCTACCGTGATTAACCATGCCATATCTCACCTTATTTAGTGGCAATTAAATTCCACACTGTGCATAGCTCATGCACATTAAAAAAAATATTATTTTTTTCTGTTGCTAAATGTGTTGCAGCCTGATGTATTTCATGTTGTAATTTTGTGGCGGTGTTATGAAGCTGTCTGCAGACATAACGCACATTAAAAACAGTATAATTTTTTTCTGTTGCTGAACGTGATACATCTTGCCATATCCAACATTGTCATTTTATGGTGGTGATATGAAGCTGTCTGCAGACCTAACGCACATTAAAAAAATTATAATATTTTCTGCTGCAAAACGTGATACAGCCCGCCGTGTCCCACGTTGTCATTTTGTTGGGTTGAAATTAAGTTGTGCTAAACAAAAAAATTGTTTCTGTTGCTAAACGTGATACAACCTGCCATATCCCACATTGTAATTTTGTGGCGGTGAAATTGTTGTGTGAAGAGCTGTTGCACATAGAAAAACAACATTTTTATGGTTTTACAATCGTGATACAGCAGGCTAAATCCGAATTTGAAATTGTTTGGAGCATATCTTCTAGTTTATACAGGTATCATCCACACTAAAAAAAAATTCTTCTGCTCACTTCGAACCATAGGGGACATTTCAATTTCAAATTGTTTGTAGCATCTAGTCCGTTATAGAGGCCTGATCCACGGGCACCCAAAAAATTCTTCTGTTACTAACATCATACGGTAGGGGACATTTCAATTTCAAATTGTTTGTAGCATCTAGTCTATTATGGAGGCCTAATCCACAGGCATCAAAAAATATTCTGTTACTAACGTCGTACAATAGGGGACATCTCAATTTCAAATTGTTTATAGCATCTAGTCTTTTATAGAGGCCTCATCCACAGACCCCCCAAAAATTATTCTGTTACTAACGTCATACAGTAGGGAACATCTCACTTTCAAATTGTTTGAAGCATCTAGTCTGTTATTGAGGCCTAATCCACAGGCACCAAAAAAAATCTTCTATTTCTAACGTCATACAGTAGGTGACACCTCACTTTCAAATTATTTGTAGCATCTAGTCTGTTATAGAGGCCTAATCCACAGGCCTAAAAAAAATTCTGTTACTAACATTGCTCAGTAGGGGACATCTCACTTTCAAATTGTTTGTAGCATCTAGCCTGTTATAGAGGAATAATCCACAGACCCCCACAAAATTCTTGGGTTACTAACATCATACAGTAGGGGAGATCTAATTTTAAAATTGTTTGTAGCATATCTTCTTGTCATACAGGCTTCATCCACACTCAAACAGTTCTTTCTTCTGTAACTAATATGATTCAGCATGCCATATTTCACCTTGTCATTTATTGCCTCTAAAGTACAGAGTTTAAAATCTATTTTTTTGTTGCTAATGCTGTGCTCCTACCACACTATTTGAGCAACATGACTGGGAAAAAGCGAGGCTGTGGTGGAAGGCTCTCTACAGCACTTCCTGGCACATGACTGTTCCTCACAGTTTACATACAAATAGGAACTTATGAGCGTTTATTGCCCTGATGGAATGTGTTAAGTGTGGTGGGTGCAAATATAGTAAATGTAAGATAGAGTACAAGCTGAAGTTTAAAGTAGTAGGTATTAAAGGGAATCTGTCACTAGGTGTTTTCCACCTAATCTGAGTGCAGCATAATGTACATACAGAGACTCTGATCCCAGTGATGTGTAACTTACTGGGCTGCTTCTTGTAGTTTTGATAAAATTACAGATTGTTTTAGCAGGAGGTTATCGCTAGAGGACTAATAAACCTGCTGCCATGTAGTCATCTATATTTGTGTGCCTGTATAATCCCACCTCTAGCACTGATTGACAGTTTTTTTGTGCATAGAAAGTATCCAATCAGTGGTGTGGGCAGTGTTATACAGAGCTCAGCGTTCAGAGAACTGGTAGATCTGCAGTAGATAAAACAGTGATTTTATAAAAACTGCAGCAAGCATCCCAGTAAGTGATACCGCACTAGAATTAAGTTCTCTACCCCATACATCATGCTTCTGTCAGATAGAGTAGCAAAAACCTGTTGACAGATTCCCTTTAGCATTTGTTTAAATAGGTGTATTTCTTGAGAAATTACTCATGGCTTACATGCATCTGTATTAGAAATGGGCGAATATTTCAATGTTCGGTTCGGATTACGATTGCCGAATTTGCAATATTCGCCAATTTATTCTTCGAATATTCGCCGAACATAGACAAACGCCATTCAAGTCAATGGGAGGCAAAAACAAATGCATACACCTTCTAATGGCCCTAAAAGCTGCCAAAACACATCAAATGGGAAACAGACACCAGGAAAGTGGCCTCAATTCACCCACAGTACAAATTGTAGCATGGCACTGCAGCAATCAGCCATGCATGAGGTATTGCAGTCTGGGCCACAATTTACAGCTTTCAACTGAACATCAAAGTAAGATGAGGTGGGTGAGGGATCGGTGTAGGCCTGCTGTGCTGGGAGCCATGATACCACATGCAACAGCTCAACCTGCTTTCATGCTGAGCAACACCCAGGTGGCACAAATATCAGTTTCGTATACTACCATTGCCAGAATAATCTAAGGATAGTAGTAATACAGGTAGTTGACTCCAATGAAGTAGAGGCTTGACAGTTTTGGAGGCCTACTGCTACAGGGAACACACATGAAGGAGACACAACCAGGAGTCTACATATTTCCAATAATTAGTGGCAGAAACTAACAAAGTGCTGTAAATTTCACCACAGTAGAAATAGTATAATAGGGACCGACAGGTCTTCCACTATGCCCAACCCAGCAGATGGAGACCCAACCAGGAGTATTCACAATTCAAAAAACTATTGACAGACACCACCAAAGTGGCATCAATTTCACCACAGTATAAATAGTATAATAGGGACTGACAGGTCTTCCACTACACCCAACCCAGTAGAAGTAGACCCAATCAGGAGTTTTCAAATTTCAAATAATGAGGGCTTGACACCACCAAAGTGGCATACATTTCACAACAGTAGAAATAGTATAATAGGGACCGACAGGTCTTCCACTATGCCCAACCCAGCAGATGGACACTCATCCAGGAGTTTACAATTTCAAATAATGAGGGCCTGACACCACCGAAGTGGCATGAATTTCACAAGAGTAGAAATAGTGTAATAGGAACCGACAAGTCTTCCACTACAGCCAACCCATCAGATGTAGACCAACCTTGACTGTTCACATTTCCATAAATTTGTGTTAACATCTGCAGCAGCAGCTACAGCAGGCACAGAAGCCACACGAAAAATATCACAGAGTGCAGTTACGCAAGACTAATGCAGCATCGTAAAAGGCAATTGGTAACATTGCCACCCCTGATATTAGTGGACTCCGCCTCAAGACCCAACATTTTAAAGCCAGTCAAAGAACTATTATGATGATCCAAAAAAAGGGCTGCTATTGATGTCAAAGTCTTCCCTTTAATACAATCCTTTTTAGCTGTTGTAATATTTGAAACATGCTGCTGAACACGATGCCTCAATTCTTGGGTAGTTTGTCCAATGTATATCTTGGAACAATTGCAGATAATCGCATACACCAGGTTTCTTGAATCTGTATGAAAAGATCCAAAAATTCAACCAAGGATGTGGTTGGAGTATACGACAGGACAATATTCCAAGGATTATTGTTGAGTTCTTCAATGAAAGCATGACATTCATCAGTGGTCCCAGTTCAAAGTAACAGAATATCGTCGATAAACCTATAAAAGTTTCTGTCAAAAACAAGAGTTTTTATCAAGAATGAAAAAAGAAGATCCAGTAGAAATGCATCATGTCCCCCTCACCACTCAGGTTCTGTTTTAAGAAATGTGTCACTGCTTGCATACTAGATCTATGTCCAATATTAGAGTACAACTCAACATCAAGTGTAATCAAAATTGAGTTTGGTGGCACCTCAACCTCATCCAATAATTGTATGAGATGTGCTGAATCCCGGATGTAGGAACCTGGAGGGTCCACCAATGTCTTGTGCACTTTCGGTAACATATAGAAAGTAGGAACCCTGGGGTGATGATTAGTAAGAAAATCACGTTCTTTTCGGTTGATAAGACTATGTTCAAAAGCATTCTGTATAAGATCATCTAACCTCCCTTATCCGCCTCATAGATGATGATATCTTGGTTATTTTTGAGTTCTTGTAGTACTCATCTTTCGGTCCGATTTAAATTCGTTTTGGTTTTTGCATCTCCCTCTCCTATGGTGCCCTCCTGATCGCTTTGTTCTGAAGATAAAAAAACACTGGACGACATCTCATGTGTACCAGCAGTATTGATTTAGTGTGTGTCCTATGGCGCAGGTGTACGGTGACACGCACACGCCTACGCTGTAGTGTAGTGATTACCTTTAATCGATTGGGTGGTGCTAGAGTGGAGCTGTTCCTGGCGGATTATGCACACGTCATCTGATACATACACGCTTATGCGCTTTTATACGCATGCGCTGGCATTAATTCTGTCATTTCGGATAGGTTGATCTTAAAGCAGTTCCTATTTTTGCATGCGTGAGCTGACCCACACACATTGACACGCTCTGTCTCATGTTCCTATTATTGGACAAAGTTCATTTCCGGCCTTACATTCAGCTCGTACAACATATGGCTGGGACATGCATCTATGGTCCTGTGTTTCCGGGTGAGTCCCTATCTGCTGAGTCTAATTTATAATCATTATTTATGTATATATAAGATGTTTGCTGCTGCTGCGCATAGTTCTTGTATTTGCCCCTGAGGAAGCCACACGCAGGTGGCGACACTCATTGGGAGTTACCCCAACAGGAGCATGGATATTTTGCCTATTCAGGTTACCTTACTCTCACAATAACATACACCATTGGCATCATTATATGCTTGTTGCAGGTATGCCTTAACATTTGTCTGCTCTTTTCCCTATTGATTTGTTGCTGGCATTCTGCAGGTCCTGTCATTTTCATGTGTTGTATTATCTTAATGCAAGTACATTCATATGGTTAGCAATCCTTTTTCTGTTTATAATTCGGATTAGGTTTATTCTATCAACACAATTTCACTATCACCCATGTTGGCTGTACATATATCGTATATTGTAGGGATTTATGTAGGACATTTTGTAGAGAGTATTGGATTTTTGGTATGTCATTCAGAGTAATGTGTATATTTTCCATGCATTTCCCGATGGGGTTGATCACCTTACATGGTTGATCTTGTTTGTAGTCCTTTTGACTTTTTATTGTTTTTATATATTTTTGTGTGTAGCTGTTCATTAATAAAAAAGTATTTGTTATCTTTTTATTCAGTCTGGTGATCCCTTTCTTTACAGCCTGTCTTTTTCTTGTTTTTTGAAGATTTGTGAAGCAGCGCATGCCCCTACAGCCACCAGAGTCACCCAGTCCCCAGTCAATGAGCTGAAATGCTTATGCGTCCATGTGTCTGTGGTGAAATGCACCCTAGCAGACATAGATTTAAGGTACCGTCACACTCAGCAACGCTGCAGCGATATAGACAACGAGCCGATCGCTGCAGCGTCGCTGTTTAGGTCGCTGTAGAGACGTCAAACACAGCAGCTCCAGAACGATGCAGGAGCGATCCTGTGACGTAACGGTGACTCACTTATCGTTCTCACAGGTCGTTAGCTCCATGTAATACATTGCTGGCATCGTTGCTTTTGCTGTCAAACACAACGATACACGCTGACCTGACGACCAAATAAAGTTCTGGACTTCTAGGTCCGACCAGCGATATCACAGCGGGATCCAGATCGCTGCTGCATGTCAAACACAACGAGATCGCTAACCAGGACACTGCAACGTCACGGATCGTTGTCATTCTTGTTTTAAAGTTGCTGAGTGTGAAGGTACCTTAAGTCAAGGAAAGGGTGATGTTATCTGTGAAAATGCTGTTCTAGAACAGGCACAGCTTTCTTTTAAATGTAATAGCAACTGGTACTGGGGGACTGCGACGGCCATCAGCTTTCGCAAATCATCTGTATCTACAAGGCAGAAAAGCAGCTTTGCTGTGGCCAAAAGATTGAAGATGAAGGAGTTTAACCTCTTAGCTTTGTCATGCATAGGAGGAAACAATCTTTTATGTGACCACAACTGCGGCACCGCGGGCCGGCTACAGTGCTGAGAGAGGACGGAGTATGGGGAACTGGATGGTGGATTGAGAAAGTTGTGGTGTGATCGTTCTCTGAGATCTGTTAAAAACAACAGGCATGTTCACTTCCGTTACAGCTGACAGCGGGCTCTCAGTCAGTGTGACTGGAGCAGATAAAGAACCCGGGGTTCTGCAGTCGGAAACCTGCGTATCAGTAGTTGGAACAGTAGCAGAGGAGCAGGAAGAATCAGCAGATGTGATTGGAGGGGGGCGGCTCATGGGTGTTGAGGACCACTGGTCCGCATTTTAGCGCAGTGGGATTCCCAGAGTAATGCATGTGAAGGTTCATGCATGT
The DNA here is from genome assembly GCF_051348905.1 of Ranitomeya variabilis. Taxonomy (NCBI): domain Eukaryota; kingdom Metazoa; phylum Chordata; class Amphibia; order Anura; family Dendrobatidae; genus Ranitomeya; species Ranitomeya variabilis. The sequence goes on from NC_135234.1 coordinate 515,790,628, forward strand.
AGTAGTCAAATTATTGCACTTTTTACATCTACTCAGTTTTGTTTTGCAAAGTTGGCAGATTACGTGAGTTGGCTCATCCTTGCATGCAGCGTCAAAAAACTCCAGGCTATTCAACGCTTGCCACCTCTACGAGCTGCAGATTCATGGACACTGCTGGTCACAGCCACAGTTGGGGCTGAGGATGCATTACTCGTCGGGGGTGAATCACTACGTGTCTGCGACATACAGCACAATGTAACCTCCTCCTCATCCTCCTCAGATGACCTACTCAGCTGTGTGCAACTCTTCAGACTCACCCATCTGTGGATCTGTACAGCCAGTTGTATGGTTGGAGATTTGGGACGTGGGGGAAACAAGGGGAATTTGGGTGCCACCGCTGAGGACTGTACTGGGTGTGATGTTGAGATTGATGTTGAGGAGGAGAGGCCACTTTATGCTGCGCTTGCCATCCACTCACCCACATGCTCTATCTGGGTGTTACTACATCCGGTGATATTCACCTTGCTTCCTGGGTCCCTCACTGCATCTCACCTCCTCCTCCAGGTCCTCAGCCGTGGTGGGGATCCCGCTCCCTGCACATGCGCGCTAGGCCACTTAGGTCACGGTTGTGTGCACTCCCGGCTTCTTTATGATGCCGGGTTGTACTGACCCAGAAGCACTGTCCTACCTGGGCAGTGGCCTCCAAGTATATCTGGTCGCTTCCCACTAGAGGAAGCGCCTGATTATTATTGTGCCTTTCTGTGCCTCATCTTGGTCCTCTTAGGTTTTTGCAGGTCAGGTCCCCGTACCTCTCAGGGCACTGTTCCTGTATGCTTCCAGTGAATGCTCTGCTCTGTCCCTATACGCTTCCAGTGCATGCTCTGCTCTGTCCCTGTATGCTTCCAGTGCATGCTCTACTCTTTCCCTGTACGCTTCCAGTGTGTGCTCTGTCTCTGTTTTTTGAATCAATGCTACCTACACTTTGAATTATTGCCTCACCAATATCCCACCGAACAGGCTAAAGTGGCATTCGTAGTTTTACATTTGGAGGGTGAGGCTCTGGCTTGAGTTAATCCTTTGTGGGAGCATGATGATCCCATAACCTCTCAATTCTCAACATTTTTGGAGACCTTCTGCAAAGTGTTTGACGAGCCAGGCCGAGTAGCCTCGGCCACTGAGGCTCTCTTTAATCTTCACCAAGGCTCCCTTATGGTCGGGCAATATGCTATTTGTTTTCGTACTCTGTCCTCAGAGCTGGGGTGGAATAATGAGCCACTGGTAGGAGCTTTCTGGCATGGGTTATCATGTCGAATTAAGGATGAACTGGCGGGTCAGGATACTCCAACCTCCCTAGAGGATTTAATCTCTCTGGCCACATGTATTGACCTACGCTTCCAGGAGCGCTCCCGGGAATCCTTTCGGGACAGGATGTACAATCGTCCGGTTATGTCCACCAATAGATCTCTCAGTCAGTGTCCTTTTCTGTTCCCGCTCCTGAACCTATGCAGGCAGATCAGGTGAAAATGGTGGATCAACGTCGGAAAGAGAGGGTGGCACAAGGGCTTTGTTTTAATTGTGGTAGTGCCTCGCATTTACTCTGTTCCTGCCCCGTGTGGCCAGGAAACTCCTCCACCTAGGTCAGGTAGCAGAGGCCTTCCTGGGTGTGTGTGACGCCTCTCTACCCTTCACCATGTCTGTCCAGATCATTTCTGTGAATAGTCCCTACTCAGAGTTGGAGTATTTGGATTCGGGTGCAACAGGCAACTTCATTAGTCTTGAGGAGGTCAAGAAGCATCATATTCTGGTCTGGATTATGAAGGAGCCACGCCTGATTTCCACTGTAGATGGAAGGTCTTTACAAGGGACCATCAAGAGGGTTATGGAGGAGGTGCAGTTGCAGGTGGGGGCTGTGCATCGTGAGAGAATTGCGTTATATGTCCTGCCCAATTTGTCCCATACAATTTTTCTCGGACTACCTTGGCTGAGGGCGCATGAACATATTCTTGACTGGTCTTCGGAGAACGTTCTTCCTTGGGGTCAGCACTTCCATGATCGATGTCTGTTATCAGTTCCCCATGTCAAAATTTCTTGACCCATCTTCGCTCCGGTCGGATTACCAGTCGATTATTGGTCCTTCGCGGATGTCTTTTGCATGAGGGAGGCGGAGAGTCTTTCCCCGCATTGGCCATATGACTGCCCAATTGAACTAATTCCTGGCTCTACTCCCTCCAGGGGTAGAATCTATCAGCTCTCTCCAGCTCAGTCGTAAGCCACGTCAGAGTATATTAAGGAGAATCTGGCCAAAGGCTTTATTCGAAAGTCATCTTCCCCTGCTGACACTGGATTCTTCTTTGTTAAAAAGAAAGATGGCTCACTTCACCCTTGCATTGGCTACAGAGGGCTCCATGAGATTACCATCAAGAACAAGTACCCACTGCCGCTCATCCCTGATCTCTTTGATCGCCTGCGAGGAGCAAGAACCTTTACTAAGCTTGAACTCGGTGGGGCCTAAAACTTGGTCCATATCCATGCCAGAGATGAGTGCAAGACCTATGACATTCTCGTTTTTTCTCTTGATCTGCCTTCCCATAGACGGAACGTTCGTCAAGTGTTATTTCATGTGAAAGAGAACCGTCTCTATGCCAAGTTCGAGAAGTGTATCTTCGAGCGGACATCCCTGCCTTTTTTTGGGGTACATCATCTCTGACTCCGGTTTAAAGATGGATCCTGAGAACATTTCTGCCATCCTACACTGGCTGCGACCCCTCGGGATGAAGGCCACCCAAAGATTCCTTGGTTTCGCAAACTATTACAGGCAGTTCGTGCCCCACATCTCCTCGTTGACCATGCACCTCTCGTCACTTATCAGCAAGGGAGCTGATCCCAGTGTTCAGTCTGCAGAGGCTGAGGACATCTTTCTGACTCTGAAGCAAGCCTTAGCATGAGTGCCGGTACTTCATCGCCCAGATGCTAATAGACCACTCATTCTCGAGGTGGATACCTCCTCACAGGGGCTGGGGCTGTGCTCTCACAGAGGTCTTTGTCCAGTCGATTGATCACTTGCAGATTCTTCTCCAAGGCATTCTCTACTTCAGAATGCAATTATTCCATCGGTGTCAGAGAACTACTGGCCATCAAGTTAGCATTGGAGGAGTGGCCGTATCTTCTCGAAGGAGTGGTACATCCCTTCTTAATTCATAAGCCCCTGAGGTTTGCTACCTTACCACCGGGTAAGACATTCGTCTCGGAGAATGACAAAGAGAGGGTGTTGCACTGGGGACACTCTAAAACTGCCAGTCATGCTAGAACTGGGAAGACATACTTTCTTATCTCTCGCCACTACTGGAGGCCATCCATTCGCCAGGACGTCAAAGAATTTTCAGCCTCCTGTCCTTCCTGAGCCCGGAACAGGATTCTGAGACAACTACCATTCTGGGGACCTGCATGCTGTTCCGGTGCCTTCAGTTCCTTGGCGGCATATTGCCATGGACTTTGTCACCGACCTTCCTCGCTCCTTGGATTGCACAACTATTCTGGTGGTTGTGGATTGCTTCTCTAAAATGGCCCACTTTGTCCCACTGCCTGGCTTGCCCTCAGCTCCCCAGTTAGCAAGAATTATTATCCATCAAGTCTTCAAAATGGTTTCCCGCAACACATCGTGTCCAATTCACCTCCCGGTTTTGGAGAGCTCTCTGCAAACTTATGAACATGACTCTTGACTTCTCTTCAGTCTATCATCCCCAGTCCAATGGTCAGGTGGAGCAGATTAACCAGATCTTGATTTTGTATCGCCGACATTTTTCTAATGCCCACCAGGATGACTGGGTTGACCTTCTCCCTTGGGCCAAGTTTGCCTATTACAATCACTCCGGTGAGTCCTCTACCGAGTCCCCGTTCTTCATCGTCTCTAGTCTCTGGGCAACATCCCAACCTGCCTCTTCCGGTTTCCCCAGGATCGGGTGTGCCGACTGCCAACTCCTTGTCCATGGAATTTTCTAAGATTTGGGAAGAGACAAGGATGCGCTTGAGAGGTCTTGCATCAGGATGAACAAGCATGCTGACAAGAGACACTTAGATGCTCCTCTTTATATCCCTGCGTTAAGATCTGTCTCTTGTCTCAGTTTATCTGCCTTAAGATTCCCTTCTGCAAATTGGGTCCTCGCTATATAGGTCCCTTTGAGATCCTGGTTGAATAAATGATGTAACCTACAAGTTGAAGCTGCCTGCCTCGCTCCATATCCCAACTCCTTCCATGGATCTCTCCTTAAACCTGTGGTCCTTAACCACCATCATTCTTCTGTTGGTTCTTCTCCACCACCTGTTAGCACTGATAACATTTTTGAGGTAAGAAATATACTAGCCAGGAGAAAACTTAGAGGGAGAACCTTCTTCTTGATTGATTGGAAGGGGTATGGGCCTAAGGAGAGGTCGTGGGAACCACGCTTAGGTCATGGTCACACCACTTCTGGCTTTTTTATGATGCCGGGTTGTACTGACCTGGAAGCACTGTTCTGCCTGGGCAGCGGCCTCCTGGTATGTCAGGTTGCTTCCTGGTAGAGGAAGTGCCTGATTATTATTGTGCCTTTCTGTGCCTCCTCTAGGTCCTCTTAGGTTTCTGTACATCAAGTCCCTGTACCTCTCAGGATACTGTTCACCCCAGTACCTTCAACGTTATTCTGTCCTTGTGCTCTGCTCTGTCCCTGAATGCTTTCAGTGTGTGCTCTGCTCTGTCCCTGTATGCTTCCAGTGCATGCTCTGCTCTGTCCCTGTATGCTTCCAATGTCTGATCTGCTCTTCTCTGTCCCAGTAGGCTTCCAGTGCGTGCTCTGCTCAGCTCTGTCCCTGTGCACTTCCAGTGCGTTCTCTGCTCAGCTCTGTCCCTGTATGCTTCCAGTGCATGCTGTGCTTTGTCCCTGTACACTTCCAGTGCATGCTCTACTTTGTCCAGGATCCAATACCCTCTGTGTGAACCCTGCTATGTCCTGAGTCCCTGGTCTCTCTGTGGCTGCTCTGCCCCATCTGGTTCTCGGTGAGTACCCTGATTCTTCTTGTTGTCCTCGGGCCACCCCTCTGGCACAAGCTATTGCGGTGTACCTCCATCCTATGCCTGTCCCTAATGGTCCCTGTATAGGGGTCAGTTCCATCTGGCCAGCTCGCCTGGGATCGGTTGTCACTGCAATACAGTGGGCATAGAATGAGACGTTGTTGGCTCACTAGTGCATTCACAAACATTACCACCTACCCCACGTACACCTTGAACATCAAGCCTAAGACTTTTTTCCCAAACCTTGACAACCATTTATAAAAAGATATTTGGTTCAACTAACTGATAACAAATTCAAGCAGAGCAGACTTAGTTTCAGACACAGCTGGTCTATAAATGGTTGTTGCTAAATTTCACCTAAGAATTGTTACTGTTTTGGTTGCAAGTATTAATTTTCATAAACTAAAGTCTAATGTACTATGTATGGACACAATTAGTCCCAATGCATTTCCATTGAATCATAACAATAATAGCATAGGAGTGGTAAATTGTAGCAAAAATATTGAAAGCTTAGTTGACAGATTTCAAATCATAAGTTTGTTCAACCACCCAGGACTGGTCTCCTAAAGTGCCTATGATCTGCACCTGTGTCAATTTTTTTAATCAGCTATCAACTATTAAATTAATCCAATAGATAATGGAAGATAATACTTTTTTGCTCCTAGACTCATCTTCAGGTCCAGGCACCACTAAACTGTGTCCTAATGCCAACTAGTGTGCATGGCCCCAAAACTAAAGAGTAGTGATGAGTGAGCACTAAAGGGAACAGGTACTTGTTAATCGAGTCAAGCAAATTGTAATGCATGGGTGCTTGACCTGAGTAACAAGTATAACTGAAGTCAAAGAGAAACTCGAGCATTTTTCCGGCGCCCCCCAGAGGTATGGAAGGGGTCTAAACAGTGCTGAAAACTATGGAAGCAGTGCTGAAATAGCATTGGAATATGGGAACAGCATAGGAAAGACCCCTGGAAGCATCTCTGAATCCCAGGTCACTACTGGGAACAATGCCGGCAGAGTATTATGCCACTTTTACAGACTGACAATAAAATACAAAAAACTGCAGTTAGAATGGATTTTTTTGTAAAAAATGTTAAGAAACATTCTTTCCGGGATATTGACTTGTAAATAAGGCAAAATAAATAAGAGAAAAAAAATGTTCCTCCACACCTTTGGCTATGTTCACACGTAGAGTTTTTGCTGCATTTTTGCACGTTTTCACTACTTTCAATGGTGAAAAAACATTCTACAGAAAAAGTAATTTTAGCATTTTTATATCTTGTCTGTCCATGTGGTGTGTGAGACATGATCAGACATATTGTTAAATTTAAGAAGGAGTGACTTTGAAAGTCAGAATTTTTTTTTCAGGGCCATTAGACGGCCATCACTATTTGTATAGGGCCAACAGGCAGCAATTACTGTAATTAGAGGGCCAGCAGCCAGCCTTCAATCACTACCCATGTTTGGATGGCCATCAGACTGCTATGCTTTGCTTAGCCATATATTGCTACTGCAATATAATATATCCGTCTGAGGTGGGGAAATTTTCTTTTTTGCATTAATACTGTAAAGTTTTAAACTTGGAGGGCCAGCAGACAACCCTCACAATTTATAGAGGGACAGCAGGCGGCCCCCACTATTTTTAGTGGGCCAGCAAACATCTTGTGCACAGATGAGAGCAAGATAGATTTTTGGTGTAAAACACATGTCTACTGTTTACTGTAAATTGAATAAGGCCTAAAAAGAGTAGTTACAGTCAATTATGATGGTGGTTCAAAGTCATTTAGGTGTTGTTTTGCTGCCTCTGGCCCTGGGTGCCTTGGTTGTGTGCAAGGCATCATGAAATGTTAAGATTCCCAAAGGTTTTGGGGTTGCAATATTGTGCCCAGGGTCTGAAAGTTGGGTTTGCATCCTAGGTCATTGGTCTTCCAGCAGGACAATGACTCCAAACATACTTAAAGAAGCTATATAAAGCAATAATAAACACTGTGCTCTTCCATAAGTAGAGGATATAGTGAAATTATTATTATTATTATTATTATTTATTATTATAGCGCCATTTATTCCATGGCGCTTTACATGTGAGGAGGGGTTTACATAATAAAAACAAGTACAATAATCTTGAACAATACAAGTCACAACTGGAACAGGAGGAGAGAGGACCCTGCCCGCGAAGGCTCACAATCTACAAGGGATGGGTGAGAATACAGTAGGTGAGGATAGAGCTGGTCGTGCAGCGGTTTGGTCTATCGGTGGTTACTGCAGGTTGTAGGCTTGTCGGAAGAGGTGGGTCTTCAGGTTCTTTTTGAAGGTTTCGATGGAAATCACCCAGGTTGTTTCTGTGATACTATCAGGAGTTATAAAAAGAGAAGAGAAAACTTACTGAAGGTGTAGCACAGGTTCAGATTGGATACCAAATGCTCTTTAGAGGAAGCGGTGCTTCTTAAGTTTTAGTGGAATGCGTGGTCCGCTATTAAGGAGAAATGGTATTGATGAAATATAGTGGGGCTTAGCAGCAACACTAGTGAAGCAACATGGTGATGCTTGTCAAGTTAGACTTACTGTGATTATAGTAGATGATATGATAAAATGGTGATCTTTTTTATGAGTATAGAGGAGTATAAAATGTGGGTCCTTTCCATGTGTATTACACTTATGGGGAACCTGATGTGGAAGATGTACTTGTCTGCAGGATACACCTGTTAATGAATGAGATAGTAATCAATCTAGAGTATCTGTCAAGGTGAACCCTATAATACTTGTACTTACTGATGATGTAGTTGCAGACGTAGTGTGCGTACTTTCATGTACCCCTGTGGATACGGGTGTGCTTGTCTTCAAGCTGTAACGGCGGATTTTAGAAGGGGGAATGACCTAGTGTGACAGTGAGTATGTAGAAAGTCTCGTAAATGATAATACATAGGTAGTACTCACTGATTTGTCCACTGGTGTTAAAGAGCTAAATGGCGTACCTCAATCCCAGGAAGCTGTGGTGTTTCTAAATGGAGATCGCAGGACCGCAAGCAGAGAGCGAGCGGTCGACGAGCTGGGAGCCGGCAAGTCCTAGTGTGCCCCGGCCAGAAGCAGCAATGGAGGATGCCGTGAGAGAGGAGGGGGCGGAGTTACTGGGGTGATGTCACCAGTTGGGGGAAGGATGAATGCGCAGGAGGGTCACTATACCAATGCGTTTCGAGGATCAGCGTCCCTCTTCGTCAGGGTAGTTACCCCCTGCGTCTAAGTACGTCCTTTTATAGAGAGTCTCTCCTCCTCCCTCCTCAAATGCAGCTGCGGTGTATAGGGTAATTGAGAGGCGATTGGTATCAATTAAGAGATGAATGGGAGATGATTCTCAACCCGGGATTGAATAATAGGTTGATTGAATAATAGGTTCATCAACCTATTATTCAATCCCGGATTGAGAATCATCTCCCATTCATCTATCTTTTGAACAGGCCCTAAAATACCTTTTCTTGTACTTGACAGCATCAAAGTCTGGAGGAACACAAGTAACACTGGCAACTATGATGAATTTCTGAGTACAGATTACCGTAAAAAACATGAATCAGTCAATAAGTCCATGGAAAAAAGCAATAGCAAGGCTGAGAATTTATAAGGTAATAGTCCCTGATTAGATGCCTGCTATACTCTATACCTACTCAAACACCTCACTGTAGATGAAGTGCAGATAACAGCAGTATTATTATAATAGAATGGAATATATTTAAATAAGCCTTGAAAGAAGTGATTAGTTTAATGTAGCACCATCAAGGACTGTTATTTCATCAACACTGTTGGGGAATATAGTGGAGCATTTCGCATCTACTCAATCTGACATGATACCATGATCTTCTTTGCTTACTGTGCAAACTCTCCTGTCCCAGGTGCAAAATCCTTTGTGCAGTGTGAGAACTCCCTATGTGACGTCCACCTGACAGCCCACATCAAGGTACTGGATCACATAGTAATAGAACCCATCGGGTCTTTTGGTTTCAAAAAATGTTCCCTCAACTAGAGGGTGGATCCACAGAAAATATTTTTTTTCCATTACTAAGGAGAGGGTCTTCTATGCTGGTAAAGCTTATGCACTAAGTGCATCGGATGCAAAAATTAGAAGGAGGCACTCCAATAACCCTTTGAGCAGACGTAGTGGAGGGTTTCATAAAACATTTACCCCTGAAGGGTATATATATATATATATATATATATATATATATATATATATATATATATATATATATATATATATATATATATATATAGTATATATGAATGTTCGAAATAGGCCTCTAAAAATTGTTAATGCGGGCATTATAAACCCCCTTAAAAAGTGTATACCAAGGGCATTGCGATCACCCTTTTGATATGGTGGTGGAGGAGGGGGACAACACAAGAAAGGCAAAATTCTGAAGCAAATACCCTAGTTGGGGTGGAAAGGGATGCATGAAAATAGGCCAAAAACAAAGAAAACCACTGGATTGGAGTTTATGTTCCACTGCTGTCATCCAGTGGTGTACAGAAGTCTGACCCAATTCAGCCCTTGTTCATTTTGAAAAGAGTAAGCCTGTCAGTGTTTGCCTATCAGTTATAATACCCCAGCAGCACTAAAAACTTGCTCTGCCAAAATGCTAGCAGCAGGGCAGGCCAGGACCTCCAAGGCATAGAGAGACAGTTCATGCCATGTTTCTAGCTTAGATAACCAATAGCTGTAAGGCACAGAGAAGTGTGTGTCTCCCTAGCCTCCACTCCTTGATTGTCCAAGGAACTGTGAGCTCTGCTGCCAGCATTGTCAGATGGGAATTTTTGGAATTCTTCAACTAGGGCCTTCTTTTACTGCAACATTTTATTAGACCTCTCCACCATAGGAAGGAGAGATGTAAAGTTCTCCTTGTTGCGTGGGTCTAGATAGATGATCAACCAGTAATTAGTGTTGGCCAAAATGCGTACAATGTGAGAGTCACGGGAAAGGCAGAATAACATAAAATTCAGCCATGTGTGCCAGACTACCCACAGCCAAAACCTCCCTGTCCCCACCAAGAGGGCAACTGTCCATGTTGTCCTCCTTGTTCTCCTCCTCATCCTCCCTTTCCTTCTCATCTTCAGGCCATCCACGCTGAACAAACTGGATGAAGGTGGTGTGGGTACTATTATCTGTAGCACAGGCAACCAGCTCCTGTTCCTCCTCATTATCACCCAATCTACATTGAGAAGGTGAGATGAGGCTGAGCTTTGTAGCATCACCCAGTATAGTTTCTTGCTACATCTCAACTCCAACTGCAAACCCTCCTCTTTAATTGTGAGCAACAAATGTTTCAGTAGGCAGAGAAGAGGGATGGTTATGCTGATAATGGCATCATCGCCGCTCACTATCTTTGTCGAGTCCTCAAAGTTTTGGAGAACTGCACAGATGTCAGACATCCATGCCTACTCATCAGCTCCTATGTGTGGAGGCCGATCGGAATACCATGGGTATGGTGTATCTGGTATTCAACTACTGCACTCTGCTACTCACAAAGCACTGCCAACATATGTAACATTGAGTTCCAATGCACGGTGATAACACTGTCAGGGTGGTGGCAGTGGTGGTGTGCGGTTTGTCACTTAAGCAGTTTAGCATCAGCACAGCTTGTTGTTGCTTGATCGATGCAGTGCTGCAGTACTTCCAGCTTGCAAAAGATGTTGACATTTGTGAGGTGGAGGTTAAGGAGGTGTAGCTGGTGAAGGAAATGCTGTAGAAGCATTGACAACATACATAACATTGAGTTCCAATGCACGGTGATATCGCACACCAGTCGGTAAGCTGGAAATAACAAACACTGTCAGGGTGGTGGCATTTGTACCAAATTCCAGAAATGGGCACAAATGCAGCATGCTTTCTCAAGTAGCTCAGGTAGATCTGGGTAGGTTTTGAGAATCCGCTGAACCAAGTTGAGCACGTGGGCCCGCCATGGTACGTGTACGTGATTGCCAAGCTTCAGAGTTGCCACCAGGTTATGACCATTGTCACACACAACCATTCCTGGTTGTAAGTTCAGGGATGAGAGTCACAGATCAGTCTGGTCTATTAGACTTTTCAACAACTCAGTGGTGGTGTGCGGTTTGTCACCTAAGCAGTTTAGAATCAGCACAGCTTGTTGCCGCTTGATCGATGCAGTGCTGCAGTACTTCCAGCTTGCAAAAGATGTTGACGTTTGTGAGGTGGAGGTTAAGGAGGTGGAGGGGCTGGAGGAACTGCTGTAGAAAGTGAGGGCAACCCTAATTGAACCAGGGCAATGGTCCTTGGTGTCGGTAGCATGCGTTCCGTCCCAGGGTCTGACTGGGTCCCGGATTCCACAATGTACACCCAATATGTCATCAGGGAAATGTAATGTCCCTTGCTACAAGCACTTGTCCAGGTGTTCGTGGTTAAGTGGGCAATTCCAGTCACAGAGTTGGTGAGGGAACAGCTGATGTTATGGAACACGTTCTTGTGTCAGGCGGCAATTACACACCAGGAGAAATAGCGGAGCCTGGGGACTGAGTAGGGGTATGGCGGATGCTGCCATGAGGTTGTGGAAAGGTTCTATCTCTGTAAGCCTAAATGGTAACATTTCCAGTGTAAGCAGTCTGGAAATGTGACTGTTTAATATTGTAGCCTTTTGGTGAGTGGCTGCATATTTACTCTTGCATTCCAAAAACTCGGGTAGGGGCAACTGAAGAGTGCGCTAGGACAAGGACGTGGACGTGGTTGCTTACGGTGGTTGCAAGTGTGCAACAAGAGGAGCAGGGTGGGATGCATCTTTGCCTACATCAACGACAGGGGATTGGGGTGGAAGTAGAACAGGGGAAGTGGCACTGGTGTCACCCACAGACACTTTTTCTGGACCCTGGAATTTGGCCCAAGTAGTCAGGCTCTTTGCTTGCATGTACCTGAGCATATTGCTGGTGGTCAGGCTGGTAGTTGTGCTGCCACTGCTGATGCTGACATGGCAGATGTTACAAATGGCCTTTTTTGTCAACTGGACTGTCTTTAAAAAAGCACCAGACACAGGATCACCTAAAAAATAGGTTCGCAACTTCACACAGGTTGGTGCTCTGGGGAACAGTGGCCCACCTTGTGTCTCTGGCCACCCCACTGCCTCTTCCTGGTTGGGTCAGAAACTTCATCATTCTCCACCTTGTCTTTCACTTCCGCAGCCCAGTCCTCCTTTTGACTTGCTGACTTAAGAACACCAACTCTAAGATGATAAATACCATATAAAATTTCACTGCTGAAAAAAATTGCAGTATTACAAAGTGGCCACTTTAGATGGACTTATAAGACTGCAGTATCAATAAAGCAATGCAATTTTGTTTACCAAACAATTGTTTTTCAGGTAGGTTTCGAGGATGAACTCTAGCTTGATAAATGCCACATAAAATTTCACAGCTCAAAAAAATGCAGAATTACAAAGCCAGGCAAATTTGTACACCTCAGATGGATGTATAAGACTGCATTTTCAATAGAGCAATGATATTTAGATCCAACCAAGTCTGGCTTTATGCTTTTGATGCACAACTGCTGCTGTAAAAATAATGTATAATATTGCCCTGCTCAGAACAATTTCCAGGATTACGAGCAAAAAGAATATTATTAGCCCTGAGAAGGGGTTTTGGTATGAGTTGCAGGCTGCAACATAACAGACATGCAATTCACCATATCCTGTCCTAAACTATCCTTTCAGCACAATCTCTCCCTAAATGCTGCTAAAGACAGTATTACTATTTATTATAAATAGCCTTAAGAGGGGTTTTTGTTGCACTTAAAAGAAATATAATTATGGGTGAATCCCTGGTTAATATGTAAATTCAATTCTGTCTTTCTCTCACGGCACCTCTTCCTACTCTGACTGTTTCCGAGGTACAGTGTGAAGAGCATAGCGTCATGGGTCTTATATTAACCTGATGACATTATGCAGCCAGCCAATCACAGTAATGCCACAACCGAAAAGGCTATGGCATTAGAGTGACTGGCAGACAACACATGTTCATTGACTGTTTAAATAGCTTTAAACATGTGGGTGGAGACTTGAGCTCCAGCAGAGCCAGACTGGCCATCGGGCACTTCTGGCAAATGCCAGAAGGGCCGGTGCCAGTAGTGGGCCGCTGCCATCTTTCCCCACGCCCCTCCCCCGGCCAGTGGCACCACCGCCACCGCATGCAACTATATATGTGAGCTGAGCTGTATATACCTCTGTGTGGGCTGTGCTGTATATACCACTGTGTGGGCTGTGCTTTATATACCACTGTGTGGGCTGTGCTGTATATACCACTGTGAGGGCTGTGCTGTATATACCACTGTGAGGGCTGTGCTGTATATACCACTTTGTGGGCTGTGCTGTATATACCTCTGTGTGGGCTGTGCTGTATATACCACTGTGTGGGCTGTGCTGTATATACCACTGTGAGGGCTGTGCTGTATATACCACTGTGTGGACTGTGCTGTATATACCTCTGTGTGGGCTGTGCTGTAAACACCACTGTGAGGGCTGTGCTGTATATACCACTGTGTGGGCTGTGCTGTATATACCACTGTGTGGGCTGTGCTTTATATACCACTGTGTGGGCTGTGCTGTATATACCACTGTGAGGGCTGTGCTGTATATACCACTGTGAGGGCTGTGCTGTATATACCACTTTGTGGGCTGTGCTGTATATACCTCTGTGTGGGCTGTGCTGTATATACCACTGTGTGGGCTGTGCTGTATATACCACTGTGAGGGCTGTGCTGTATATACCACTGTGTGGACTGTGCTGTATATACCTCTGTGTGGGCTGTGCTATAAACACCACTGTGAGGGCTGTGCTGTATATACCACTGTGTGGGCTGTGCTGTATATACCTCTGTGTGGGCTGTGCTGTGTATACCACTGTGTGGGCTGTGCTGTATATACTGTGTGGGCTGTGCTGTATATACCACTGTGTGGGCTGTGCTGTATATACCACTGTGAGGGTTGTGTTGTATATACCACTATGAGGGATGTGCTGTATATACCACTGTGTGGGCTGTGCTGTATAAACCTCTGTGTGGGCTGTGCTGTATATACCTCTGTGTGGGCTGTGCTGTATATACCACTGTGTGGGCTGTGCTGTATATACAGTACCTCTGTGTGGGCTGTGCTGTATATGCCACTGTGTGGGCTGTGCTGTGTATACCACTGTGAGGGCTGTGCTGTATATACCACTGTGTGGGCTTTGCTATATATACCACTGTGTGGGCTGTGCTGTATATACCACTGTGAGGGCTGTGCTGTATATACCACTGTGTGGGCTGTGCTGTATATACCACTGTGTGGGCTGTGCTGTATATACCACTGTGTGGGCTATGCTGTATATACCACTGTAAGGGCTGTGCTGTATATACCACTGTGTAGGCTGTGCTGTATATACCACTGTGTGGGCTGTGCTGTATACTACTGTGTGGGCTGTGCTGTATATACTACTGTGTGGGCTGTGCTGTATACTACTACGTGGGCTGTGCTGTATACTACCACTCGGGCTGTGCTATATTATGCAGGCTGTGCTATATATTATGCAAGTTGTGCTATATACTATGCGGGCTTTGATATATACTATGGGGGGTATATTATATTCTATGGGGGAGGCCATGTTATATACTCTGTGGCAGTGTTATATACTACTGCGGGGGTATATTATATTCTATGGGGGAGGTTGTGTTATATACTATGGGGGGTATATTATATTCTAAGGGGGAGGCTGTCTTATATACTATGGGGGGCTGCATTATATTCTATGGGGGGCTACATTATATATTATGGGGAGGTGGGCTGTATTATATTCTATGGGGGGCTGTATTAGATTTTATGAAGAATGATTGCATCATACTCTTTTATGGGGCTGCATCATATTCTATGGGGAGGTGGGCTGTATTTTATTCTATTCGGGGCTACATTATATTCTATGGGGGGCTGTATTATATTTATATTCTATGAGGGGTGATTGCATCATACTCTATGGGGGGCTGCATTATATTCTATGAGGTGGCTGCATTATTCTCTGGGTTGGCTGCATTATACTCTGAGGTGGCTGCATTATATTCTGTAGGGTGGTGGCTGCATTATACTATATGTGGGCTGCATTATACTGTATTGAGGACTATGGGGAATACGTTATACTATATGAAGAACTATGGGGTGCATTATACTATGGGAAGTGAATTGTACTACATTGATGACTATGGCGGTGCATTATACTATATGGAGCACTATGAGGAGTGTATTATGCTATATGGAGGACTGAGCAGTGTATTATATGGAGTACTATAGGGAGTGTATTTTACTATATGGAGGACTGTGGTGCACATTATAATATATGGAGGACTATGGGGTGTATTTTGCTAATCAAGTAAAATGCTGCATATTCAGATTGTTTTTGCTGGAACAAAAATCATTGTTCTGAGCAGCACATCGCCAGTGTAAACTGTTAATGTGCTGCTGATAGCATGATCCTGTATGGTGATGTGTTAGTGATCTATTAGTGATCATTCTGTCCCATCATTATTCCTCAGCTGGTGGAAAGATGCCGGGAAACAAGCGTTGAACAACTTCAGTATTGTCGATCAAACCCATTTAGCGGCCTGAACTCAGCGCTTGTAAACCGAAATGCTTTTGTGTGATGTGCAATATGTTAGCATTTGGGGCCCCATTTTAAACTTTGCCTAGAGCCCCACTTTGCCTAAAACCGGCCCTGCCTACAAGTGTACAAGGATAGTAGTATAAAGTAAATGCACACTGGCGCTACACTAATTAAAAAAAGAAAAGGGGGAGCAACCTAAAAACCTGAGCTGCTGGTGAAGGAACAGGGTCTGTGTAAAGCCCTGCTGGTAATAAAACACAAAGGTGTAAAGTATATAAAAGCTATCACCTGCGCTGTAAAAGTGAAAGTGAAACTAAACACATGACAAATTGCTGCTTGCACTAAGGGAAAAAGAACAAAGGTATGCAAATACACAAGTCCGAGAACAATACAGCAGTGCCAGTCACAGTGGGGACCTTCACTATGTCTCAAACAGAGAGATACTTAGCACACACGCACTTACTGAGTAGATCTGTAGTGATGATTCAGCGTGGCTACACTTGCTCCCAAGGAGTGTTCAGTAGTCGGTCCAGCAAAGACGTGCAGCTGGGAGGTAGTGTGAGGGCTTTCACCCGCTGCAATCCTCCTCACTGGCCACGGGAAGTTGGAAAAAACTGCCTGCCTCAGGCGTGCCCCGGCCGGAAGCGACGCCGAAGCTGTGGCAGAGTGTGGAAGGGGCGTGAATAGAATGTGACGTCACACAGGAGAACGGACGGGGCGCATATGGGAACAAAAGCAATCCAACGCGTTTCGAAGGATAAATTCCTTCTTCGTCAGGGCTCTGACGTGTGTGCTAAGTATCTCTTTGTTTGAGACATAGTGAAGGTCCCCACTGTGACTGGCACTGCTGTATTGTTCTCGGACTTGTGTATTTGCATACCTTTGTTGTTTTTCCCTTAGTGCAAGCAGCAATTTGTCATGTGTTTAGTTTCACTTTCACTTTTACAGCGTAAGTGTACAAGGATATTATACAGTCACCATGTGGCAAGTGGGCCTGTGTAACTTCAAATGCCAGGGCTGAATTTTAGTCCAAGTCCGGCCCTGAGCTCCAGCATGAGCATTAAAAATATACTTGTCGAGTAACGAGCATCCCAAGCACACTGATGCTCAAGTGAGTAACGAGTAGTAATTAGCGCACTCGCATACATAAGGGTAAGTGTAAAGTCTCCATGTTTGAAAGGAAGTCTCCTTTATTAATCGGTGGAATTCATGGTCCTGGTCATTGAACATGATTGGCCAAAGGCAACCTGCAAGGGTGTACAACCAACACGAGCACCAACAGCCAGCCGGGACCCACTCTTTCATGTCGCTCGCCAGGGTGTGATAGGTGAAAACGTGTGCCTTGCCCATGGCTGCAACCCTGTGACACGCTACAGCCACACCATGAGTTTCTTTCCTTTTATGCCTATAGCAGGCCATGACTCAGAGGTATTCTTTGGAGCATGAGATGGTGCATTGTCATGCATGAAGATGATTTTGCTATGGATGGCATGGTTTTTGTTTTTGTATTATGGAAGAAAGTGGTCAGACAGAAATTCTATATACTTTGTCAAGGTCAATTGCACACCTTCAGAGATCCTAAAGCTCTTTCCCAGCTGTCTCTCCATGATTCTGGCACAAAACATGACTCCACCACCTCCTTGTTGACATTGTAGCCTTCTTTGGACATGGTGGCCATTCAGCAACCATCCATTATTCTATCCATCTGGACCATTCAGTTTTGCACAGCATTCATCAGTAAGCAAGGCTGTTTTAAAATCAGTCTTTATGTATGTCTCGGCCCACTGCAAACATTTCTACTTGTGAAAACTGTTTAAGAGTGGCCGAATAGTATGTTTATGCACAATTGCAAGCCTCTGGTGGATCCTACACCTTGAGGTTCATGGGTAGTGATGGGCGAACCCGTATATGTTCGGATCCAGCGGGGCCGCCAAAGATCTAAGAAAAGTGTGCTTCAGGTACTAGAACAGTACAGAAACCAGAACTTGAACCCCATTCAAATGAATGGCGGGTGGGCCTTAACATCTGCTGTTTTCCACTCTGTCATCTGCGTGACAGCGCAGCAAACTTGGGCTCTGACTGGCGGTAAGATCGTTACTGCTAGTCAGAGAGCTGCTGTTCAGAGAATTCATGCAGTGAGCAGTGCCATAAGTGAGATCACCATCAGCATTGAAATCCGGTGACTCTTCTCACAAGACCTCAGTGCTACACACTGCTTGATCATAATTATGCTCCTGCCTCAGTATCAGCTGGCTGGCGTGGATAGCAGTCACATCACTGATATGACCGCTATCCATCCGGATGTTCGTGAAACAGATATGAATTATCTTCACGTGGGACAGGTAAGGCATTTAGTTGTTTATTATATTTCTTCTTTTACAAGAGACATGGGCAGCAGTTAATTAGGCGTAAAGATGGTTGTTTATTATTTTCTGTCTTTTACTGATGACATGGGCTTTAGGGGATTAGGCGTAAAGGTGAGTATAACCTCTATTTTACTTTTATTTCAAATAAAGGAGTCGGTTTCATTATTTAAATTAAAGGATTTTATTCTGGCTGTGTTTTTTTTTTTACAATCCTACTGTGGAGTTAGCAATAAGCGATTTTTATAGTCGCCTCTCTATTACTAACCTCTGGTCTTGATATGAGTTGCCATAAAACAGCTGACATCAATCCCAAACCTAGTACTCCACTTGCCACCACACCAGGGCAAGTGTTAAGAGCAAGACAAAGCACCAGAATTGGAGAATCTAAAAGATGAGGTGGCTGAGGGCTAATATTTTAGGCTGAGGGGGCAATATCCATGGCACCTTACCAGTCTAAGAATACCAGCCCCAGCTCTTTGTTTAGCTTGGCTAGTTGTCAAAAAGCTGTTTTTTTAATTATTTATTTAAATAATCAAAATAAATGGTGTGGGACCCCTCTGTTTTTGATAACTAGCCATAATAAAGCTGACAGCTAAGGGATGGAACCCACAGCTGTTGGTTTTGCCTGCACTGGTTTTCAAAAATAGAGGAGGCCCCAAATCATTTTTTTTCATTTATTTATTCACAGCACAGGCACCGGCTGTTGAATATTGCTACCAGCAGTGCCTGCTCTCACTGTTATCAGCAACACCATGCGCACAGTGATGAGAGAAGTACTCCTGTGACCACTGGTAACCTTTTTTCCACTGGTCACAGCTGCTGGCTCATGCTGTCATCCGAAAGTGTGGGAACTGCAGCTCTCTGACTAGCAGTAATAAACTTACTGTCGATCAGATCTGCCAGTCTCGCGCTGTCACATAGATGGCAGCATGGGAAAAAGACAATGTTTGAGGTGCCGAGCCTGAACAGTAACACTGACATCCTGAAGAAGTCTGTATTTGGGGTCCGTGCACAGACGCTAGGTGTTCGGCACTGACCTCGAACTTTACTGTTCGGGTTCGGCCGTTTCTATTCATGGGACTCCATCAGCTTGAAATACTTGTTTCCTGCTTTTATTTCAGTGATCCAAAGAACCCTGAGAGACAATATCATCCATGACTGTCTGAATAGCAAACAATTAAACCTTTATGACACTTAAATCCATTTTGCATAATGATTTAAAACACGGTGTACCAATCACAGTTTGTTAAAATCCACTACCTAGCCTCCCAATATATTTTGACATGATGGGTGTCAGGGCAAAATAGCTAATGCGGGAGTTGTTGTGTGACACTATTAGCTTCCTCAGCAAGGCACAGCAAATGAAAGAAAGCATGTCCATTGACATGCTTAAAGCAGAATTCAAAAATGATATCTAATAGGTAATTTTTAATGATGGTCTGTCTCAACAAGACAACGAGACAACAAGGTGTAAAATGAAAGAAAAGTGTTAATATATCAAGAATGGCTGCAAAGTTTAATACGCAGTAAATTGCAAATGCGCTTGATTTCACAAGCATTTTCCGGCAATACTGTATTTATTTATAAGAATAACCCTTTTATCCAACTTTGGAAGAATTGCACCATATTTGGACAAAAATAGCAAATCGTTTTTAATTTGTCATGCTCTTCTTTTTGGAGTCCATTCCTTTATTTTAAAATTCGTGCATGGTGTTTTGTCATGTTTGTTCTTACAGGCTTCTCTTTAGAACTGCACATTCAAGGAGGTAAAAAAATTCGAGTAAAATTTCATTAAAAAAAGTGATGGACCCCTTAGAGAGACTATGTATATATGTCTTAGATTCTTTGGATATAAATCTCTAATATGACTTACAAAAAAAATATAATGTTTATGATAGACGCCTCCAGAATACAGAAATAAAATTCTAGGTTAAGTGGTCTGAAATCAGTGCAGCCTAATAGAAGAACTGCTTGTAAAAATTGAATTAAATAAATCAGCAATTTGGCAATTGCTGATTCTAATTTGTGTTCATGCACATGGCCATATTATGGATTTATTTATGTTCCAGGTTGTATGGAGAGGTAATATGATATCTATATAAATCTATGTATTAATGTACAGAAATATGTGTGCCATGATCCAACAGATTTTTTATAGATCACTCCGGCACACCAAAAATTATGCAATAAGTGTATATTTATTTCAATTCAACAGATAGCGGGATGCCATAAAAAAGACCTGCACACAGCAACCTGTCCTTTCTTGGAGCCTTGTTCCGGACGCTGTTATAACTATGTGAAGAGGGAGCCGCTCTCCATACTGGTCACATTACAAATAGACTTAATACCCCTTGAGAAAGGCAACTTTATGCCGAAACGTTGGGGATACCAGTATACGTCTACAATTGTGACCGCTTTTTCTTTTTTATGGCATCCCGCTATCTGTTGAATTGAAATAAATATACACTTATTGCATAATTTTTGGTGTGCCGGAGTGATCTATAAAATATATTGGACTTATTTTTCTCCAGAGCACCCCCTCGTTGGTATAGTGAGCACTCTTGACTTCTCTTATGATCCAACAGATCCATACAGGTAGGCATATTTCCAGGTATATGAATATATGAAAGAATGGAGTTATGATCCTTGTGTGAATTGAAAGGCTCCTTTGGTTAAAGATACAATGTGTGATCATAATTCACACACGATGACCGAAGCTCTATTCTTTAATATAATTAGCCACAGCACCTATTGTAGAGAGGCACTTACCTGCTTGGATTGCTATGATCAGGATTGAACTTGCAGATGTAAGTAGTGGATTTGGAACATTTAATTAGATATTTGTCGACAATGATGTGGTACTCATTGTTCAACTCCTCCAGATGAGAGGACACGTATTTACACATTGCCTTTGCCATTTTTTGTCTTCAATGGTACTTTTCTAGGAACCACTTTTTCTTTCCTTTCTTATGATCCATCAGATGACATGAATTGCTTAAGAAGTACTATGCAGCAGCACATCCAGTTAGTTCCGTTCTAGAGACTGGTTAGGTCATCATTAGTGTTGAGCGATACCTTCCGATATCGGAAAGTATCGGTATCGGATTGGATCGGCCGATATTAAAAAAATATCGGCTATCGCCGATACCGATACCCGATACCAATGCAAGTCAATGGCACCAAAATATCGGAATTAAAATAAACCCTTTCTTTCCTTGTAGGTTCATTCTACATGAAGGAAAACAACTAAGAATAATGTAGGATGTATTGGGGGAGGTGGCGGAGACATTAAAGGCATAGAGGTTTAGCCCAATCAAATAGAATAGCAGGAATTTAAATTTTTTTTTAAGACGTTCGGAGTTACAAAGATATTGACTATGTTAAGATTTTTTTTATTTTGTCAGATATTGATGCTTCACTACTTCCATGCCCTTCACCTTCTTTTTTACTTCTCCGACACTTTCTTCTTCATTATCCTCAGCAGCAGCATCTTTGACATCAACTTCTTCACCTTATTCATCTTCTTCTTCATCCTATTATTATTTTTTGTTACATTCTTCATATTCTTTTTATTAAACTATTATTCTTCTTCATATTCTACTTCTTCATCATATTCTTATTTGTGACAGGCATTCCTGTAGTTGTTATCTATAACAGTTTGAAGATTACACCTTCCATTCTGCCTGTCACAAAAGAGTTACAACAGGATTTGTCTGCGATCAGTTAGGCCTGCAGCAGCAGGCCTTTTCCAGGGGCACCACGAGGAGGAACGGACTCATCCCCATACACTGCTTAGTCTTCTTCTGCTTATAATTTAGATAATATCTTTTGCTCTGATGTTTACTCTTGTGCTTAATGTTCTTCTGCTCTTTGTTCTGTTGCCTCTTGTTCTTCTGCTTCTCGGTCTTCCGGGTCGTCATCTTTAGGGTCTTGAACTTGGAAATGTAGCAGAAGGTACAAGAAGGCTGAGAAAATGCCGATAACCAGCTGATGGAACTGGAACTCGGATGGCTACCCGAAGGTCCAAGAGCCAATGGAACTACCGAGGACCAGCTGATGTTACTGGAACCGGGTTACTAAGCAGGAGTTATCCGTGCCAGAAAGCACTACCAAGGACCACCTGACGTTGGTGGAACTCGGATACCCAGAAGGAGGCACCTAAGCCAAAGGCTCTGCCCGGAACCAGCGACGGTACTGGAACCAGGATGGGGAGCAGAAGGTACAAGAGCAAAAGACACCGCCGAGAACCAACTGACGGTACTGGAACCCGGATGGGTAGCCGAAGGTACAAGAACCAATGGAACTACCGAGGACCAGCTGACGTTACTGGAACCCGGATACTAAGCAGGAGGTACCTGTGCCAGAAAGCACTACCAAGGACCACCTGACATTGGTGGAACTCGGATACCCAGAAGGAGGCACCTAAGCCAAAAAGGCTCTGCCCGGAACCAGCTGACGGTACTGGAACCAGCGGGACCTATTCAAGATTGTCTTCCTAGAACCCCAACTAGCGGTGTTGGAGCCAAGGGTCAGCAGGGAGAGCAGAGTGAAGGCTGAAGCCTGCACTGGAGGCAGCTTACTGTCTGTTGTGTCTGCGTGGCGTTTGCAGGACAAGTTGCCGGCTACACAGCAGGGGAAGAGCTGGCATTACTGAACCCAACTGACACAGTGGCGGGTGTTTTTCTCTGTGCAGCCAGCACTTCCAGGCACCAACTGGCAGTGTTAGAGCCCAGGGCCAGCAGGAGGAGCAGAGGAGCAGAGTGTAGGCCGAAGCCTCCACTGGAGGCAGTTTAATATCTGTTGTGACTGCGTGGCATTTGCAGGACACGTTGCCGGCTACACAGCAGGGGAACAGCTGGCGTTGCTGAACCCCACTGACACAGTGGCGAGGCGAGGGTTTTTCTCTGTGTAGCCAGCACTCTAGAGCACCAACTGGCAGTGTTAGAGCCCAGGGAATCAAGGAGGAGAAGAGGAGCAGAGTGTAGGCCGAAGCCTGCACTGGAGGCAGCTTTTTGTCTGTTGTGTCTGCGTGGTGTGTGCAGGACACGTTGCCGGCTACATAGCAGGGGAACAGCTGGCATTACTGAACCCCACTGACACAGTGGCGGGTGTTTTTCTCTGTGCAGCCAGAACTTCCGGGCACCAACTGGCAGAGTTAGAGCCCAGGGTCAGCAGGAGGAGCAGAGGAGCAGAGTGTAGGCCGAAGCCTGCACTGGAGGCAGTTTAATATCTGTTGTGTCTGCGTGGCGTTTGCAGGACACATTGCTGGCTACACAGCAGGGGAACAGCTTGCGTTACTGAACCCCACTGACACAGTGGCGAGTGTTTTTCTCTGTGTAGCCAGCACTCTAGAGCACCAACTGGCAGTGTTAGAGCCCAGGGAATCAAGGAGGAGAAGAGGAGCAGAGTGTAGGCCGAAGCCTGCACTGGAGGCAGCTTTTTGTCTGTTGTGTCTGCGTGGTGTGTGCAGGACACGTTGCCGGCTACACAGCAGGGGAACAGCTGGCATTACTGAACCCCACTGACACAGTGGCGGGTGTTTTTCTCTGTGCAGCCAGAACTTCCGGGCACCAACTGGCGGAGTTATAGCCCAGGGTCAGCAGGAGGAGCAGAGGAGCAGAGTGTAGGTCAAAGCCTGCACTGGAGGCAGTTTAATATCTGTTGTGTCTGCGTGGCGTTTGCAGGACACATTGCCGGCTACACAGCAGGGGAACAGCTGGTGTTACTGAACCCCACTGACACAGTGGCGAGTGTTTTTCTCTGTGCAGCCAGCACTTCCGAACACCAACTGGCGGTGTTAGAGCCCAGGGACAGCAGGAGGAGCAGAGTGTAGGCCGAAGCCTGCACTGGAGGCAGTTTAATATCTGTTGTGTCTGCGTGGCGTTTGCAGGACACGTTGCCAGCTACACAGCAGGGGAACAGTTGGCGTTGCTGAACCCCATTGACACAGTGTCGGGTGTTTTTCTCTGTGCAGCCAGCACTTCCGGGCACCAACTGGTGGTGTTAGAGCCCAGGGAATGAAGGAGGAGCAGAGGAGCAAAGTGTAAGCCAAAGCCTGCACTGGAGGCAGCTTATTGTCTGTTGTGTCTGCTTGGCGTTTGCAGGACGCTTTGCCGGCTACACAGCAGGGGAACAGCTGGCATTACTGAACCCCACTGACACAGTGTTTTTGTCTGTGTAGCCAGCACTACCGAGCACCAACTGGCGGTGTTAGAGCCCAGGGAATCAAAGAGGAGCAGAGGAGCAGAGTGTAGGCCTGCACTGGAGGCAGTTTAATATCTGTTGTGTCTGCGTGGGGTTTGCAGGACACGTTGCCGGCTACACAGCAGGGGAAGAGCTGGCGTTACTGAACCCCACTGACACAGTGGCGGGTGTTTTTCTCTGTGCAGCCAGCACTTCCGGGCACCAACTGGCGGTGTTAGAGCCCAGGGACTGCAGGAGGAGCAGGGTGTAGGCCGAAGCCTGCACTGGAGGAAGTTTAATATCTGTTGTGTCTGTGTGGCGTTTGCAGGACATGTTGCCGGCTACACAGCTGGGGAACAGCTGGTGTTACTGCACCCCACTGACACAGTGGCGGGTGTTTTTCTCTGTGCTATCAGGGCTGAGGTAGTGGACCCTCTGGGTCACGGCTTCAGAGCCCCCGAGGATGAGTGATCCAGATGAGGCTTCCCTCTATACAGGGAGAGTTTGGGACAGACCCAAGGAGGATGAAGCCGCAACTGCCGGAGCCAAAGGGAAGACTGGTGATAGCCCAAATACACAACGAAGGACGGGGAAGAGACAGAGCTACTGAGGAGACTAGAATGGCAGAAGTACTGAACAGATGGCAGAAGCTAAGACAAAGTACTGACCGGGATGATGGAAGTACAGGCAGGAATGGCAAACACGCAGGAGTGGTAAGACATGGCAGGAACCCTGGACTGGCAGGAATGGGACCACAGGACAGGCAGGAGCACAGGACTGGCAGGAACACAGCAGGAACACAGGATTGGCAGGAACATGGCAGGAACACAGGACTGACTGGAACCCGGCAGGAACACAGGACTGGCTAGGACACGGCAGGAACACAGGACTGGCAGGAACACTGGACTGGCAGGAAAACGGCAGGAACACGGCAGAAACACAGGACTGGCTAGGACACGGCAGGAACACAGGACTGGCAGGAACACAGGACTGGCAGGAACACGGCAGGAACACAGGACTGGCTAGGACACGGCAGGAACACAGGACTGGCAGGAACACAGGGCTGGCAGGAACACAGCAGGAACACAGACAGGCAGAGTCACAGATTAGGAAACGAGAAACGGAGCCTAGGAACCTAAGAAGACACTGGCATAAGGCCAGTGAACGCTATAGACGCAAAGGAGTCAGAGCATGGCAGACGCTGGGAAGAAGTACCCAATGGGCGCTGCCATATTGGAGGCGGAGCCGCTGGGTCACGACCTCCCAGAAGCCCTAGCGACGAGGGGAGCGCGTCTGCACATGCGCGGACCGGCAAAGGGGCGAGCGCTGGAGAAGCAGGAAGACAGGGAGCAGGAGGTAGCATCGGGAGCGCGCCGGCCGGACAGGTAAGTATATGAAGGCGGCATGACATGTGCAGCCAGCACTTCCGAGCACCAACTGTTGGTGTTAGAGCCCAGGGTCAGCAGGGGGAGCAGAGTGTAGGCCGAAGCCTAACTGGAGCAAATTGAAAGGGAACCTTTAAACCCCCCAGGCGTTAGTAACTAGAAGAGCCACCTTGTGCAGCAGTAATGCTGCACAAGGAAAAGGTGGCTCTTTTAATTATGTTCCTTGCACACGCTGAATGAAATACTTCTAAAATTTTGCCCCTCATACCGTGAAACCGTCTCGGAGGCGGGACTTTCCTTCTTAATGAGACGAAGCACAGCTGTCAAAAATACCCCCTTGCTGCTGGCCGCAGCCTCCTGAGTAGGGTTGAGTGACTTTTACTTTTTCAGGATCGAGTCAGGTTTTGCGAAACCCGACTTTGTCAAAAGTCGGGTCGTGTGAAATCGGCCGATCATTGCGAAAAGTCGGGGGCCGACTGAAACACGAAACCCAATGCAAGTCAATGGGGAATAAAAGTCGGCAGTGAGTGGAGGACAGGAAAACACCTACAGAGCCCATTTTAATGTCAAAAACATCAATTATTGTTACTTAAGCTTGTCAATCTTAATTAACCTTATAATAATAGTTAGGTATTGAAAATTGGGGGTCATTTGGTTAAAGTTGTGGGGGGGGGGAGGGCTAGCTCAATTTTTTCTTGGGCCCAGGAAATGTGGAATATGTCACAGCGGTGGAGCAGGGAGAGGTAAGTATTTCAACTTTGCAAGTGCTGTGATCCTGAGCAAGCAGGGGGGGCACACTCATTCGCATTGCCACTGGCACAGGGCCCCTCAAAGTACGGTGTTGTGTTTGATGGCGGGGGCGCCTCCCACCGGCAGTGACACTTTTGCATACTATGATGGGCCCTGTGACAGTGACGTCGCCAACGAGTATGCCCCCCACCTGATGAAGGAACCTGCACTTTCATATGCACCTTCCTCTTTGTCCCCGTGTAAGGTGGTATAGTATGCAGGAAGGGGGACCTGACTTTCAGCAGGGTCAGATTCTGGCTGTGTAGAGTGCAAGGGGAATGTAGTGGTCTGGGTCAATGTACCAGCAGACCCATCAAGCAGTGGCTGGGTAATAGGCAGGATGAGGAGGAAACACAAATATAGGCCCAAAATAAAAAAGGAGGCTAAAAGCAGAAAAATATTGGTAACAGGAGTAAACAGGCAGCATTGCTTTGTTCAGTGGAGGACAACAACAAGCAGCAGCAGACACCATTAGTAGGGCCCAACCAATCTAGTAGGCCAAATACAGTTTCAAATTCTCAATACAGGCCGAAAGCCTGTAGATTGAAACTCAGCTTTGTTTCTTTGAGGAAACCAAGAGGCAGCAGCAGACGTCACTAGGCCCAAACCAAGAACCAAGCCAAATGCAGTTTCATATTGTTGATAGAGGCCGAAAGCCTGTAGATTCAAACTCAGCTTTGTTTCTTTGAGGAAACCAAGAGGCAGCAGCAGACGTCACTAGGCCCAAACCAAGAACCAGGCCAAATGCAGTTTCATATTGTTGATAGAGGCCGAAAACCTGTAGATTCAAACTCAGCTTTGTTTCTTTGAGGAAACCAAGAGGCAGCAGCAGACGTCACTAGGCCCAAACCAAGAACCAGGCCAAATGCAGGTTCATATTGTTGATAGAGGCCGAAAGCCTGTAGATTCAAACTCAGCTTTGTTTCTTTGAGCAAACCAAGAGGCAGCAGCAGACGTCACTAGGCCCAAACCAAGAACCAGGCCAAATGCAGTTTCATATTGTTGATAGAGGCCGAAAGCCTGTAGATTCAAACTCAGCTTTGTTTCTTTGAGGAAACCAAGAGGCAGCAGCAGACGTCACTAGGCCCAAACCAAGAACCAGGCCAAATGCAGTTTCATATTGTTGATAGAGGCCGAAAGCCTGTAGATTCAAACTCAGCTTTGTTTCTTTGAGGAAACCAAGAGGCAGCAGCAGACGTCACTAGGCCCAAACCAAGAACCAGGCCAAATGCAGTTTCATATTGTTGATAGAGGCCAAAAGCCTGTAGATTCAAACTCAGCTTTGTTTAGTAGAGGTAGAGTGGGCGCACCCACCTGTCCAGGCAAACGGCACTTGCACGGATGCTTGCGCCAAGTGGTGACCACGGGCCTGTGGGGCGAGTCAGCCCATTTAGGGAGGTATAAAAATGGCCTATGGTGGACATTCAGCAGCTGCAAATGGAGGAATTGGCAAAGTCAGTAAGAGGAGGGCAAAAGCGAGTCATTTATCACCCAAACTACGTGTCAGCAGGGGAAGGTGGGGCAAAAGAATTGCCAATCCATGATTGGTTCTTTTTAATGAAGGTTAGATCATCTACATTTTGGGTAGCCAGACGTGTCCTTTTTTCGGTCAGTATTGAACCAGCAGCACTGAAGACTCTTTCTGAAAGCACACTGGCAGCAGGGCAAGCGAGCTCCTGTAATGCATATTCTGCCAATTCGGGCCAGGTGTCTAGTTTAGATGCCCAGTAATCAAAGGGGAATGACCTGTGAGGGAGAACATCGATAAGGGATGAAAAATAGTTTGTAACCATACTGGACAAATGCTGTCTCCTGTCACTTTGAATAGGTGCAGCAGTCCCTGTTGTGTCAGTGGTCATTGAAAAATCACTCCACAACCATGTCAGAAAACCCCTCTGTCCAACGCCACTTCGGATTTCAGCACTTCTAGCACCTCTGTCATGTTGCCCCCTACGGCAAGTGTGAGGACCATCACCGCCTCTGTGTGCTGGGAATGCCTGAACCAAACGGTCTACAAGAGTTGCTTGTTTGGTAGCCAATATTTGCTCAAGGTTCTTATGTGGCACGATGTTTTAAATTTTCCCTTTATAGCATGGATCCAGGAGGCAGGCCAACCAGTAATCATCATCGGTCATCATTTTGACAATGCGGGGGTCCCTTTTTAGAATACGCAAGGCATACTCAGCCATGCGGGCCAATGTTCCTGGTGTCAATTCACTGGTCCTGCTGGGTTGAGGAGCACTTTCTTGGAAATCCACATCACAAGTGTCCCGCAATAAACCTGTACCTGACCTTGCAACACCACCAGTTTCAAGTGGCCCCTGAGAAGCATCCTCCTCCCATACATAGTCATCCCCATAATCCTCCTCCTCATCCTCTTCGACCGCCACCTCGTCCTGGACAGTTCCCTGACCAGACAATGGCTGACTGTCATCAAGGATTCCCTCCTCCTCGGCTGCAGACGCCAGCTCCTTGATGTGCGTCAAACTTTTCATCAGCAGACGCATAAGTGGGATGCTCATGCTTATGATGGCGTCGTCTGCACTTGCCAGCCATGTGCATTCCTCGAAACACTGAAGGACTTGACAGAGGTCTTGTAGCTTGGACCACTGCACACCAGACAACTCCATGTCTGCCATCCAACTGCCTGCCCGTGTATGCGTATCCTCCAACAAATACATGACAGCACGCCTCTGTTCACACAGCCTCTGAACCATGTGCAGTGTGGAGTTCCACCTTGTTGCAACGTCGATAATTAGGCGGTGCTGTGGAAGATTGAGCAATCGCTGATGGTTCAGCATACGGCTGGAGTGTACGGGCGACCGGCGGATGTGCGAGCAAAGTCTTCGCACCTTCAGGAGCAGGGCTGGTAACTCCGGATAATTTTTAAGAAAGCACTGCACCACCAGGTTCAAAGTGTGAGCCAGGCAAGGTATGTGTTTGAGTAGTGAAAGGGCTATGGCAGCCATAAAATTCCTTCCATTATCACTGACTACCTTGCCTGCCTCAAGATGTACACTGCCCAGCCATGACTGAGTTTCTTGCTGCAAGAACTTGGCCAGAACTTCCGCGGTGTGTCTGTTGTCGCCCAAACACTTCATTTCAAACACGGCCTGCTGATGCTTCCCACTAGCTGTTCCATAATGGGACACCTCGTGTGCAACACTGGCAGCTGCGGATGGAGTGGTCGTGTGACAGCGCTCTGTGGACGAGCTTTCGCTTCTGGAGGAGGAGGAGGAGGTGGGGTGGCGAACGTCTACAGCCAACTGTTTCCTAGATCGTGGGCTAGGCAGAACTATCCCACTATTGCTGTCCCCTGTGGACCCTGCATCCACGACATTAACCCAGTGCGCCGTGATGGACACGTAATGTCCCTGGCCATGCCTACTGGTCCATGCATCTGTTGTGAGGTGCACCTTCCCACTGACAGACTGCCTCAGTGCATGGACAATGCGGTCTTTGACATGCTGGTGGAGGGCTGGGATGGCTTTTCTCGCAAAGAAGTGGCGACTGGGTAGGTCATAGCGTGGTACTGCGTAGGCCATCAGGGCTTTGAATGCTTCGCTTTCAACCAACCGGTAGGGCATCATCTCTAACGAGATAAGTCTGGCAATGTGGGTGTTCAAACCCTGTGTACGCGGATGACAAGATGAGTACTTTCGTTTCCTAACAAGAGTCTCTTCTAGGGTGAGCTGGACTGGAGAGCTGCCTATGGTGGAACTAGCGGTGGTGGTGGTTGTGGACATTTACAGATTGAGAGTGAGTTGATGATGTTGGCCTACATACAGTACTTCCTACCAATAACCTTCTGACTCCCTGACTGCTTTGGCCTAGCGACGATCCCTCCACATTTGCTGCTGCTGGTGTCCTAACCAGTAGGCTTACAGTGAGGGAAGCAATGTTGCGGTGCTGACTACCTTCATTCAGACCTGGTGCACCAACGGTACGGGACTTTAGGTAGTTAGTCCAGGCTTGCAAGTGCATGCTGTTTAAATGTCTACGCATGCACATTGTATTTAAATTGTTAAGAATCTTCCCTCTACTAAAGGTCTTTGAGCATTTTTACAGATCACTTTTGACTGATCATTGGGATCTTGGTCAAAAAAATGCCACACTGCACTCTTCCTACTATGGAATTCCTTTTCAGGCATTGCACGCTGTGCAACTTTCACAGGATGGCCACGCTGTCCTAAAACTGGTTTTGTCAAACGTTTTTTGCCTGATACGGGCCTGCCAGATGACAGCTGTTGCGATGTAGATTGGTGCTGCTGCGGATAACCCTCCTCCGCTTCTGAGCTAGTGGCAGCACCACCCTCTTCCCCAATGGCTGCCAATCTGGGTCAACAACTGGGTCATCTATCACCTCCTCCTCCTCAATGTCATGTGCACCTTTCTCAGTGTCACCGTGTAAGATGCTATAGCGTTCGGGACAGGGCACCATAGTCTCATCAGGACAGATTCTGGCTCAGCAAACTGCGAGGGCAATGTAGTGATCTGACTCAATGGAACAGCATCATAATTTAGCTGTGGCTGTGCATCAGTGCACTCCATGTCTGATTCTTCTTGTAATGGGCAGGGTACAATTTCCCTTTCTAACCCAGGCACGGTATGTGTAAAGAGCTCCATGGAGTAACCTGTTGTGTCGCCTGACGCATCCTTCACTTTTGGTTTGGGAGAAGGACACAAGGAAACGTCTTGTTCCTGACCGGGAGCATCCACTGACGACTGGCTGCTGTGACATTTTGAACTTTGGGAAGAGGAGGCCAAAGAGCTAGAGGCTGAGTCAGCAAGGAAAGCCAAAACTTTTTCCTGCTGCTCCGGCTTTAAAAGCTGTTTTCCTACTCCCAGGTAAGGGAGCCTTCGAGGCCTTGTGTAGCCAGACGATGACGCAGGCTCAACACCTCCAGCCTTAGGTGCTACTGTGCTTTTGCCACTACCACCAGATGCAGCACCACCATCAGTACCAGCTGACAACCCCCACCCATGGCCTCTTCCACCAGACTTCCTCATTTTTTGGGGGGAGACACAGAACCACAACTCTGGCCCTGTGGTATAACAGTAAACTATGAATGTGGCAGAAAGTGGCTGCCTGATATATACGACACACTAGCAGTACAGCAGAATATACACTGTGTGCGAATTTTATTCTCCCTTTTTTTTGGGGGGAGACACAGAACCACAACTCTGGCCCAGTGGTATAACAGTGAACGTGGCAGAAAGTGGCTGCCTGATATACAGTGGGGCAAAAAAGTATTTAGTCAGTCAGCAATAGTGCAAGTTCCACCACTTAAAAAGATGAGAGGCGTCTGTAATTTACATCATAGGTAGACCTCAACTATGGGAGACAAACTGAGAAAAAAAAATCCAGAAAATCACATTGTCTGTTTTTTTATCATTTTATTTGCATATTATGGTGGAAAATAAGTATTTGGTCAGAAACAAAATTTCATCTCAATACTTTGTAATATATCCTTTGTTGGCAATGACAGAGGTCAAATGTTTTCTGTAAGTCTTCACAAGGTTGCCACACACTGTTGTTGGTATGTTGGCCCATTCCTCCATGCAGATCTCCTCTAGAGCAGTGATGTTTTTGGCTTTTCGCTTGGCAACACGGACTTTCAACTCCCTCCAAAGGTTTTCTATAGGGTTGAGATCTGGAGACTGGCTAGGCCACTCCAGGACCTTGAAATGCTTCTTACGAAGCCACTCCTTCGTTGCCCTGGCGGTGTGCTTTGGATCATTGTCATGTTGAAAGACCCAGCCACGTTTCATCTTCAATGCCCTTGCTGATGAAAGGAGGTTTGCACTCAAAATCTTACGATACATGGCCCCATTCATTCTTTCATGTACCCGGATCAGTCGTCCTGGCCCCTTTGCAGAGAAACAGCCCCAAAGCATGATGTTTCCACCACCATGCTTTACAGTAGGTATGGTGTTGGATGGATGCAACTCAGTATTCTTTTTCCTCCAAACACGACAAGTTGTGTTTCTACCAAACAGTTCCAGTTTGGTTTCATCAGACCATAGGACATTCTCCCAAAATTCCTCTGGATCATCCAAATGCTCTCTAGCAAACTTCAGATGGGCCCGGACATGTACTGGCTTAAGCAGTGGGACACGTCTGGCACTGCAGGATCTGAGTCCATGGTGGCGTAGTGTGTTACTTATGGTAGGCCTTGTTACATTGGTCCCAGCTCTCTGCAGTTCATTCACTAGGTCCCCCCGCGTGGTTCTGAGATTTTTGCTCACCGTTCTTGTGATCATTCTGACCCCACGGGGTGGGATTTTGCGTGGAGCCCCAGATCGAGGGAGATTATCAGTGGTCTTGAATGTCTTCCATTTTCTAATTATTGCTCCCACTGTTGATTTCTTCACTCCAAGCTGGTTGGCTATTGCAGATTCAGTCTTCCCAGCCTGGTGCAGGGCTACAATTTTGTTTCTGGTGTCCTTTGACAGCTCTTTGGTCTTCACCATAGTGGAGTTTGGAGTCAGACTGTTTGAGGGTGTGCACAGGTGTCTTTTTATACTGATAACAAGTTTAAACAGGTGCCATTACTACAGGTAATGAGTGGAGGAAAGAGGAGACTCTTAAAGAAGAAGTTACAGGTCTGTGAGAGCCAGAAATCTTGATTGTTTGTTTCTGACCAAATACTTATTTTCCACCATAATATGCAAATAAAATGATAAAAAAACAGACAATGTGATTTTCTGGATTTTTTTTTCTCAGTTTGTCTCCCATAGTTGAGGTCTACCTATGATGTAAATTACAGACGCCTCTCATCTTTTTAAGTGGTGGAACTTGCACTATTGCTGACTGACTAAATACTTTTTTGCCCCACTGTATACGACACACTAGCAGTACAGCAGAATATACACTGTGTGCAAATTATATTCTCCCTTTTTTTTGGGGGGGAGACACAGAACCACAACTCTGGCCCTGTGGTATAACAGTAAACTATGAACGTGACAGAAAGTGGCTGCCTGATATATACGACACACTAGCAGTACAGCAGAATATACACTGTGTGCGAATTTTAATCTCCCTTTTTTGGGGGGGAGACACAGAACCACAACTCTGGCCCAGTGGTATAACAGTAAACTATGAACGTGGCAGAAAGTGGCTGCCTGATATATACGACACACTAGCAGTACAGCAGAATATACACTGTGTGCGAATTTTATTCTCCCTTTTTTTGAGGGGGAGACACAGAACCACAACTCTAGCCCAGTGGTATAACAGTAAACTATGAACGTGGCAGAAAGTGCCTGCCTGATATATACGACACACTAGCAGTACAGCAGAATATATACTGTGTGCAAATTTTAATCTCCCTTTTTTTTGGGGGGGAGACACAGAACCACAACTCTGGCCCAGTGGTATAACACAACACTATGAACGTGCCAGAAAGTGGCTGGAATTATTATTTAAAAAAAAATAAAATAAAATAACAAGCTCCCTACAATGAGCTCAGGACAAGTATGGCAGCAATAAAAAAGACTGCTGAACACAAAAATGTGGACAAATAAACAAGATAGGTAACTGTGCAGAAAGGAGCAACAGGAATTTTGCTTTTAAAAAAGCAGTTGGTTTGCACAGCACCGTGCACACAGCTATGCAGCTGCTGCACTAAAATACGACCTCCACTGTCCCTGCACAAAAAGGTGGTGTGGGACAGTGAAAATCGCTCCAGCACAAGCGGTTTGGGGGTTTATATTTCCTCCCTAACTCTGTCCCTGCTTCTGACTAACTGCAGCAACACCTCTCCTTATGCTCAGATCGGCAGAA
The DNA here is from genome assembly GCF_051348905.1 of Ranitomeya variabilis. Taxonomy (NCBI): domain Eukaryota; kingdom Metazoa; phylum Chordata; class Amphibia; order Anura; family Dendrobatidae; genus Ranitomeya; species Ranitomeya variabilis. The sequence goes on from NC_135234.1 coordinate 515,824,768, forward strand.
GTAAGATGGCGGTCGGCGTGCACACCCCTTTATAGCCCCTGTGATGCCACAGACAGCAAGCCAATCACTGCCATGCCCTTCTCTAAGATGGTGGGAACCGAGACCTATGTCATCACACTGCCCACACTCTGCGTCCTCCTTCATTGGATGAAAAACGGCGGTGACAGCGTCATATGAAACGCGACTTTGGCGCTCTGATCGTGTACCGCATGGCCAATCCCACACTAGGATCGGTTCGGGTTTCATGAAACCCGACTTTGCCTAAAAGTCGTCTATTTATGAAAATGACCGATCCGTTTCGCTCAACCCTACTCCTGAGCGTTGTTTTTTTGTGTTCCGGAGTCTGCGCTGTTGTGTTATCCCTTGGCCATGCGCTGTTACTGCGCATGCCCATGAATCCCAGCCCCGCAGTTTCTTCCGATTTATTCACACTGCGGGGCTGGGATTCATGGCCTTGTGCAGTAAATATCTTCGCCTCTCACTCATGTCCTTACGCCTGCTTTAGACTGTGCGGCGTCAGCTGATCCCTTATCGCATGCCACGGCCGTGAAGCCGCACAGTCTGAAGAAGGCGGAAGGAGATGAGTGAGGTGCGAAGATATGCACTGCGCATGCCCATGAATCCCAGCCTCGCAGTGTCTTCTGATTTATTCACACTGCGGGGCTGGGATTCATGGCATGGCGCAGTAAATATCTTCGCCTCTCACTCATGTCCTTACACCTGCTTTAGACTGTGCAGCATCAGCTGATCCCTTATCGCAAGCCACGGCCGTGAAGCCGTACAGTCTGAAGAAGGCGGAAGGAGATGAGTGAGAGGCGAAGATATGCACTGCGCATGCCCATGAATCCCAGCCCCGCAGTGAGAATAAATAAGACACTGCGAGGCGTGATCTTAGGCAGGGCGGTAACACAGGCGCAGCCATCCTGACAACAAATGATGTCAGAAGACGGGCAGCGCTAAACGTGCATGGCCAAGGAAAAACATAACAGCGCAGGCTCCGGGACAGATTCAAACAACGCAGAGGAGGCGGCGCACGCCACCAAGGGGGTTGCTGCGTGTCATTACGAAGGAAAGTCACACCTCCGGGACGGTTAATCGATATCAGGGGACACATTTTATAAGTCTTTAGTTCTGCGAGTGCAATGAGAATAACAAAAAGAGCCACCTTGTCCAAAATCAGCATTTGTGCTGCACAAGGTGGCTTTTTTAGTTACAAATGCCTGGGGGGGGCAGGTTCACTTTAATTTTTGTTGTAGTGTCTGCATGGCGTTTGCAGAACACGTTGCCGGCTACACAGCAGGGGAACAGCTGGCGTTACTGAACCTCACTGACACAGTGGCGGGTGTTTTTCTCTGTGCAGCCAGCACTTCTGGGCACCAACTGGCGGTGTTAGAGCCCAGGGACAGCAGGAGGAGCAGAGTGTAGGCCGAAGCCTGCACTGGAGGCAGCTTATTGTCTGTTGTGTCTGCGTGGTGTTAGCAGGACACGTTGCCGGCTACACAGCAGAGGAATAGCTGGCATTACTGAACCCCACTGACACAGTGGCAAGTGTTTTTCTCTGTGCAGCCAGCACTTCCGAGCACCAACTGGCAGTGTTAGAGCCCAGGGACAGCAGGAGGAGCAGAGTGTAGGCCGAAGCCTGCACTGGAGGCAGCTTACTATCTGTTGTGTCTGCGTGGCGTTCGCAGGACACGTTGCCGGCTACACAGCAGGGGAATAGCTGGCGTTACTGAACCCCACTGACACAGTGGCAAGTGTTTTTCTCTGTGCAGCCAGCACTTCCGAGCACCAACTGGCGGTGTTAGAGCCCAGGGAAAGCAGGAGGAGCAGAGTGTAGGCCGAAGCCTGCACTGAAGGCAGCTTATTGTCTGTTGTGTCTGCGTGGCGTCTGCAGGACACGATGCCGGCTACACAGCAGGGGAATAGCTGGCGTTACTGAACCCCACTGACACAGTGGCAGGTGTTTTTCTCTGTGCAGCCAGCACTTCCGAGCACCAACTGGCAGTGTTAGAGCCCAGGGAAAGCAGGAGGAGCAGAGTGTAGGCCGAAGCCTGCACTGGAGGCAGCTTATTGCCTGTTGTGTCTGCGTGGCGTTTGCAGGACACGTTGCCGGCTACACAGCAGGGGAATAGCTGGCGTTACTGAACCCCACTGACACAGAGGCGGGTGTTTTTCTCTGTGCAGCTAGCACTTCCGGGCACTAACTGGCGGTGTTAGAGCCCAGGGACAGCAGGAGGAGCAGAGTGTAGGCCGAAGCCTGCACTGGAGGCAGTTTAATATCTGTTGTGTCTGCGTGGTGTTTGCAGGACACGTTGCCGGCTACAGAGCAGGGGAACAGCTGGCGTTACTGAACCCCACTGACACAGTGGTGAGTGTTTTTCTCTGTGCAGCCAGCCCTTCCGACCACCAACTGGCGGTGTTAGAGCCCAGGGAATCAAGGAGGAGCAGAGTGTAGTCTGAAGCCTGCACTGGAGGCAGCTTATTGTCTGTTGTGTCTGCGTGGCGCTTGCAGGACATGTTTCTGGCTACACAGCAGGGAAACAGCTGGCATTACTGAACCCCACTGACACAGTGGCGAGTGTTTTTCTCTGTGCAGCCAGCACTTCCGAGCATCAACTGGCAGTGTTAGAGCCCAGGGACAGCAGGAGGAGCAGAGTGTAGGCCGAAGCCTGCACTGGAGGCAGTTTAATATCTGTTGTGTCTGCGTGGCGTTTGTAGGACACGTTGCTGGCTACACAGCAGGGGAACAGCTGACATTACTGAATCCCACTGACACAGTGGCGAGTGTTTTTCTCTGTGCAGCCAGCACTTCCGAGCACCATCTGGCGGTGTTAGAGCCCAGGGACAGCCGGAGGAGCTGAGTGTAGGCCGAAGCCTGCGCCGGAGGCAGCTTAATATCTATTGTGTCTGTGTGGCGTTTGCAGGACACGTTGCTGGCTACACAGCAGGGGAACAGCTGGTGTTACTGAACCCCACTGACACAGTGGCGGGTGTTTTTCTCTGTGCAGCCAGCACTTCCGGGCACCAACTGGCGGTGTTAGAGCCCAGGGCCAGCAGGAGGAGCAGAGTGTAGGCCGAAGCCTGCACTGGAGGCAGTTTAATATCTGTTGTGTCTGCGTGGCGTTTGCAGGACACGTTGCCGGCTACACAGCAGGGGAACAGCTGACGTTACTGAACCCCACTGACACAGTGGCAGGTGTTTTTCTCTGTGCAGCCAGCACTTCCGAGCACCAACTGGTGGTGTTAGAGCCCAGGGTCAGCAGTAGGAGCAGAGGAGAAGACTGTAGGCCAAAGCCTGTACTGGAGGCAGTTTAATATCTGTTGTGTCTGCGTGGCGTTTGCAGGACATGTTGCCTGCTACACAGCAGGTGAACAGCTGACATTACTGAACCCCATTGACACAGTGGCGAGTGTTTTTCTCTGTGCAGCCAGCACTTCCGAGCACCAACTGGTGGTGTTAGAGCCCAGGGAATTAAAGAGGAGAAGAGTGTAGGCCGAATCCAGCACTGGAGGCAGCCTATTGTCTGTTGTGTCTGCATGGCGTTTGCAGGACATGTTGCTGGCTACACAGAAGGGGAACAGCTGACGTTACTGAACCCCACTGACACAGTGGCGAGTGTTTTTCTCTGTGCAGCCAGCACTTCTGAGTACCAACTGGTGGTGCTAGAGTCCAGGGAATCAAGGAGGAGCAGAGGAGCAGAGTGTACGCCAAAGCGTGCACTGGAGGCAGCTTATTGTGTGTTGTTTGGCGTTTGCAGGACACGTTGCTGGCTACACAGCAGGGGAACAGCTGACGTTACTGAACCCCACTGACACAGTGGCGAGTGTTTTTCTCTGTGCAGCCAGCACTTCCGAGCACCAACTGGCGGTGTTAGAACCCAGGGAATCAAGGAGGAGCAGAGGAGCAGAGTGTAGGCCGAAGCTTGCACTGGATGCAGCTTATTGTATGTTGTGTCTTCGTGGCATTTGCAGGACACGTTGCCAGCTACACAGCAGGGGAACAGCTGACGTTACTGAACCCCACTGACACAGTGGTGAGTGTTTTTCTCTGTGCAGCCAGCACTTCCGAGCACCAACTGGCGGTGTTAGAGCCCAGGGAATTAAAGAGGAGCAGAGTGTAGGCCGAATCCTGCACTGGAGGCAGCTTATTGTCTGTTGTGTCTGCATGGCGTTTGCAGGACACGTTGCTGGCTACACAGAAGGGGAACAGCTGACTTTACTGAACCCCACTGACACAGTGGCGAGTGTTTTTCTCTGTGCAGCCAGCACTTCCGAGAACCAACTGGTGGTGTTAGAGCCCAGGGAATCAAGGAGGAGCAGAGGAGCTGAGTGTACGCCGAAGCCTGCACTGGAGGCATCTTATTGTGTGTTGTTTGGCGTTTGCAGGACACGTTGCTGGCTACACAGCAGGGGAACAGCTGACGTTACTGAACCCCACTGACAGTGGTGAGTGTTTTTCTCTGTGCAGCCAGCACTTCTGAGCACCAACTGGCGGTGTTAGAGCCCAGGGACAGCAGGAGGAGCAGAGTGTAGGCCGAAGCCTGCACTGGAGGCAGCTTATTGTCTGTTGTGTCTGCGTGGAGTTTGCAGGACACGTTGCCGGCTACACAGCAGGGGGCTTATTGTGTGTTGTGAATATACAAAGAACCCGGCACTCAACTTAAACTGAGAATTTTTTATTCTGTAGTACGAGCGAAACGTTTCGGCCTGGTCTGGCCTTCGTCAGTTACGTACTATGAGAGAACTGAGAATCCACTCAGTAAGTCTGTTGGATATGTAGTTAAACACTGGAGGATTATGTCCGTTGTGAAAAGAAAAGAGGAAGCAGCACATCTGAATGCTGGTGCAGTGCGGGTCCTGACGCGGTGTCCACCGCTGTCGACGAGATGCCCGAGGCCGAAACGTTTAGCTCGTACTACAGAATAAAAAATTCTCAGTTTAAGTTGAGTGCCGGGTTCTTTGTATATTCACGTATATGGTTTGGGAACCTACCCGTGCACCTTAGCGGCTGTGCTCACGTGTTTTGTTTCACTGTATTGTGTGTTGTGTCTGCGTGGTGTTTGCAGGACACATTGCCGGCTACACAGCAGGGGAATAGCTGGCATTACTGAACCCCACTGACACAGTGGCGGGTGTTTTTCTCTGTGCAGCCAGAACTTCCGGGCACCAACTGGCGGTGTTAGAGCCCAGGGACAGCAGGAGGAGCAGAGTGTAGGCCGAAGCCTGCTCTTGAGACTGTTTAATATCTGTTGTGTCTGCGTGGTGTTTGCAGGACACGTTTCTGGCTACACAGCAGTGGAAAAGCTGACATTATTGAACCCCACTGACATAGTGGCGAGTGTTTTTCTCTGTGCAGCCAGCACTTCCGAGCACCAACTGGCGGTGTTAGAGCCCAGGGAAAGCAGGAGGAGCAGAGTGTAGGCCGAAGCATGCACTGGAGGCAGCTTAATATCTTTTGTGTCTGTACGGTGTTTGCAGGACACGTTGCCGGCTACAGAGCAGGAGAACAGCTGGTGTTACTGAACCCCACTGACACAGTGGCGGGTGTTTTTCTCTGTGCAGCCAACACTTCCGGGCACCAACTGGCGGTGTTAGAGCCCAGGGACAGCAGGAGGAGCAGAGTGTAGGCCGAAGCCTGCACTGGAGGCAGCTTATTGCCTGTTGTGTCTGCGTGGCGTTTGCAGGACACGTTGCCGGCTACACAGCAGGGGAATAGCTGGCGTTACTGAACCCCACTGACACAGAAATGGGTGTTTTTCTCTGTGCAGCCAGCACTTCCGGGCACCATCTGGCGGTGTTAGAGTCCAGGGACAGCAGGAGGAGCAGAATGTAGGCCGAAGCCTGCACTGGAGGCAGTTTAATATCTGTTGTGTCTGCGTGGTGTTTGCAGGACACGTTGCCGGCTACACAGCAGGGGAACAGCTGGTGTTACTGAACCCCGCTGACACAGTGGTGAGTGTTTTTCTCTGTGCAGCCAGCCCTTCCGACCACCAACTGACGGTGTTAGATCCCAGGGAATCAAGGAGGAGCAGAGTGTAGGCCAAAGCGTGCACTGGAGGCAGCTTATTGTCTGTTGTGTCTTCGTGGCGTTTGCAGGACATGTTGCTGGCTACAAAGCAGGTAAACAGCTGGCATTACTGAACCCCACTGACACAGTGGCGAGTGTTTTTCTCTGTGCAGCCAGAACTTCTGAACACCAACTGGCAGTGTTAGAGCCCAGGGACAGCAGGAGGAGCAGAGTGTAGGCCGAAGCCTGCACTGGAGGCAGTTTAATATCTGTTGTGTCTGCGTGGCATTTGCAGGACACGTTGCTGGCTACACAGCAGGGGAACAGCTGACGTTACTGAACCCCACTGACACAGTGGCGAGTGTTTTTCTCTGTGCAGCCAGCACTTCCGAGCACCATCTAGCGGTGTTAGAGCCCAGAGACAGCCGGAGGAGCAGAGTGTAGGCCGAAGCCTGCACCGGAGGCAGCTTAATATCTTTTGTGTCTGTGTGGCGTTTGCAGGACACGTTGCCGGCTACAGAGCAGGGGAACAGCTGGTGTTACTGAACCCCACTGACACAGTGGCAGGTGTTTTTCTCTGTGCAGCCAGCACTTCCGAGCACCAACTGGTGGTGTTAGAGCCCAGGGTCAGCAGGAGGAGCAGAGGAGAAGAGTGTAGGCCGAAGCCTGTACTGGAGGCAGTTTAATATCTGTTGTGTCTGCGTGGCGTTTGCAGGACATGTTGCCTGCTACACAGCAGGTGAACAGCTGACGTTACTGAACCCCACTGACACAGTGGCGAGTGTTTTTCTCTGTGCAGCCAGCACTTCCGAGTACCAACTGGTGGTGTTAGAGCCCAGGGAATCAAGGAGGAGCAGAGGAGCAGAGTGTACGCCGAAGCCTGCACTGGAGGCAGCTTATTGTGTGTTGTTTGGCATTTGCAGGACACGTTGCTGGCTACACAGCAGGGGAACAGCTGACGTTACGGAACCCCACTGACACAGTGGCGAGTGTTTTTCTCTGTGCAGCCAGCACTTCCGAGCACCAACTGGCGGTGTTAGAGCCCAGGGAATCAAGGAGGAGCAGAGGAGCAGAGTGTAGGCCGAAGCTCGCACTGGATGCAGCTTATTGTCTGTTGTGTCTGCGTGGCATTTGCAGGACACATTGCCGGCTACACAGCAGGGGAACAGCTGACGTTACTGAACCCCACTGACACAGTGGTGAGTGTTTTTCTCTGTGCAGCCAGCACTTCCGAGCACCAACTGGCGGTGTTAGAGCCCAGGGAATTAAAGAGGAGCAGAGTGTAGGCCGAATCCTGCACTGGAGGCAGCTTATTGTCTGTTGTGTCTGCTGTTGTGGATTCTGTTTGTGGGCTCCCTCTGGTGGTTACTGCTGGTACTGGGTGACTTTGGTGGGTTGCGGCCTTTGGCTTCCACCTGTCCATCAGAGGCTGGGTGGTTCCTATTTTACCTGGCCTTTCTGTCATTCCCTTGCCGGCTATCAATGTATTCAGATGTGCTCTGTTTGGTTCCTGCCTACCTGCTCCCAGATCTTTCAGGATAAGCTAAGTGCTGATTTTCAGTTGTTGGTTTTTTTGTCCAGCTTGCTTATTATGTCTCTATGCTAGCTGGTAGCTCTAGTGGACTGAGGTTCTCCCCATGTGCCATGAGTTGGCACATGGGTTCTTGTAATCTCAGGATGGTTTTTTTGATTAGGGTTTTTTGCTGACCGCTCAGACCCCTTTTGTATCGTTCTGCTTTCTAGTTTACAGCGGGCCTCAATTTGCTGAACCTATATATATCATCTCTATGTGTGTGCCTTCCTCTCATTTCACCGTCAATACATGTGGGGGGCAACTATACCTTTTGGGGTTCATTCCTCTGGAGGCAAGTGAGGTCTTTATTTTCTCTGCAGTACTAGTTAGCTCTTAGGCTGGTGCGTGGCGTCTAGAACCAACGTAGGCACGCTCCCTGGCTATCTCTAGTTGCGTTTGTCAGGCGTAGGGCAGCGGTCAGCCCAGGTTCCATCACCCTAGAGCTCGTCCGATATTTTGTATTACTTTGCTTGTCCCTTGCTATCCCTAGCCATTGGGATTCATGACAGTATAGCCGGCCCACAAAGTGTTAATTGTTTGGGCTGAAGCAGGAGAAAAAGAAGTGTTTAAGGGAATTTTTTTTTTTTTTCCTTCAGAGTTTTGCTGCCTAGCCCTTAATTGCTGTATAGCTGCTTCTTACCTCCTCTTAACCCTTGAATGGCTCTGATATTAGCTGTTTAACATGGATGTCCAGAGTTTGGCTTCCAGCCTGAGTAATCTCGCGGCAAAAGTTCAAAACATACAGGATTTTGTTGTTCACACTTCCATGTCTGAACCTAGAATTCCTATTCCAGAGTTCTTTTCTGGAGATAGATCTACCTTCCTGAATTTCAGGAACAATTGTAAATTGTTTCTTTCTTTAAAATCTCGCTCCTCTGGAGACCCTGCTCAACAGGTTAAGATTGTAATATCTTTCCTGCGGGGCGACCCTCAGAATTGGGCATTTGCATTGGCACCAGGGGATCCTGCATTGCTCAATGTGGATGCGTTTTTTCTGGCATTGGGATTGCTCTATGAGGAACCCAACCTGGAGATTCAGGCTGAAAAGGCTTTATTAGCCCTCTCTCAGGGGCATGATGAAGCGGAAATATATTGTCAAAAATTTCGGAAATGGTCGGTGCTTACTCAGTGGAATGAGTGCGCCCTGGCTGCAAACTTCAGAAATGGTCTTTCCGAGGCCATTAATGATATTATGGTGGGGTTACCTACGCCTACAGGTCTGAATGAGTCGATGGCTATGGCCATTCAGATTGATCGGCGTTTACGGGAGCGCAAACCCGTGCACCACTTGGCGGTGTCTTCTGAACAGGCACCTGAGACTATGCAATGTGATAGAATTCAGTCCAGAAGTGAACGGCAAAATTATAGGCGGAAAAATGGATTGTGTTTTTATTGTGGTGATTCAGCTCATGTTATATCAGCATGCTCTAAACGTACAAAAAGGGTTGATAAATCTTTTGCCATTGGTACTCTGCAGCCTAAGTTCATTTTGTCTGTGACTCTGATTTTTTCACTGTCTTCCATTTCCGTCGATGCCTATGTGGGTTCAGGCGCTGCCCTGAGTCTTATGGATTGGTCATTTGCTAAACGCTGCGGTTTTAGTCTGGAGCCTCTGGAAGTTCCTATCCCTCTGAAGGGAATTGACTCTACACCATTGGCTATGAATAAGCCGCAGTATTGGACACAAGTGACCATGCGCATGACTCCCGTTCATCAGGAGGTGATTCGCTTCCTTGTACTGTATAATTTACATGATGTACTAGTGCTTGGTCTGCCATGGTTACAAACTCATAATCCTGTCCTGGACTGGAAAACAATGTCTGTGTTAAGCTGGGGATGTCAGGGGGTTCATGATGATGCACCTCCGATTTCAATCGCTTCATCTACTCCTTCTGAGATCCCTGCGTTTTTGTCTGACTATAGGGATGTTTTTGAGGAGCCTAAGCTCAATTCGCTCCCTCCTCATAGAGAGTGTGACTGTGCTATAGAATTGATTCCTGGCAGTAAGTTCCCTAAGGGTCGTTTATTTAATCTGTCACTGCCAGAGCATACTGCTATGCGGAATTATATTAAGGAGTCCTTGGAAAAGGGACATATTCGTCCATCTTCGTCCCCTCTGGGAGCAGGTTTTTTTTTCGTGGCCAAAAAAGATGGTTCCCTGAGGCCTTGTATAGATTATCGCCTTTTGAATAAGATTACAGTCAAATATCAGTATCCACTGCCATTATTGACTGATTTGTTTGCTCGCATTAAGGGGGCTAGGTGGTTCACTAAGATAGATCTTCGCGGTGCGTATAATCTGGTGCGGATAAAACAGGGTGACGAGTGGAAAACCGCATTTAATACGCCTGAGGGCCATTTTGAGTATTTGGTAATGCCTTTTGGACTCTCCAATGCTCCGTCAGTCTTTCAGTCCTTTATGCACAATATTTTCCGTGAATATCTGGATAAGTTTATGATTGTGTATTTGGATGATATTTTGGTGTTTTCTGATGACTGGGAGTCTCATGTTTTACAGGTCAGGAAGGTGTTTCAGGTTCTGCGGGCCAATTCTCTGTTTGTGAAGGGCTCAAAGTGTCTCTTCGGAGTCCAGAAGATTTCTTTTTTGGGGTACATTTTTTCTCCTTCTACTATTGAGATGGATCCCGTCAAGGTTCAGGCGATTTGTGACTGGACACAACCTACATCTGTTAAGAGCCTTCAGAAGTTCTTGGGGTTTGCTAATTTTTATCGTCGGTTCATTGCTAATTTTTCCAGTATTGTTAAACCTTTGACTGATTTGACTAAAAAGGGTGCTGATGTTGCTGATTGGTCTCCTGCGGCCGTGGAGGCCTTTCGGGGAACTTAAGCGCCGGTTTTCTTCTGCTCCTGTGTTGTGTCAACCAGATGTTTCACTTCCTTTTCAGGTTGAGGTTGATGCTTCCGAGATTGGAGCGGGGGCGGTTTTGTCACAGAGAAGTTCTAATGGCTCGGTGATGAAGCCATGTGCATTCTTCTCTAGAAAATTCTCGCCCGCCGAGCGCAATTATGATGTGGGTAATCGGGAGCTTTTGGCCATGAAGTGGGCATTTGAGTAGTGGCGTCATTGGCTTGAGGGTGCTAAACATCGTGTGGTGGTCTTGACTGATCACAAGAATCTCATTTACCTTGAGTCTGCCAGGCGTTTGAATCCTAGACAGGCTCGTTGGTCGTTGTTTTTTTCTCGTTTCAATTTCGTGGTTTCATACCTGCCAGGTTCTAAGAATGTGAAGGCAGATGCTCTTTCCAGGAGTTTTGTGCCTGACTCTCCTGGAGACTCTGGGCCTACTGGTATCCTTAGGGATGGGGTAATATTGTCCGCCGTATCCCCAGACTTGCGACGTGCATTGCAGGAGTTTCAGGTGGATAAACCGGATCGTTGTCCGCCAGAAAGACTGTTTGTTCCGGATGATTGGACCAGTAGAGTCATCTCCGAGGTCCATTCTTCTGTGTTGGCTGGTCATCCGGGAATATTTGGTACTAGAGACTTGGTGGCCAGGTCTTTTTGGTGGCCTTCCTTGTCTAGGGATGTGCATACCTTTGTGCAGTCTTGTGAAGTGTGTGCTCGAGCTAAGCCTTGCTGTTCTCGGGCCAGTGGGTTGTTGTTATCCTTGCCCATCCCGAAGAGGCCTTGGACGCACATTTCCATGGATTTTATTTCTGATCTCCCGGTTTCACAGAAAATGTCCGTTATCTGGGTTGTGTGTGACCGCTTTTCTAAGATGGTTCATTTGGTGCCCTTGCCTAAGTTGCCTTCCTCCTCTGAGTTGGTCCCTTTATTTTTTCAGAACGTGGTTCGTTTGCATGGGATTCCGGAGAATATCATTTCTGACAGGGGATCCCAGTTTGTGTCTAGATTTTGGCGGACGTTTTGTGCCAAGATGGGCATTGATTTGTCTTTCTCGTCTGCATTCCATCCTCAGACGAATGGCCAGACGGAGCGAACTAATCAGACCTTGGAAACTTATTTGAGGTGTTTTGTTTCTGCTGATCAAGATGACTGGGTTGCTTTTTTGCCACTGGCCAAATTTGCTCTTAATAATCGGGCTAGTTCTGCCACGTTGGTCTCTCCTTTTTTTTGTAATTCGGGGTTTCATCCTCGTTTTTCCTCTGGTCAGGTGGAGTCTTCGGATTGTCCTGGAGTGGACGTGGTGGTGGACAGGCTACATCAGATTAGGAATCAGGTGGTGGACAATTTGAAGTTATCTCAGGAGAAGACTCAGCAGTTTGCTAATCGCCGTCGCCGCGTGGGTCCCCGACTTCTTGTTGGGGATTTGGTGTGGTTGTCTTCTCGTTTTGTCCCTATGAAGGTCTCTTCTCCTAAGTTCAAGCCTCGGTTCATCGGTCCTTATAGGATCTCGGAGATTCTTAACCCTGTATCTTTTCGTTTGGATCTCCCAGCATCGTTTGCTATTCATAATGTGTTCCATCGGTCGTTGTTGCGGAGGTATGAGGTGCCCGTTGTTCCTTCGGTTGAGCCTCCTGCTCCGGTGCTGGTGGAGGGAGAATTGGAGTATGTTGTTGAGAAGATCTTGGATTCTCGTGTTTCCAGACGCAAACTCCAGTATTTGGTAAAGTGGAAGGGTTATGGTCAGGAGGATAATTCCTGGGTGGTCGCCTCCGATGTTCATGCGACTGATTTGGTCCGCGCCTTCCATAGAGCTCACCCTGATCGCCCTGGGGGTTCTTGTGAGGGTTCGGTGACCCCTCCTCAAGGGGGGGGTACTGTTGTGGATTCTGTTTGTGGGCTCCCTCTGGTGGTTACTGCTGGTACTGGGTGACTTTGGTGGGTTGCGGCCTTTGGCTTCCACCTGTCCATCAGAGGCTGGGTGGTTCCTATTTTACCTGGCCTTTCTGTCATTCCCTTGCCGGCTATCAATGTATTCAGATGTGCTCTGTTTGGTTCCTGCCTACCTGCTCCCAGATCTTTCAGGATAAGCTAAGTGCTGATTTTCAGTTGTTGGTTTTTTTGTCCAGCTTGCTTATTATGTCTCTATGCTAGCTGGTAGCTCTAGTGGACTGAGGTTCTCCCCATGTGCCATGAGTTGGCACATGGGTTCTTGTAATCTCAGGATGGTTTTTTTGATTAGGGTTTTTTGCTGACCGCTCAGACCCCTTTTGTATCGTTCTGCTTTCTAGTTTACAGCGGGCCTCAATTTGCTGAACCTATATATATCATCTCTATGTGTGTGCCTTCCTCTCATTTCACCGTCAATACATGTGGGGGGCAACTATACCTTTTGGGGTTCATTCCTCTGGAGGCAAGTGAGGTCTTTATTTTCTCTGCAGTACTAGTTAGCTCTTAGGCTGGTGCATGGCGTCTAGAACCAACGTAGGCACGCTCCCTGGCTATCTCTAGTTGCGTTTGTCAGGCGTAGGGCAGCGGTCAGCCCAGGTTCCATCACCCTAGAGCTTGTCCGATATTTTGTATTACTTTGCTTGTCCCTTGCTATCCCTAGCCATTGGGATTCATGACAGTCTGCATGGCATTTGCAGGACACATTGCTGGCTACACAGAAGGGGAACAGCTGATGTTAGTGAACCCCACTGACACAGTGGTGAGTGTTTTTCTCTGTGCAGCCAGCACTTGCGAGCACCAACTGGCAGTGTTAGAGCCCAGGGAATCAAGGAGGAGCAGAGGAGCAGAGTGTAGGCCGAAGCTTGCACTGGATGCAGCTTATTGTCTGTTGTGTCTGCGTGGCATTTGCAGGACACGTTGCCGGCTACACAGCAGGGGAACAGCTGACATTACTGAACCCCACTGACACAGTGGCGAGTGTTTTTCTCTGTGCAGCCAGGACAGGGAATCAAGGAGGAGCAGAATGTAGGCCGAAGCCTGCACTGGAGGCAGCTTATTGTCTGTTGTGTCTGCGTGGCGTTTGCAGGACACGTTGCTGGCTACACAGCAGGGGAACAGCTGACGTTACTGAACCCCACTGACACAGTGGCGAGTGTTTTTCTCTGTGCAGCCAGCACTTCTGAGCACCAACTGGTGGTGTTAGAGCCCAGGGAATCAAGGAGGAGAGGAGTGTAGGCCGAGGCCTAATTGGAGCAAGTTGAAAGGGAACCTTTAATCAGCCGTCATTCCTACCCCCTCGGTGCCGTGCACCGCCTCCTCAGCGTTGTTTGAATCTGTCCCGTAGCCTGCGCTGTTATGTTATCCCTTGGCAATGCGCATTTAGCGCCGCCCATCTTCTGACATCATTTGTTGTCAGGCTGCCTGCGCCAGTGCAAACGCGCTGCCCGAGATCCTGCCTCGCAGTCTCTTCTGATTTAATCAAATTGTGGGCCTGGGATCTATGGGCATGTGCAGTGCATATCTTCACCTGAGGCTCTCACTCATCTCCCTCCGCCTTCTTCAGACTGTGCACCGTCAGCTGATCCCTAATAGCATGCCACGGCCATGACGCCGTCTGAAGAAGCCGGAAGGAGGGGAGTGAGAGCCGAAGATATGTACTGCGCATGCCCATGGATCCCAGGCCCGCAGTGTGATTACATTAGACGACACTGCGAGGTGGGATCTCGGGCAGCGCGTCCACACAGGTGCAGCCAGCCTGACACCAAATGATGTCAGAAGATGGGCAGCGCTAACTGCGCATGGCCAAGGGATAACATAACAGCGCAGGCTCCGGGACAGAATCAAACAACACTGAGGAGGGGGCGCAAGTCGCCAAGGGGGTAGGAACGAGGGCTGTGCTGCATCCCATTATGAAGGAAAGTCCCACCTCTGGGACGGTCTCACGGTGTGAGGGGACACATTTCATAAGTGTCTAGTTCTGCGTTTATAAGGAACATAATAAAAAGAGCCACCTGTTCCTTTTGCAGCATTAGTGCTGTACAAGATGGCTCTTTCAGCTACAAATGCCTGGGGGGGGAACAGGTTCCCTTAAATTTCAGTAGTTGTGTCAGCGTGGCGGTGCCAGGACACATTGCCAGCTACACAGCTGGCTGACGTTACTGAAACTCAATAACACTGGGTCATGTGTTTTGACTGTGCAGCTTGCACTTCTGAGCATCAACTGGCAGAGTTGGAGCCCAGGGATTACAGTTCAGGTGGTAGAAACATGAACGCAACAGGAGACCTGGATGCTGTAGCCAACCAATTATTTAATCTGGAAGAGGAGTGGCAAATTCCTGCGAGATCCAGGCCTTGTTCATTTTCAGAAAAGTAAGCCGGTCAACATTATCGTAGGATAGTCGCATGCGATGGTCTGTTAGTATACCACCTGCGGCACTAAAGATGCGTTCCGATAATACACTAGCAGCAGGGAAAGCCAGCACCTCCAATGCATACTGGCTTAGCTCTGGCCATGTATCCAGCTTAGATATCCAAAATTTGAAGGGGAAAGAGCCGTCTTGGAGTACAGTAAGAGGGCAAGACATGTAGTCTGTCACCATCTGACGGAAACGTTGCCTCCTGCTGACTGGAGCCGTCTGTGATGGTGTAGACATGTGTGGCGGGCACACAACACTGTGCCACAGTTGGGCCATACTGGTCTTGCCTGGTGCTGAGGCACTGATTCTGCTCCCTCTTTGCGCAGAGCTTCCTCCACTGCCTCGACGCACTCCATCGATGATGGAATTCAACAGTGTGTCTTGGTACTCCCGCATTTTACGCTCCCAATTCAACAATGTTATGAGGCTTTGTAAGTTGTCCCAGTAGCGAGGATCTAGGAGGGTGTACACCCAATAATCAGCCGTGTTCAAAACGTGGGCGATGCGGTGGCGTTTCTCAGGCACTGCAGCATGTAATCAGCCATGTGCTGCAGACTGCCAACTGGTCAAGAAACGCTGTCCCCTGCTTGAGGCGTGATCTCTGCCTGCTCTGCATCACCCCACCCTCGCTCTACACACTGACTACTGGAGAATTGTGTAACTCCCTCCTCTGGACAGATGTCTTTCTCCTCCATTGACTCCTCCTCATCCTCCTCACAAAGTGTCCCCTGCCTAGGCCATTGTGAGGAACCACGTAGCGCTGACTGTCCAGAAGCTGATGGAATTGGTGACTCCTCATCCTCCACCTCTTCCACAACATCATCCCTTAGCACTTGCAGTGTTTGTTGAAGCAGGCAGATAAGGGGTACAGTCATGCTGACTAGTGCATCTCGCCATCCGCGTGGAATCATCGAAGGAATGCAAAACCTGGCAGACGTCCTTCATAGTGGCCCACTCAGTGGTTGTGAAGTCTGAACGGCGCGGAGTGCGACTTCTTTGCGCCTAATGCAGCTGGAACTCCATTACTGCTGGCTGCTGCTCACACAACCGCTCCAACATATGTAACGTGGAATTCCACCTAGTGGGTAGGTCACATATGATGCGATGTTCTGGAAGGCGGAATCGGCGCTGCAGAGCTGCAATGCGCGATCTTGCCATGCTGGAACGCCGCAAGTGAGCACACTCTAGGCGGACCTTGTGCAGCAGTGCATCAAGATCCAGATAGTCCCTCAAAAAACTCTGCACGACCAAGTTGAGCACATGTGCCAGACATGGGATGTGAGTGAGGTTGCCTAGGGCCAGAGCTCCCAGCAGATTTCGGCCATTGTCACACACTACCATGCCTGGCTGGAGATTCGCTGGCACAAACCACACGTCGCTCTCCTGCTTGATGGCATTCCAGAGCTCCAGCGCTGTGTGGCTTCAATTCCCCAAAGAAATTAATTTCAAGACGGCCTGTTGACGTTTGGCCACAGCTGTGCTCATGTCGGTCGTAACAGGTAAACGTTCACGGGTCCATGTGGCGGTGGACTGTGATGGCTTTTGCAGCGATGATTCTGAGGAACTTGTGTATGAGGAGGAGTCAATGCAGACAGACTGGATTCCTGCAATCTTTGGAGTTGGCAGAACACGTCCTGTGCCACTAGCACGATCTGTACCTGGCTCAACAACATTAACCCAATGGGCAGTGAGGGAAAGGTATCGCCCCTGTCCATGGTGACTGGTCCACGCATTGGTGGTGAGGTGGACCTTGATACTGACGGCGTTCAGTAGCACGTGTTTTATGTGTCCCTCCACATGCTTGTGCAGGGCAGGGACGGCTTGCCTGCTGAAATAAAAGCGGCTGGGCACATTGTATTGTGGGACTATCAATGCCATCAAGTTATGGAAGCTGTCAGTCTCCACCAGCCTGAATGACAGCATTTCAAGGGACAGTAGTTTTGCAATGCCAGCATTCAGAGCCTGTGCTCGGGGGTGGTTTGCCGAGAATGGCCGCCTTTTCTCCCATGCCTGTGCTACCGATGGCTGTAGACTGGGCTGGGAGTGTGAGGATGACTGGGAACGTGGTTCTGCGGGTGGAATTACTGTGGGTCTCTGGCCAACAGTGCCAGATGTTATTCCATGGCGATCCTGTGAGGAAGCCGAACCAGCTGTGTGTGAGCTGGAGGAAGAGGCAACAACACGAGCTGAAGAGGTGGTAGGTGCCGCTGTTGGTTGACCTAGGTCTTCAGTGTGCTTTTGTAACTTCACCGCGTGCTTGGTCCACACGTTTCCACATATTTGTGGTATTGAGGTTGCTGACATTTTTCCCTCTTTTGACTTTATGATGACACACCTTGCATTTGACAAAGCAAATGTCATCTGCAACTGTGTCAAAAAAGGACCAGGCACTGCAAGTCTTGCGAGCGCCCGTTTTGGCTTTTGGAAGAGGCATGCCCCTAATGGGTGCCGAAGTGGAGGCTACAGGAACCGCAGTCTTCCCCCTCCCTCTCCCTCTTTGGCCCGTTCGGAGAATCCATTCCTCAGAGCTGCTCCCACCACCTTCCTGTACCTCAAGCCATGATGGGTCAAGGACCTCATCATCTACACTACCCTCTGCCACCAACTGCTCCTGGGTAGTCTCGGCAGCACAGTATGCACCAGAAAGTGGCACCTGAGTCTCATAATCAGATGCGTACTGCGGTGTGGTGACCGGAGGCACTGGCCCACCCGCCTCTACAGAGTCAGAGAGACAAAGCTGTTGGGCATCACTGCACACTGCCTCTTCTTCCATTTCTCCAATGCTGCTTGGCTGGCCCCCTGTTTCCAAGCCAAGAGATTTAGAGAACAGAAGTAGAGATGGCTCCTGTCCTGGGCTCTCTGACTGCCTGGGCAATTTGGCAGGTGATGAAGAGACAGATGGGTGCTCTCTAGTGCTCTGTGCCTGAGACGATGTGGCACTAATTGAAGTCAATGCGTTAGCTGCCATTCATCCGACAATGGCTTCAATTTGTTCTTCACGCAGCAGCGGTGTACGGCGATCTCCTAAAAGCTGCGCATGAAGGACTGTTCCCTGCTGAAACTGGGTGATGATGAGTCACTGGTGCCCGCAGCAGGCACAGAATCCCCACATCCTCTCCCTGCTCCGCGCCCACGCCCACTCCAATGTGCCTTACTCCCTGCCCTCTTCATCTTGGTTGACTGATAAAGATAAGCAGAAAAGTCCTAAGGGCTTAGTGTTCTTATTCCTGAACAGCTCCTAACAGGTATAAGAAACAATAATTTTCTAAAGTGTGGATTAGGCTTTAATATGAGCTAATGTGGCCTACACAACTGTAAAGTGGTGTGTTTGGTGAACTTTATTATTATTTTTTTTTTTTGCAGAAATGACTACAGAGCAATGTGCACTCACACAGAGACCGTGCAGACAGCCGTAAACGGCTCTGCAAGGCCAAAAGAAGCTCCTCAATGTAATGCTATGTAGTGTTTTTCCACAATTTAGCTGGATACGGTTGGAAAGCCACTAATAGGAAATATTTGAAAAAATGTGCAGCAGGCTGCGCTGATTGCAAAAAAGGACAATGGATTTAATGGTATGAAGCACTGATGCACTCTGAGCTGAATACAACCGGCTGTGGCTGCACACAGACTACAGAGTGAGCTGCACTCACTCACACACACACACACACACACACACACAGAGACCTTGCAGACAGCTGTGAAAACAGCGCTGCAAGGCAAAAGCAAGGTTCTCACACAGCGGTTGCTAAATTAGCCTGGGTAAAGCACAATGAAGCAAATCGCTATCCCTAAACTGGCCCTCAGTCAGAACACAGCGTCCTGTCCCTAGCTGAATTCACAGCAGAGTGAGCCCTAAATGGCGTCAGCGACTTTTATAGTGCATCATGACATCATTTCAGCAGCAATCACAGCCATGCCAGTACTTCCATGCCCACCATGCAGAACAGGATGTGCCCACACTTCTAATCAGTCCTCATTGGCTGAATTCGGGCAGTTTGAATATCGGCTGATACCCAATACTTGCGGTATCGGAATGCTCAACACTAGTCATCATACACACAGCTGTCTCTAAGCTTTTTATAACTGCCCCCTGTTTTGACAAAAGACTATTTCTCATGTCTAAATATTGTAAAATTCTATTATTTCACCATTGATACTAATAAGACTAAGGAGAAAATGTCCAGCTCACCAACAATGCCTTAATAAGTCGAGTCTGTAGCATGAAAAGTGTTTCTCCCAAAACAACAGTGATATTGAAGCAAAAAGAGAAAGTCCAGCTCCACGGACATAACATTGAATTTATTAGTACATGTATAAAATCCAAATATCATCCATGTTGACTTTGGGCAATTAAAAATAGACTCCCTGGCGAAGGCTTGTGCTGAAACGCGCATCAGGGTTTAGTGTTATACCCAGCAGCCTTTTACCATCAGTATGTCCCCTCTATGTGTACCTTCTTATGTGCAATAGTTCATGATATTAATTTGTCTCAATACTCTATTATATTGGCTATACTTGCAGTTTTTGACTATACTGCTATATGTCCTTCCTCTTTTTATTATGCCTAATATGTAGATCTACAGATTTTAGGGTCTGGCCTAATTCCCCTGGTCATTCAGGTGCTTTAATTGTCACATACTTATTGTTTGGACACAGACTATCACCTTGTGCAATTATCTAAATGGTAAAATATATACACAGATACTTCCTGTATAAAACAGGTATATTATCTATGTATCTATAACTTATTCCTTTAAAATTTTGATCTTTAGTGCTATGATTTATTTATTACAATTGTGGATAAACCTGTATGAGTTAGGAATCTGTTGTGAAGCACTGTTTCAATGGGATTGTGCAATTATATAATTCCATAATAATCTGATAAATGCTGCTGCCTTTTATTTTTGTAATCATGTACATAATTTTTATTTTATTCATACCCAATGTTTATATAATAAAAGTATTTTTATCCTTACAATTACCTTGCTATTTTTGACCGTATCTTGTTTTCCTCTGTTTTTTAAATAAATAATAACAAGGCACATAATTCAGTAATTGTTTCATCACAAAATTCCTTATTATTAGGAAATTCCTTGGAAAACATAATGTTAGATAATATACAGACTATTCAACAACATCTGAAAAGCTAGCACCTATGAGGGTCCATCAATGCTGGATTACTGGATTACTGTCTGCCCAAAGAAGCCATATGTATTATTAACATTGAGCATGTTTTGTCTGAAATTTGTTTCTCACTAGGGCTATGGACATGGTTGAACAATAAAAAAAAGTGTTCAAATTAATTGTGGCTGCTCCAATGACCATAGCTGCAGATCTAAATACTGCATGAAATATGGAATCATATACAATTATGGATGCAAGTAGCTCCAATGATCCCTGTAACATCTAAGCTAACTACATCAATATATTTATTATTATTCATTATAATGAGGCCAATACTCTTTAATTTGCCTAGAGAGTACATATTTTAAGCAAATATGTTGAAAAATATTGCAGAGCGGTTTAACAGCACTGGAGAATGATGTCTGGTTCATTGATGGCTTTGATTTAAGTCGAGAACTAATTAATCTCATAAAAGAGGAAAAGAAGATTGAAAAAACAACACAGTGACTTAAAGTGTAAAATCTTTGGGAAAAGTCAGACAAGCAGAGCTCAGAGGAATAGTGTGGTTCCTAGATGCCGGCTAATTACTTAATCACTTGCATTCGTAAATCGTATTATTGGAAAAGAAATTACTGTAGTGATTAAATTACAGATATTTATCTGCTAATAACCCTGATTAACTACTGATGCTAATCTGTCATCTTGAAAGGCAATATTAACTGCATCAATCTAGTAGAACAATAAACAGCTTTATATGAAAGAAAACTTGTGTGTTTTTTAAATCCAGATGTGAGATGGGAATGTGGAATGTGTTAGATTTGGAACACGACTTCATGGACCACTATTGTTGACTTTTGTGAAATTAAGTTGTTTTGGCCCATTAACCTGTTGTTAAGCACAAAGCTGCACTCACTTAATGAACAAGTGCTGGATTATGCTGTGAAAGCAATTTATCTAGCGGTCGTAGAGTAAATAAATCAACCACAACCTTCATTTACAGGCAGAAAGTGATTAGATGAGTAATGAAATGACTGGACACTCAAAGTGTTTGGAAGGTGCAATCCATAGTCTTCTGGAACACAAAACTGTACATCCAGACATAATGTTAGCACAAGCAATGCGATTATTTCCTATACCATTGAGAAATGCAAGAACGTCAGCCTCTAATGTATGGCTAAAGTACCCATTATGGAGCAGACAGCTGTATAAATTGTAATGAGGTCGGAATCCAGTGCACGGGCTGGCCAGCGGCTTTCCCGCCTGAGTGGAGTGCCCACCTGGGACGTGGGGTGTCAGGACACTGAACATTTTTTACCTTTTGTGCATTACTGCCCTTTTCCAAGATGGCGTCTTTGGTCTCATGTGCACTGTGTCTTCCTGCTATAAAACTCCACCCCAGCCTTCAGTCTGTGTTAGAGTATTCTGCCTTGCATCCTGCTCCTGACCTCTGATTACTCCCTGGCTATATACCTGCTCCTGTGAACCTGTGTGGTGATCCTGCTACTCTGCTCTGAGTTCCTGCTGCATACACCAGTTCCAGTAATCCTCCTTCATCTGCTGCTCGTATTTACTTCCATCTGCATTTGCTGGACATGTAAGCGTTTGCTGCTCTGCAAAAACCTGAGACTATTAACCAGGCCTCCCTGGTTGAGCTAAGATATTATTTGAACTGCCTTATAAGCTTATCTATCTGTGTTTGGACTAAGACAAGGATTTATTCGTGTCAAGTATTCTCAAGAATAACTGCTTCATAGACTTTCTGCTTGATTGCATTTTCCTCTGAAGATTCCTATAGACTGCTAAGCTGCGCTTAATATTTACACCAAGTGTTGTGGACTTGAGTTTCTCTCTGCACCTGTTTGAATCACCGTGTGATAATATAGACTTTACCACTTATAAAACTGTGTCCTGTAGTTGTCTTGTTCCACGCAAAGAGTCTCCTGAGTTATCCCCTATAATTTTTACAGGATACTCTAGCCATAAAAAAAGGAGACTGCTGGAACAATAACTGCAGAAAGCAGACTAGAGCAGGTGTTTTCCATAATTAGATCACTGCAGAAAGATGTGGAAGGTCTGCAAAAGAAGTTTGGAAGCTTTGAACGCAATCAACAAGTGTTTGGACAAACTTTGCAGGACTTAAGCAACCGCATGGCAGGAAAACAAACTTGCTGGCATAGAGTCCCAGTATGGACGGGCTTTTCAAGACATAAGCACGCAAATAGCTGCACAAGTGACTTTACCCTCTGGGCAACCGCCACCAGCTAGCCCACCTAAGTTGCCCCCATTCAGATTTAATGGTGATCGCGACAAATTTCGTGGCTTTGTGAATCAATGTACAGTTAGTCCTCGGGTTACAACGGTCTAGAGTTACATCGTTTCGTGGTTACAACGCTTTATACAAAGCCTCGTTCCGACTTACACGGTTTGCGTCATAAGTCGAACTACATGCAATAGAGTCCAGTACTGTACACTGTACCCGGTTACACGAGGAAAACGAGTCTCCTGCACACCATAACACCCTAATTATGTAGGGTACTGTGTTAGGATAGGTGTTTGGATAGGCTAAGTGTTTGCAGTACTGTACTGTTATTATGGTACAGTACTGTATGAATGTATGGTCCGACTTACATCGAAATTCGGTTTACGATGCCGTGTAAGAACGGATCAACGACGTAAGTCGAGGACTACCTGTATGCTATATTTTGATGTGCATGCATAAAATAGGAGAAAAACATGGAGTTTGTTTAAAAATCGTACAAAATACCTTTAATTATACATACAAGAATACGAAAAAGTACAAAAAAACACAAAAACACTGAAATAACAGACAAACCATAAAATATGATGTGTAGACGCCTAAATGTACAGCGAGCCACATATCCATAAAGTGCCATCACGAAAGATATAGTCCCATCACAAAAAAAATGTATATGCGATAACAGGTGAAAAACACCCACCCACCTCACAACTCCCAAAGCAAATCAGAAACCACCCCCTCTAATAAATAATCCTTTGAGGTAAAACAGGCACAACCCATTAAAGTCCATCAATAAATGACCCATGTAAGCAACGGGAAACGAAGGGAGGTAAAATTTTTTTCTATATATGAAGGGAGAAGGGGGAAAGGTAATGATGTCACCTCACCACATGTATGTAGGATAGCTGCGGAGACACCATCACGTGTTTCTCAACGCAAGCAGTGAATAGCCAGACCTTTCCCCGGGAAGGAACAACCACGGGAAGGGCAGCATCCAATAAAGGAAAACATCCAATAAAGGAAAACCACCTATGCCAAGCATGGTATCCATCCACAGACAGCTGTTTCGGGGTGTTTGCCCCTCATCAGTGTGGAGTAGGAATCTGGCTATTAGGAGCAGTGCCTAGTAAAAGGCTGTGAAGGAACAGATGATTGGCCTCGGGGAGACCAAAACATCCAACACCGCGGAGACACCATCACGTGTTTCTCAACGCAGTGATCCAGAACACTGCCCCCATCCCTTATGGGTTGAGAAACACGTGATGGTGTCTCCGCAGCTATCCTACATGCATTTGCATATTTCCCATAAGGGATGGGGGCAGTGTTCTGGATCACGGCAAAATACTTCTTGGGAACGCACCTTCATGGGTCAGATTTTGTTCCTCAAGAAGTTCCTCTAAAATCCGGATGTTGTCTCTGTCAGCAGCGCTCCAATTCTCCTGTTCATATCCTCCTTTATTATGCAATTTCTTAAGGATTAGCTTACGTGAAAAAAGATGAAGATCCTTTAGTGCTGAAAAATAATTGAAACTGTTAGTGGGAGAGAATGATAGACCTTTACTAAGGACTTCTAATTGTGTATTATGGATAGGATATGAACAGGAGAATTGGAGGAGAATTGGAGCGCTGCTGACAGAGACAACATCTGGATTTTAGAGGAACTTCTTGAGGAACAAAATCCGACCCATGAAGGTACGTTCCCAAGAAGTATTTTGCCGAAATCAACACGTTTCCCCCCCTTGTCATTATGTCCAGCCGTAGAGGTATTTACAAAACTGGTATCAGAGGATCTGAAAAAACTAACAACATATCGCCGTTTTGATAACCTCACACATAAACAGAGAGAAGGGTTACGGCAATTACAAGCAATGGACAATGTGGTATTTAAGGCGGCTGACAAGGGGGGGAACATTGTTGTATGGCCAACCGTCAAATATGAACGGGAGGCTTTTCATCAATTACGTGATATCAATGTTTATGAGAAATTAAGATATAATCCGGTGATGTCTTTTTCGGCAGAGCTCCAAAAAATCCTGCTAAGAGCCTTTGACCCAGGGATAATTAACAAACAAGTTCTGGACGGTTTGACTGTTAGGTTCCCTAAAATACCGACACTGTACCTACTTCCAAAGGTGCACAAAAATCCCGTCAACCCACCGGGACGTCCGATTGTGTCAGGGATCGATGGTTTGTGTGATCCAATCTGTAGATTTATAGACCATTATTTGAAATCTTTGGTTGAAATTTTGCCCTCATATGTAAAAGACACAACGGATGTCCTGTGTAGGGTTGACGGCAACTTTGTTGAGAAAGGGACTATTGGTGACAGCAGACGTCGAGACGTTATATACGTGTATAAATCATACTGACGGTTTGAGTGCGGTCCGCTTCTTCCTGAGGACCTCCAACCTGGAAGGCTCTTTGTGTGAGCTCATCATCCAGCTGTTGCACTTTGTCCTCACACACAATTTTTTTACGTTTAAAGATCAGTTCTATCAGCAGAAGCGCGGCGCAGCCATGGGTGCGGCCTGTGCCCCCGCGTACGCTAACCTCTTTCTGGGTTTCTGGGAGAGGTTGGTGTTTGGTGACTCGGGGGCAGGGGCCGCCGACCATGTGCTGTGCTGGCTGCGCTATATAGATGATGTTTTGTTTTTTTGGCAGGGGACGGTGCGGCAGCTGGATGAATTTATGGGTGAGCGCAATAGGAATAATTTGAATATTAAGCTGACTTACAGATATGATTATAATAAAATTGATTTTTTAGACATCAGCCTGGAGGTGGATTCGACTTCGTCCATCCAGACTGATGTCTTCCGTAAAACAACATCTGTGAATGCATTAATACATGCGAAGTCGGCACATAGTCATGCTACCATTAGGGCTGTCCCGGTTGGACAGTTCCTGAGGATGAGGCAGATCTGCTTGACAAATCAGAGGTTTGAAACACAGGCCCTGGACTTGAGACAAAGATTCGAGGATAGAGGTTACAGCAAAAGATGCATAAAAAATGGATACAAGAGAGCCAGGTCAGTGACACAGGATTCACTGATACATGGTAATGCTAAACGTGATGAAAAAGATGATATGATTCGGTTTATTTCAGTGTATAATCATGAGTGGGAGAGTATGAGATCAATTCTGACTAAATACTGGCCCATTTTGAGTGCCGAGCCCTCCCTGGGACCTTTCCTTAGTGATCGGCCTTTAATGACCCCCCGTAGGTCTAAGAATCTCAGAGACCTTTTGGTATCAAGCCATTATGTGGCGCCAAGTACCAATCCATTTGGTATGACACATTCAATTAAAGGTTCTTTTAAATGTTGCCACTGTGAAGCTTGTGCTAACATGGTACGTACAACATCTTTTTGCTCAGTGGATAGAAAGAGAGAATATCAGATAAGAGAATATATCTCGTGCAATACCATCAATGTGATCTACTATGCCACATGTAGTTGTTCCCTAATTTATGTGGGATTGACGTCACGCGAATTGAGAGTGCGCGTAAGGGAACATATACGGGATATTAGTGCTGCAAGAACAGTGGATGATGTGACAACACTTAAGACCATCCCAAAGCACTTTAGGTTGGTACATAACTGTAACCCTAAAGACTTTATGGTGAGAGGAATAGACGTAGTGCATACAGGAATTAGGGGGGGTGATATTAAAAAACTCCTCGCACAACGCGAATTAAAATGGATAGTTACATTAGGCACCATGAAACCAGCTGGGCTTAATGATTCGCTCAATTTTGGTCCTTTTCTATAATTAGAATGGTTTATTATGGCAGGCCCCCGTAGTAATCCCTCCTTTTTGTATTTTTATCCGTTTGTGTGGTTAGTTTTAATTGTTTTATTTTATGTATAGGTTCTATATAATCCCATTATCAGGATTCCCTCTGGGACCACAGTGCCACCTATGGACTGAAACAGATGGATATTATGGACTTTGAAAATATTATGCAGGCATCAGAGGAATAAATTGTGTATTACATTATCTTGTGGATCGATCTGGATTATTGGATACTATTATATAATTTAAGTAGTGTATTTTAGGTATTGTTATAAGGGCTTCTTTGTTGGTACATATGTATGGCGCATTTCACACTGTGGTGCGCATGCGTCTGTCGGTCACAGGCGTCCACCTCTCGCTGTCCGACATAGTCCTGGTGCGTGCGCGACTGAGACAATCAGTACTCACTTGCAGCGGGCATCTGGTCAGGTCCGGGCGGTGGGGGAGGGGGCGCTTTTTTGATGATGGCGGGCGCATGCGCCGTAACTATGCAGCAGTGAACAAGCCGGGTCATGTGACATGCACATGACCAGTATCCTAGGATACTTAAGGTCCTCAAATGAGGTTATACCACACTTCCCCTTGAGAATGCAGGGCCGAGAGGCGGCAAAACGCGCGTCGGGGACGTTCGGTGTGCGGTGCCACATGTGGTGAGGTGACATCATTACCTTTCCCCCTTCTCCCTTCATATATACAAAAAAATTTTACCTCCGTTCGTTTCCCGTTGCTTACATGGGTCATTTATTGATGGACTTTAACGGGTTGTGCCTGTTTTACCTCAAAGGATTATTTATTAGACGGGGTGGTTTCTGATTTGCTTTGGGAGTTGTGAGGTGGGTGGGTGTTTTTCACCTGTTACCGCATATATTTTTTTTTTGTGATGGGACTATATCTTTCGTGATGGCACTTTATGGATATGTGGCTCGCTGTACATTTAGGCGTCTACACATCATATTTTATGGTTTGTCTGTTATTTCAGTGTTTTTGTGTGTTTTTGTACTTTTTGGTATTCTTGTATGTATAATTAAAGGCATTTTGCACGAATTTTAAACAAACTCCATGTTTTTCTCCTATTTTATGCATTGGTATATATGGAGGTAAACGTAGTGACCAAGCAACTGGTAAGGGTCACATCATGAGTCTGGATTTGGTGAAACTAATTTTGATGTGCATGCTGACCGTTTTCCTAATGATAGATCCAAAGTATTGTGTGTAATAATGCTGCTGACTAGTGTTGAGCATTCCGATACCGCAAGTATTGGGTATCGGCCGATATTTGCTGTATCGGAATTCCGATACCGAGATCCGATACTTTTGTGGTATCGGGTATCGGTATCGAAACAACATTAATGTGTAAAATAAAGAATTAAAATAAAAAATATTGCTATACTCACCTCTCCGACGCAGCCTGCACCTTACCGAGGGAACCGGCAGCGTTGTTTGCTTAAAATTCGCGCTTTAACTTCCTTACGCGAAGTCCCGGCTTGTGATTGGTCGTGCGCCGCCCATGTGACCGCGACGCGACCAATCACAGCAAGCCGTGACGTAATTTTAGGTCCTTCAGGATTTTAAAATTACGTTCCGGCGTTGTGATTGGTTGCGTCGCGGTCACATGGGCGACGCGACCAATCACAAGCCGTGACGTCACGGGAGGCAGGACACGCGAGCATTTTAAAATGCGCGCGTCTCCTGCCTCCCGTGACGTCACGGCTTGTGATTGGTCGCGTCGCCCATGTGACCGCGACGCAACCAATCACAACGCCGGAACATAATTTTAAAATCCTGAAGGACCTAAAATTACGTCACAGCTTGCTGTGATTGGTCGTGTCGCGGTCACATGGGCGGCGCGCGACCAATCACAAGCCGGGACTTCAAGTAAGGAAGTTAAAGCGCGAATTTTAAGCAAACAACGCTGCCGGTTCCCTCGGTAAGGTGCAGGCTGCGTCGGAGAGGTGAGTATAGCAATATTTTTTATTTTAATTCTTTATTTTACACATTAATATGGTTCCCAGGGCCTGAAGGAGAGTTTCCTCTCCTTCAGACCCTGGGAACCATCAGGAATACCGTCCGATACATGAGTCCCATTGACTTGTATTGGTATCGGGTATCGGTATCGGATTAGATCCGATACTTTGCCGGTATCGGCCGATACTTTCCGATACCGATACTTTCAAGTATCGGATGGTATCGCTCAACACTACTGCTGACCACACGAGCGCTCGCCTGGGCGAATCCGATGATTGAGTCTCGTGACCCACGGTTAAATAACTTGGATGATTTCTTGGCCGCTATGGCATTAATGTTTGATGACCCTAATCGCTGTGCAACCGCTGAATCTGCTTTGTTGTCTTTACACCAGGCTAAACGTTCTGTTATTGATTATGCCACTGAATTCAGGAGATTAGCGGTAGATACCAATTGGGAAAGTTATGCACAATTGCCTATTTTTAAAAGGGGTTTGTCTAGTATTATAAAAGATGAACTAGCTCGCTCTGAGTCACCCCAAGAGCTAGAGACATTTATACAGCATTATGTGCGCATAGACATTCGCCTTACTGAGCATAGGCAGGAGAAATTTGCTGCTTATAACCGTATTTCTAACTTTTCCCTTCCTTCCAAAGAGCCTGCAGGTAAAACCTCTCGGGAGGTGGAGGAGGTTCCCATGCAAATTGATTCCGTTCAGAGGCGTGAGATCAATGAGCGCCGGGAGCATCGCCTTCGTGAAAGTCTATGTTTCTACTGCGGTCAGTCTGACCACTTCTTGATCAATTGTCCTAAGTGTCCTAGACGGCCTAACAAGGTGCTAGCAGCAGTAGGGGAGTATGACAACTGTGATGATGAATCTGACATCTCTGAATGTAGCCTGCCTTTAAATGCTATATTCCATTCACTTTCTATGACTTCACCCCCCCCAAGGAGCTGAAGGAAAAGAACTCTCACTGTTCTCTCCCTATTAAGATCCTGTGTTCAGGACAGTGGATTTCCAGTGCAGCTATGATTGACTCTGATACAGGTGGCAATTTCATGGATATCGCATTTGCCAAGGAACATGGTATTGAAATTCAGCAAAGAGCCTCTCCAATTACCATGGAAACAGTGGATGGGTCACCTTTAATCTCTGGGCCTGTGGATCAGGAGACCATACCCCTTGAAATTGTGTTGGAGCCTAATCATCAGGAGCAACTTTCTTTCTTGCTAATTTCTTCTCCTCATTTTCCTGTGATTTTAGGCATTCCTTGGTTGCGTTCTCAGAACCCAATTATCAACTGGGAGGCCAAGGAGATTACCTTTCCAACAAGGAGCAACTCAGCATTAACAGAAGCTGTCCCGGAGTCCACGGCTACGGAACCACATGTACAGGTATTTTCTTTACCTCCAGCATATAAAGAGTTTTCTGACATCTGTGACAAGAAGAATGCAGATCAGCTTCCTCCACACAGGCATTATGACTGTCCCATTGAGCTGCTTCCTGGGGCAGCTATTCCTTTTGGTAACGTATATCCTTTGGCGGCACCTGAGCTTCAAGCCTTAAAGGAGTATATTGATGAAAATCTGGCCAAAGGCTTCATACATCCTTCTTCCTCACCAGCAGGGGTACCTATGTTTTTTGTAAAAAAGAAAGATGGGACCCTGAGACCCTGTGTTGACTATCGGGAACTCAATAAGGTAACCATACGAAACCGTTAGCCTTTGCCTCTGATTCCCGAATTACTGGAAAGAGTCCGCCATGCTAAGGTGTTCTCTAAACTGGATCTTCGTGGGGCTTTTAATTTGGTGTGTATTCATCCAGGAAATGAGTGGAAGACAGCATTCAGATGCCGGTATGGACACTTTGAATCTCTTGTGATGCCCTTCGGGCTTTGTAACGCCCCTGCAACGTTTTAACACCTTGCTAATGACATTTTCAGAGATTTTTTGGACCAGTTTGTGGTGATCTATTTGGACGATATACTAGTCTTTTCTGACTCTCTACAGGAACATGAAGAACATGTCAAAACTGTTTTAAGATGTGAAAGAGAACCATCTGTATATTAAGCCAGAGAAATGCGAGTTCCATCGCTCTGAGATACAGTTCTTAGGTTATATCATCTCTCCTTGGGGGCTGAACATGGAATCTGGTAAGATTCAGGCTATCCTTGACTGGCCGGTGCCCAAGAACGTTAAGGAGGTCAAACGTTTTATTGGTTTTGCAAATTTCTACAGACGCTTCATTCAATCTTTTTCTGATATTGTCCATCCCATTACTTCCTTGACAAAAAAGGAAAAGCCCTTTAAGTGGTCATCACAGGCTCAAGAAGCTTTTGATCGGCTTAAGATCTGTTTCACATCAGCACCGCTGTTGATACACCCAGATCCAACACTTTCATTCATTGTGGAGGTGGACGCTTCTGATAATGCTTTGGGGGCTATTCTCTCCCAAAGAACTGGAGAGAAGGGTTTGCTACATCCTTGTGATTTCTTTTCCCATAGACTAACCTCAGCAGAGAAGAATTACTATGTGGGAGACAAGGAATTGCTGGCTATTATTGCGGCTTTCAAAGAATGGAGGCATCATCTGCAAGGAGCTGCACAACAGATCACAGTGCTAACTGACCATCGCAATTTAGAGTTCCTTAAATCCGCTAGATGTCTTTCTCCTCGTCAGGCAACTCTTTGGAACTTATTTTTAAATCAATTTAACTTTGTTATCTCGTACCGTCCAGGTTCTCGTAATGGGAAGGCTGATGCTTTATCCCAAATCCATGCTGTGGATTCTGTACCTGGAGCCCCGTCCAAGACCATTCTATCAGATGCCAATTTCATCGGAGTTATCCACGATCAGGACTTGTGGAAGGAGTGCAGGGAGGCCTATGAGGGTGATGTATTTCTGGCCAACCCATCTGTGGATATTAATCTTGTCTTTAAGGGTGGCATGTGGTTCAGAGATCGACGTATCAATGTTCCTAAGGTCATCCGTCTGCATATCCTCAAGTTGGTACATGACTCCAAGTTGGCTGGTCACGGGGGTACAGAAGACACAAGAGTTCCTGAGCCGATTCTTCTGATGGCCAACTTGCCTTTAGGATACCAAGGACTATGTTCTCTCTTGCGAGGTATGTGCTCGTTACAAGACTCCTCATGTGGCACCTACGGGTCTTCTACAACCATTACCTGTTCCGTCCCGCCCTTGGGGGTCTATATCAATGGACTTTATTGTAGAGCTGCCTACATCGGGGGGCATGAATACAATCATGGTGGTAGTTGATCGCTTGACTAAAGCTGCTCATTTTGTTCCATGCACCGGCCTCCCGTCAGCTAAAGATACAGTGAACTTGGTTATACAGAATGTCTTTCGGTTGCATGGGGTTCCGGATGAGATCATCTCTGACTGTGGAGTGCAGTTCACTTCAAGATTCTGGAAGGGGTTTTGTTCTGCACTCAATATTAATGTCTGTTTCTCTTCCGCTTACCATCCCCAGACAAATGCTCAGACTGAGCGTACCAACCAGATGCTGGAACAATACCTAAGATACTATGTCAGCCATCTCCAGGATGATTGGTTGGAGTTGCTGCCGTTAGCCGAATTTTCATATAATAATTCTCAGAGCGCCTCCACTAAATTTACACCTTTCTTTGCCAATCTGGGTTATCATCCGTGTATTTTACCTAGGTCTCCAATTAATTCTCCGATTCCGGCAGTGGAGGAAAGGCTGACTGCGATGAGACAAAATCTGGAGGTTCTGAAGGAATCCCTGACCACACCTCAAGAACGTTATAAGAGATCGGCTGATAGATTCCGTAAACCTGCACCCAAGTTCAAGGTAGGAGATTCCATGTGGTTAGCAACTAAGAATCTGAAGTTAAACATTTTTTCACAAAAACTTGGACAGAAATTCATTGGCCCTTTAAAGATCAACGGTATTGTGAGCTCTGTGGCCTGCCAGCTGAAGCTGCCTAGGACTATGAAGGTACACCCAGTTTTTCATGTATCTTTACTAAAGCCTGTATCTCCTAATACCTTCCAGGGATGTGTTGTGCCACCTCCACAGCCTGTGGTGATTGATGGGCAAGAACAATTTGTGGTGGAGAAAATTATTGATTCCAGGATTCGCAGGAATCGGCTCCAATATCTGATAAGGGATATCCCCCTGAGGAAGACTCTTGGGAACCTGTGGAAAACATCAATGCCCAACAGAAGATTTCTCGTTTTCATCAGAGTTTCCATGAGAAACCAGGTCCAGGATCATCCTGAGGCCGCTTCTAAGGAGGGAGTAATGTCAGGACTCTGAACATTTTTTACCTTTTGTGCATTACTGCCCTTTTCCAAGATGGCGTCTTTGGTCTCATGTGCACTGTGTCTTCCTGCTATAAAACTCCACCCCAGCCTTCAGTCTGTGCTAGAGTATTCTGCCTTGCATCCCGCTCCTGATCTCTGATTACTCCCTGGCTATATACCTGCTCCTGTGAACCTGTGTGGTGATCCTGCTACTCTGCTCTGAGTTCCTGCTGCATGCACCAGTTCCAGTAATCCTCCTTCATCTGCTGCTCGTATTTACTTCCATCTGCATTTTCTGGACATGAAAGCATTTGCTGCTCTGCAAAAACCTGAGACTATTAACCAGGCCTCCCTGGTTGAGCTAAGATATTAATTGAACTGCCTTTTAAGCTTATCTATCTGTGTTTGGACTAAGACAAGGATTTATTCGTGTCAACATCCTCAAGAATAACTGTGCTTCATAGACTTTCTGCTTGATTGCATTTTCCTCTGAAGTTTCCTATAGACTGCTAAGCTGCATTTAATATTTACACCAAGTGTTGTGGACTTGAGTTTCTCTCTGCACCTGTTTGAATCACCGTGTGATAATATAGACTTTACCACTTATAAAACTGTGTCCTGTAGTTGTCTTGTTCCATGCAAAGAGTCTCCTGAGCTATCCCCTATAATTATTACATGGGGATACTCAGTTAGAGGCCGGTTCTTAAAGGGATGTGGCCATGGAAGCAGTGACTCGGTCCGTGTCCCTGGTCTTCCAATAAAAGAGTCAATGAATCAAAAGGGGAAAATAAAGTTTATAGGGGATAGTTTGTGACGCCACCTGTGGTGTTCAGCAAGGGATTGCCGACGCTGCTTAAAGAGACTGCTGGGGCTGATGGTGATGCATCAGAGTTGGTACAGCTCTTCACAGGTAGAGTTAAGTCCCAGGGCACTTATGATGTGAAAGATGGGAACTTTTGATGATTGCAGTGCAGAGTGGATTGTGCAGTAAATAACTCTGAAAACACAGCAGGGTGCAGTTTCCACACTTTTACTCACAGTTTGTGGTGCAGTCCATGGCACTGATTACACATGGTAATGGAGATCCGGGCAGCCTGGAAGCAATTTGGGATCCACCTAACCAGGTGAGTTCAGAGTAGGCCTCCCTATTGCACTGTATATTGAGGTCCTTGCTGCCTAAAGCTGTGCTCAGCCCTCTGCTTCTTCTTGTTCTTTAGTCCTTGTCTCTATGGCAGGCAGCTTGAGCCTATTACAGGTGTCACTCCTTCATGGTGGCTCTGAGCTCTCATTTGCTGCTATGCCTTCAGATGCCCCCACACAACCACGACCTCCGGTGTCTGGTCTTTGGCACTCAGTCATGCGGTGAGCTCAGTCACAGCTCCAATCCCTCAGGTTCTCCTCTCACTTGCTTCCTCTTCCATCACTGTCTGCTCTCTGACCAACTAACTCCGCTTCCAGGCCAGAACTTATATTAGGAAGCTCCCCTGAAAACTCGGTTTAGAGCTCCCTCTTTTGGTCTGGAGTCAGATAAGTGTTGCATGCAGACTGTATTAGCTGCTAAGGGGATCCCTCTTGCTTCCAGGTATGGCATCACCCCCTTGAGGAAGGCAATGTCACTGTGGCAACCGGACTCCTGAGGTGTCACATGAGCATGACAGCTTCATGTATTTCTATGAGACTGTCACGTGCGGGTCAAGAGAGTCATGTGCGGGTCAAGAGAGCCACCTGCCAATCTGTGCATTGTGTTCCAATATCATTCTGATTTGTACAGCCATCTATCTGCGCCCTTAACGCCATGATTATTGTGTTTACCATCTGAATGCATATCATTAATGAATACAGTTGTGTCCATTGTGCTTGTCACAATATCTCAATTCTGTCCAAAGCAAATCTTCAACTATTATTCATGGCTCATCAGGACATACCATTGGTGCATCCTGTGCAGCTGCGTATCGGCCTAAGAAATAAAGGGCCCACTTCAACCTTTAAAGCTGCAAGCCTCCTCTGTTACAGATGCACAAAGGTCCCCATGTTCTTGCACAGGAGCCCTCGTCAGACTATGTCAGCCACTGTGGCTTATAATGTGTTCAGGTTTCTAAGCTTGTAGCAATTGATGAACTATTGTCTGAAAGAAAAAAATGGAAAAAGAGGCAAAATATTTCCCCAAAAAAATTGAATGTTTTTTTAATGGGAAACTTTAAAAATTCAGATTGTGGAGGAAATATTCTGTTTATTGTTTGATATTCAGAAATTAAAGGGGTTACTTTTGTAAAAAGTAAAATTAAGAATATAATCATTTGGACAGTTAGATGAATTGTTACATGCAGATCTTTAAATGAGAACTTAAACGAGAAAAATATATATTTAAATAATTCTTTGCAAAACACTGGATTGCTGCTGGCATTACCCATGATCAGTAACAAGCAAACACTTAAAGTAGCAGTCACATCAAGAACATGGATATTTACAGTATTTTGGGCTTGTGGATCCATGGGAATTTTTTGGGTAGGATGCATGAATAATAAACTCAGCTGCTCTCTGGCTGAACAATGTTTTATCAAGTTTTCTATGGTAATCAAGGATCCATAGATCTATTAATGGGAACTTGTAATGGTTCATGCTGCCCAACCAGGATCATGCATGTGATGGTTCATGCTGCCCAACTTGCTGCACCATTACAGCTATGTATGATTTTCTCTGAAATGTTGAGACACTGCAGAGAACACTTTGGGAAGCTGGCCAGGAACAATGCGCCTCAAATGATTAGTTGAAGACGGAGGTTGTTAGCAAGTCCACCAGCGTTTCAAAACACTTCAGATGTGATGATTTTTCTCTTTACTCATCCCATTTTGCACTGTAATATTATATTTGAACCATTTGAATCATTTTTTGAATAAAGGCAGTTTTGTAATTGATGTTGGGGACAGTGGATTACTGCTATGTCCCCATATAACTACCAGCTACATGGTTTCCCAGCAATTATATACAGTTATCAACTTCTAATGCTGCAAAACCCATGTCCCAAAAAAGTGCACATTTGTACTTTTACATTTAAACTCAAATTTTAGACTGTAATATCCACACTTAGCTTGCCAAAAACAGGCAAGAATCACATACCGTATAAACTCGAGCATAAGTCGAGAATTCAGTCCATTTTTTTAGGCTGAAATTGCCCCTCTTGGCTCATACTCAAGTCATTCCCAGGGTTCAGCACGGGAGAGGGAGCGGCAGCTGTCTAATCATACTCACCTGCTCATGGCGTGGTCCCTGCACATCCCTGGTTCTCCGGGTGTCGGCAGCTTCTTCCAGCGTTGAGCGGTCACATGGTACCGCTAATTACAGAAATGAATATGGACCCGACTCCACTCCCATAAGGGTGGAGCCACATATTCATTACTGTAAGGCCGGTTTCACACGTCAGTGGCTCCGGTACGTGAGGTGACAGTTTCCTCACGTACTGGAGCCACTGACACACGTAGACACATTGAAATCAATGCATCTGTGCAGATTTCATTGATTTTTTGCGGACCGTGTCTCCGTGTGCCAAACACGGAGACATGTCAGTGTTCGTGGGAGCGCACGGATTACACAGACCCATTAAAGTCAATGGGTCCGTGTAAAACACGTACCGCACACGGACGTTGTCCGTGTGCAGTCCATGTGCCATGCAGGAGACAGCGCTACAGTAAGCGCTGTCCCCCCAGCATGGTGCTGAAGCCGCCATTCATATCTTCTCTGCAGCAGCGTTTGCTGTAGAGAAGATATGAATAATCCTTTTTTTTTTTGGTTTCTCATGTTTAACATAAAGATCCATGTCCCCACCCCCCTCCCACCCCCTGTGCGCCCGCCCGCTGTTATTAAAATACTC
Organism: Ranitomeya variabilis; assembly: GCF_051348905.1. NCBI lineage: Eukaryota > Metazoa > Chordata > Amphibia > Anura > Dendrobatidae > Ranitomeya > Ranitomeya variabilis. Next base: position 515,860,878 of record NC_135234.1, read on the forward strand.
ACCCGCCTCCCTCGCATTATCCTGTCCTGGCCGCAGCTTCTCCTGAATGCGGTCACGTGGGGCCGCTCATTACAGAAATGAATATGTGGCTCCACCCCTATGGGAGGTGGAGCCGTATGTTCATGACTGTAATCAGCGGCCCCACGTGACCGCTCATACAGTAGAAGGTGCGGCCAGGACAGGACACTGCGAGGGAGGCGGGTGAGTATTTTAATAACAGCGGGCGGGCGCACAGGGGGTGGGAGGGGGGTGGGGACATGGATCTTTATGTTAAACACGAGAAACAAACAAAAAAAAGATTATTCATATCTTCTCTACAGCAAACGCTGCTGCAGAGTAGATATGAATGGCGGCTTCAGCACCACGTGGGGGGACAGCGCTTATCTCTAGCACTGTCTCCTGCACGGTGCGTGTGGTACCCAGTCAGCACACGGGCAGCACACATGTGCCGCACATGTGCCACACTGATGTGCCACAGAAACGCACGGGCACACGGACACGGATAATTCCGGTACCGATTTTTCCGGTACCGGAATTATCTGGACGTGTGGGACAGGCCTAATGAGCGGTACCATGTGACCGCTCAACACAGGAAGAAGCTGCCGGCGCCTGGAGAACCAGGGACATGGAGGGACGGCGCCAGGAGCAGGTGAGTATAACGGGGTCATTGCGCGATATTCACCTGTCCGCGTTCCACCGCCGGGCTCCGTCATCCACGTCCTCTACAGTGACGCTCAGGTCGGAGGGCGCGATGATGTGATTAGTGTGCGTGCCACCCTCTGCCTGAACTTCAGTGCAGAAGACGCAGTGGCACCCGGTGGTGGAATGCGGAAAGGTGACTATAGCAAGTGTCGGGGGCCTGAGCGACGAGAGGTGAGTATGTGATTTTTTTTTTTTTTATCATCACAGCAACAGCATATGGGGCATAATAGTCTATGGAGAATCTTATGGGGCAATAATCAGTAGGGTTGAGCGAAACGGGTCGGCCATTTTCAGAAGTCGCCGACTTTTGGCAAAGTCGGGTTTCATGAAACCCGACCCGACCCCTGTGTGGGGTCGGCCATGAGGTCGGCGATCTTCTGAATCTGGTATCGGAATTCCGATACCGAGTTCCGATATGTTTGCGATATCGGAAATCGGTATCGGAATCCACATTTAAGTGTAAAATAAAGAATTAAAATAAAAAATATTAATATACTCACCTCTCCGGAGGCCCCTGGACATCGCCGCTGGTAACCGGCAGCCTTCTTTGCTTAAAATGAGCACGTTTAGCGCCTTCCATGACGTCACGGCTTGTGATTGGTTGCGGCCGCCCATGTGACCGCTCACGCGACCAATCACAAGCCGTGACGTAATTCTCAGGTCCTAAATTTCTAATTCTAGGAATTTAGGACCGGAAAATTACGTCACGGCTTGTGATTGGTCGCGTGGCGGTCACATGAGCGGCCGCGACCAATCACAAGCCGTGACGTCATCTAAGGCCCTTCACGCGCTCATTCTTATGAAGGAAGGCTGCCGGAAAGAAGCAGGGTGCGTCCGAGGGTGAGTATATACCTAATAGGAATATACTCACCCTCGGCTTCTTTCCGGCAGCCTTCCTTCCTAAGAATGAGCGCGTGAAGGGCCTTAGATGACGTCACGGCTTGTGATTAGTGTTGAGCATTCCGATACCGCAAGTATCAGGTATCGGCCGATACTTGCGGGTATCGGAATTCCGATACCGAGATCCGATACTTTTGTGGTATCGGGAATCGGTATCGGGATTAATATCAATGTGTAAAATAAAGAATTAAAATAAAAAATAGGGATATACTCACCTCTCCGGCGGCTCCTGGACTTTACCGCCGTAACCGGGAGCCGTTGTACCTAAGAATGCGCGCTTGAAGGGCCTTAGATGAGGTCACTGCGCTCTGATTGGTCCGTAGCGGTCACGTGACCGCTACGTGACCAATCACAAAGCAGTGACGTCACCTAAGGTCTTTCAAGCGCTTGAAATACCTTAGAAGACGTCACTGCTTTGTGATTGGTCGCGTAGCGGTCACGCGACCGCTACGCGACCAATCAGAAGCTGTGGACGTCTTCTAAGGTATTTCAAGCGCTTGAAAGACCTTAGGTGACGTCACTGCTTTATGATTGGTCGCGTAGCTGTCACGCGACCGCTATGGACCAATCAGAGCGCAGTGACCTCATCTAAGGCCCTTCAAGCGCGCATTCTTAGGTACAACGGCTCCCGGTTATGGCGGTAAAGGCCAGGCTGCGTCGGAGGGTGAGTATATCCCTATTTTTTATTTTAATTCTTTCTTTTACACATTGATATGGATCCCAGGGCCTGAAGGAGAGTTTCCTCTCCTTCAGACCCTGGGAACCATACAGGATACCGTCCGATACTTGGTGTCCCATTGACTTGTATTGGTATCGGGTATCGGTATCGGATTAGATCCGATACTTTGCCGGTATCGGCCGATACTTTCCGATACCGATACTTTCAAGTATCGGACGGTATCGCTCAACGCTACTTGTGATTGGTCGCGGCCGCTCATGTGACCGCCACGCGACCAATCACAAGCCGTGACGTAATTCTCAGGTCCTAAATTCCTAGAATTAGGAATTTAGGACCTGAGAATTACGTCACGGCTTGTGATTGGTCGCGTGAGCGGTCACATGGGCGGCTGTGACCAATCACAAGCCGTGACGTCATGGAAGGCGCTAAACGCGCTCATTTTAAGCAAAGAAGGCTGCCGGTTACCAGCGGCGATGTCCAGGGGCCTCCGGAGAGGTGAGTATATTAATATTTTTTATTTTAATTCTTTATTTTACACTTAAATATGGGTCCCAGGGCCTGAAGGAGAGTTTCCTCTCCTTCAGACCCTGGGAACCATAGTATCCCATTGCACTGCATTGGGTCTCGTGTTTCGGCCGACCCCGACCCCAACTTTTTTATAGGATCGGCCGATTTCACTCGACCCGACTTTTGAGAAAGTCGGGTTTCGTGAAACCCGACCCGATCCTATAAAAATAAAAGTCGCTCAACCCTAATAATCAGCATTTGTGGAGCATTGTATGGGGCAAATGTCTGTATGGAGCATCTTATGGTACCAAAGTCAGCATTTGTGCAGCATTATATGGGGCAAATGTCTGTATGGAGCATCTTATGGGGCTATAATCAGCATTTGTGCAGCATTGTATGGGGCAAATGTCTGTATGGAGCATCTTCTGGGGCCATAATCAGCATTTGTGCAGCATTGTATGGGGCAAATGTCTGTATGGAGCATCTTACGGGGCCATAATCACCATATGTGCAGCATTGTATGGGGCAAATGTCTGTATGGAGCATCTTATGGGGCCATAATCAGCATTTGTGCAGCATTATATGGGGCAAATGTCTGTATGTAGCATCTTATGGGGTCATAATCAACATTTGTGCAGCATTATATGGGGCATATTTTAATATGGAGCATCTTATGGGGCCCATCATGAACTGTATGGAGCATTATATGGGGCTCCTGATTCAATATGGATATTCAAAAACACTTAACCTACTGATGTCTCCATTAATTTTACTTTTATTGGTACCTATTTTTATTTTTGACAATTACCGGTAGCTGCTGCATTACCCACCCTAGGCTTATACTCGAGTCATTAAGTTTTACCAGTTTTCTGTGGCAAAATTAGGGGTCTCGGCTTATACTCGGGTCGGCTTATACTCGAGTATATACGGTAACTTAGAAAAGGTTTTTCTACTTTGTTCCATTTTTTTTAATGAAAATTCTGTAAACCCTACAGGGACTGGAAATACCGCCATATGAAGGATTCTGTTAGTACTTGAAGGGCTGTCCCCTTGCAGAAAACAGCGAGATTACTACGGCATTTTCTCTGCAAAGGTGGGGAATCGGGATAATCAAGGCACTCTTGTAAAGCAGAGCTCAGGCCCTATTGAACAATATTTTTATCTCATATCGCAAAAACAGGGTGCCAGGTTCCCTTTAATAAGTAGGTAACATTTTAGCTGAGAAGCTGTTCTTTTCTCCCCCTTTAATAGTAACAAGTTAGGGTGCTTTAAAGTCCGCGCCGATGGGGCCATAGACTATCATCGTGCCGGCAGAGCGAACGTGCTCTCTGACGTGCATCATTTTTGATATAAGCCTACTGGAGATGGACACTCAAATGTAATAGACTGCATCTGAGTGTCTGCCTCCAGTAGTCATACAAGCCCTAAAATGATGCATGTCAGAGCGCACGTTTGCTCTGCTGGCACCATTATAGTCTAAGGCCTTGTCGACACATACGTCTCAACCAGGTTTTGCAGGGGGTTTGGACATAAGCCCAATGTGGCCATCAAATGGGTGTCTGTGAAAGCACCCTTAGAGAAAGAACCTGATTGCTGGAATGTGCAGAGAAGGAAGTCTTCATCTTATGTTCAGAACAGTTCAGGGTTGGCTGTGTAATGAGCCTCAGTAGGTGAAATCCAATCACTCCTACTGAGCAGTCAGCCTGGGGAACAGCAGTTAACGCTAGCCTTTGTGGGAGTTAAGGACAAATATGTGTGTTACAAATGTGTATTTTATGATGGCAAGCAGTAGGCATTTCATTGTTGCAGCTATGTAAAAAAGCTAGTTGATCAATTTATTAAGGCTGATGTTTTGTAAGCCAGTTTTGTTTAATGTGTCACTGGAGTAAGATCAGTCTAATTCACTACAAGGCAAGTGTCTCTTAATGAATTAGGCACGTTTAACAAATTTGCCATGTACCATGTGGTGTAAATTTTGATGAGTTTACCAGGTGGGCTTCACCATGCTGCTATACATCTTGAGACCTGGACACTTTGGTGGAACAGGCTGGGTCTCGTGTAAAAACTCCAAAGGTCACAAATGTTTTGAGCAAAATATTTGTGTCACCCTTATTTCCAGTTGGAAAGTTAGTTATATTGCAAAATGAAATACAGCCAGATGTAAGAAAGTGTGGATCCAGACTAAACAAAACTTGATTTTTACCTATTACTGGAGATAAGCGGATCGATTTTTCAGGACCCTGTCCTAGCCGCCAGTTCAGTATGCAATGGCCATTGGACAAGAACCCTGCAAACCAAAATCTACTTACCTGATGGCATTCATAGCACCTCTTCTGATTAGCCAGCCTTGTATGATGTCATTGTTGCAGTGTGACGTGCACTTAAAATTGCACCTAATCAAAGGAGGAGCCGAAAGATCGGAGGAGGTTCGCAGGGCTATGGAATACTGACCTAGAATCCAGATATGCAAATTTATTCATTCATATCTGTTTGTTACCATGATAATGCATAGAAGCTATAGAAACATTTTTGCACATTTTTAATCACGACAAGGTTGCTTAATTTATTTAATCTTATTGCATGCACTAGACTTATAAAAAAATATTCATAACAATGTACAAAGCCTTTAATTAAACAACTATTAAAAAATGTCTGTTTTATTAGTAATTATATTTATTGCTAAAAAATGTTTTTCTCAATTTATGTAGACAGCCATTAACATGCAATAGTTGTTTTTGTGGTCTCAATAGAAACTTACTTTTATTTCTCCTCATAGTTTTAATTTTTCTCTATCTTAAATTATGCATGTCAAGGTCAATATATTTTCCATTTTTAATGCTTTAGCCTAAAAACATTACATTTTGTTAGTGATTTTTAAATTAATATAGCTGGTTAATATTTTTCATTAGATGATAACTTAATATCCTGAACATGCAATCACATGCTGAGATGCTACATGCATTTCGGTAAAGATCTGGCTTCTATTACGCTTACATCATCCCTTTCAAGTTGGAACCAATAGTGGTTATGTGATGAGTGTTTCCTGCCTGTCACCATCTACACTTGGAGATGCAATAGGAAGCAGACTATGAGATTTATTTGCCCACATGTCAAACTGCTTGTCTTGGACACTTGATAACTATTTATATGTCAGCTGAGTGTATTCCAGCAAAAAGTCATCTCTTTAGAATTGTATTGAGTTATGAAAAGCAACTTAGGTGTCATTTTTTTCCAATATAATTTGCCCATTTTGGATCTGGGGGTAGCCAACAGCACAAAAGAAACAACTATGAAAAGCCACAGTTTAAAGTATAATATTGAAAAAACGTGTGAGTCATAAAAACAAAACTGATTCTTGTCCTTCAATGGCTAAGGTGTCCGATATAAGAAAATACAAATTCAGTCTTATCGATTCGAATTCACTTGAATTCAGCAATTATTTTGTGATAAAAATATGTTCCTTTTTAAAAAGTTAATACAAACTGATTAACCATAGCAAGGAACTATGGACTTCACTGAATGGAACACAAAAGTCACAGATCCCCAAGTAGTTTAGAAGAAGTAGAAGAAAATAAGGCTAAAGAATTAATGACAATGGAGGAACATTCAATGGCAAAAGAAAAACACAAATAGACTAGTATCCACAGAAATGAAAGAAGAATAAAACGAAGAAGACTAGGACAGTAATGGAAAATGGAGTTGAAATTGAATTATTAAGCAGAACATATAACAAGATAAGCAATGTTGGCAACACACAACATGGAAACCTTGTCAACAAAAGAAGTTCAGAACAAATATTCAGGAAATACAGCTCAAAAAATCATGAGGACCAAAAACATCCCCTTAATTACATTACATTAGATTTCCAGTAACTTTTAAAGGTTATTAAAGAGACTGTGCAGGATTAGAAAAACATATCTGTCTTCATAGTGCCACAATTGTCAATAGGATGTAGCTAGTAATGCAACACAGCTCCATTTAAGTGTGTAGAATGAATACGTTGCTGATTGCAACAAAGTATTGTAATATATACAATCATTTCTCAAGTAGTCAATAATTGGAAGTGGTGCAACCTCATTATGGTGGTAAACATAACGAAAATATTCAATCAATGACAAAGTTACCAAAGGGAATGTCAGACACTGCCTCAGGCTGAACAAGACTAGGAAAATATTTACACCCAGCACTTTGCAAACCAAAGGTATGATTTAAAACCCCACATAGTTGAAGAATCAGCAGCAATGGTTCCCACTTCTTAAATAATGTTATTTCTCCTGTTACAATGATGGATAAAACTAGCATGCATGTACAGCATATTACTGTAATATGTATGGGTTACATATGCTTTTTATATGTGGTTGTCTAATGAAGAGGGTTTTTTTAACTTGAAGATAAGGGAATTGTCTAATATGAGTTGTATAAGACAAGCCTCAATGGAGGCAGAAAGATGTGTGTTTGTAGTATATACAGTAGCATGTAAATGTTTGGACACCCCTGGTCAAAATTGTTCTTATTGTGAACAGATAAGCAAGTTGAAGATGAAATAATCTCTAAAAGGGATAAAGTGACAGATTACACATTTCCTGTGCTTTTTAGGAAAAAATGTATAAGTATTTTCATGTTTTACATTTTAAATTACAAAAAGGAAAATGGGCTGATGCACAAGTTTTAGTACCCTGCACGTTTAGTACCTAGTAGCACCACCTTTTGCAAGTATCACAGCTTGACAGCTTGTAAATGCTTTTAGTAGCCGGCCAATAGTCTTTCAATTCTTGTTTGTGGGATTTTCACACCTGTTTCTTTGGAAAATTCTTCCAGATCCATGAGATTCCAGGGTCGTCTAGACACAGATTTTCAATGAAGTTCAGATCAGGGGACTGTGAGGGCCATTGTAAAACCTTCAGCTTGCGCCTTTAGAGAAAGTTTATTGTGGATTTTGACATGTGTTTAGGATCATTATCTATTTGTTGAAACCATCCTCTTTTCAACTTCAGCTTTTTTACAGATGGTATTATGTTTGCATCAAGAATTTGTTGAAATTTCATTGAATCCATTCTTCCCTCTATCTGTGAAATGTTCCCAGTGCCATTGGCTGCAACATAACCAAAAAGCATGATTGATCCACCCCCATGCTTTATGGTTGGCGAGATGTTCTTTTCATGAAATTCTGTACCCTCTGTTCTCCACACATTACCTTTGATCAATATGGCCAAAGAGTTCTACTTTAACCTCAGTGGTCCACAGGACTTGTTTCCAAAATGCATAAGGTTTGTTTTGATGTTCTTTTGCTTACTTCTGACACTGGTTTATGGTGAGGAGAGGTTTTCTTTTGATGACTCTTCCATGAAGGCCACATTTGTGCAGGTGTCTCTGAACAGTAGAACAATGCAGAGTCTGCCAAGTCTTTCTGAAGGTCTTTTGCAGTCTGAGGTTCTGATTTGCCTCTCTAGCAATCCTATGAGCAGCTCTCACTGAAATGTTGCTTGGTCTTCCAGACCTGATATTGACCTCCACTGCTCGAACTGAGGAAAGGGCAACTGGAAAAGGCTTTGCTATCTTCTTTTAGCCTACTCTTGCTTTGTGGACCTACACCATTTCTATTTCCCAGAGCTAGGCAGTTGCTTAGAAGAACACATAGCTGATGTTTTTTGGCACAAGTTTAGTGGAGGCTGGGTTTTTATAAAGCTGGGCAATTTGCATCACCTGGCCTTTCCTAATGATAATTATGAACAAGCCATAACTCTATCAGGGTAATTAAGGTCTGAAACCTTGGTCAAAATCATCTGAGAATGCAAATTTCCAAGGGTGCCTAAACTTTTGCAGAGGCCCACTTTAACTTTTGTAATTTTAAAATATAAAAAATGACTATATATATTTTTTGCCTAAAATACAACGGGGGGATCTGTTATCTTTAACTTTAGGCCTTTTAGAGATCATTTCATTTTCAACTTGCTTAACTGTTAACAATAATTTGGGGGAGTGACAGCGTGGAAAACAGCGTGGGTGTGACAGCGTGAGAAACACTGGCGTAGTGTTTCTGATCGGCTGTAAAATAATCCCCGCCGGTCAGAGAGCCGCAGTTACCATTCTGTCAAAAGACAGCGTGATCACTCAGCTGTGATCGTAGGTATAAAGTTTACCTTCGGTCACTGGTATCAGGCTGTCAGCTGATGGGGCTACAGCTCCCATCAGCTGACACCAGCTGCCACTAATAACAGTGAGAGCAGGAATGGCAGATGGGAGTATTCATCAGCCGCTTCTGCGCTGTTAATAAATAATTAAAAAACCTGCTTCGTTTCCCCTGTATTTTTGACAACCAGCCAGGCAAAACTCACAGCTGGGGGCTGCAATCCTCAGCTGTCAGCTTCAGCAAGGCAGATTATCAAGAATAGAGGGGTCCCAGCTGTTGGCTTTCCCTCTGCTACTTATGAAAATTATGCGGGAGCACACAACATTTTTTTCAGAAAAATAGTTTTGATTGATTAAATACATGTACAGTAAGCTGCACACACACTGTACTAATTGTATTTATCACAGACATCTGTATCTCTACCTATTATATATGTATTTACTGTATGTAATCCATCTCTTCTGTGTAATATATATATATATACATATATATATGTGTATGTTGCTGACAACTATTTATCTGTGTATGCTATGTGTATATATCTATTCAATCTATTCTATTCTAACCTGTCACTCTGTGATTTTCCTGAAAGTGGGACATGAATTGCCGGCTTTTAATCTATCTTTTGCCAAATGTTACCGACTTTTTTAGATTTTAAGAAAAATGCCCATGTTACCGATCACGAATCCGACTACCGTATTTGTGCTGAATTTATGTTTGCCGATCGTTTTCCGAACATATTTGCTCATGTCTCCTGAGTACACTGATGTGTAGGAAAATGTGGAGGAAAACTACTGTTAAGGCGCACAGCAGGGCTTGGAAGGGAAAGAGTGCCATTTGACTTTTTTAATGTAAAATTTGCTGAAATAATTAGTGTATGACATCTTGCATTTGTAAAGCTCCTGATGTGCTTAAACAGTGGAAACCACCCACAAGTGACACCATTTTGGAAACTGGACTCCTCAGGTAACTTATCTAGATGTGTGGTGAGCACCTTGAACCAGCGTCGGACTGGGGTGACAAGGGCCCACCAGTCACATTGACTTTGGTGGGGCCCACTTTTCACCTGCATGCAAATATTATACTGCCTTCATTCAAAAATTTACCTATATCTCTATATAATAATAAACTGGGTAGCATGGTTGATGAATGATCAGATGCTGCTTTTTTCTGTACAGAGTGAATCAAGTGAATTATCCCAAGTACTGCCCATACAATGGGGTTGGAAGCCCAGATCTTCACAGGGTCCCCGGGGGATTCCCCTGTTACCCTGTGGGTCAGTCCGAGCCTGCCTTGAACCTTCAGGCCAATTCTCAGAAGTTTATATCGTTGAGATGTAAAAGTAAAAAAAAAAAAAAAATTCCCACAAAGATGTATTTTAGGCCCATATTTTGCACTTTATAAGGGTAACAGCAGATATTACACCATACAATTTGTTGTGCAATTTCTTCTGCGTATGCTGATACCTAACATGTGGAGGACAACTACTGTTTGGGTGCACAGCAGGTCTTGGAAGGGAAGGAGAGATATTTGACTTTTTGAATGCAAAATTTGCTGGAATAATTAGCGGACGTCATTTTTCATTTGAAGAACCCCTGATGTGCCTAAACAGTGGAAACCCCCAACAAGTCACACCATTTTAGAAACTAGACCCCTCAGAGAACACCGATACCTCATAGGAGTATACCGATAACACATATGTGGGATGACTCTACTGATTGGGTGCAAGGCACAGCTCAGAAAGGAAGGAGTGATGTTTTGCAACACAAACTTTTATGGAATTGTGTGCAGGTGTTATGTCATATTTGGAGTGTCCCATTTTAACAAGGACAGCAGAAAAAAAGAAACCCCCAAATTTGTTGTGGAATTTCTCCTGTTTACAATGATACCCTATATGTGGTCAAAAAATATTTTTGAGACATAGTGTAAGGTTCAGATGGGAAAAAGCGCTATATTGAAGTTCAGATTTTGCTGGAATGGTTTGAGGGTGCCATGTCACATTGACAGAGCCTCTGAGGTGTGAGCACAGAAGAAATTCCCCATATACAATTTAATTTTATAAACTACACTGCCCATTGAATTTATCTAGGGGTGCAGTGATCATATTGACACCACATGTGCCTCACAGATTTTGATACTATTTAGAGGTGAAGAAAGAATAATTATATGTTTACCAGTAAAATATTGTTTTAGACCCAAGTTGTTATCTTTTTTAAGGGCTAATATGTAAAATTGGACCACAATTTGTTGTAAATTGTTGTAAATTTCTCCTGAGTGTGCCAATACACTATCTATAAATGGGAAATACTTTTCAGATACAGTGCAAAGCTCAGAAGGGAAGGAGCGCCATAATATAGTGCATTTTATTGTTATAGTTTGCGGGTGACATGACTCACTGGGAGAGCCTCTGAGGTACCAGAATAGCAGAACTCTCCATAACTGATCCCATTTTACAAAATACACCTCTTGATTAAAGGGTTGCAGTGATCATATTGGCACCACAGGTGTGTTACAGAATTTTATACCATTGTGCTGAAAAGAAAAAATTATTACATTTTTACCACAAAGAAGGTTTTAGCCCCATATTTTACATTTTCTCAAGGAGAAATGTGTAAAAATTGCACAAAAATGTGTCCCACAATTTCTGCTGAATGTAGAAATACCCCATATGTGGCTGGACAGTACTGCTTAGCCATAGGAGAGGAGAAGGGAGGAAGCGCTGCTTGCCTCTTGGATCGCAGATTTTCCTAGAATAGTTTGCGGACTCCATATACAGAGACCCTAAGTACTAAAAGAGCAGAAAACCCCCTTAAGTTACCCCATTTTGGAAATTATACTCTTTGGGAATGTATCTACAGGTGTAGTGACGATTTTGACTCCATGGGTATTTTCCAGAAACAAGCAGCAGATGTTGGTTAAATTGCAAACTGCCATTGTGGTGACCACTACGTTATAGTGACCAGTATGCTGTGGTGCTCAACTCATGCTTCTGGAGACTCGCACCTGTCAACGCTAGAGTTGAGCGACTTTTACTTTTTTCGGATTGAGTCGGGTTTCGCAAAACCCAGCTTTGTCAAAAGTCGGGTCGGGTGAAATCAGCCGATTATTGCGAAAAGTCAGGGGCCGACTGAAACACGAAACTCAATGCAAGTCAATGGGGAATCAAAGTCAGCAGTGAGTGGAGGACAGGAAAATACCTACAGTGCCTATTTTAATGCCAAAAACATTAATTCTTTTGTGCTGTGTATGTTCGGCTATATTAGGCGATTTAATCAATGATTAAATCGGCGAATATTGAAAATTCGGAGATCATGAGCCAAAATGAACATTGAAATATTTGCTCATTCCTAGTAGTAAGAACAAAGGTGCTACAAAAGGAAGCAAAATGGGGGTAAGAGTAGAACATTTGCCCTGCAAATTAATGTGGATAGGAAAATGACTTTAAAAAAATAGAACAACAAAAAAAATTACAATAATCTTGAACCAGGAGATGGAGGTCCAAGTGTAGGAGTAGAGCAGTGCCTTGCATGTGCATTTTACTGCACTTGTTCACTCCTTTATCCCCCAAGGTGGTTTGCACATTAATGACCAGGCCAATTTTTACAATTCTGACCTGTGCCATTTTATGAGGTAATAACTTTGTAACACTTCAATGGATCCCACTGATTGTGAGACTATTTTTTATAGACATATTGTACTTCATGATAGTGGTAACATTTTTCCTATATATCTTGCATTTATTTGTGATAAAAACGGAAATCTGGTGAAAATGTTTAAAATTTAGCAATTTTCAAACTTTGAATTATTATGCCCTTAAATCATAGAGATGTGTCACTCAAAATAGTTAATAACATTTCCCACATGTCTACTTTACACCAGCACAAATTCTGAAACTTTTTTTGCTAGGAAGTTATAACAGTTAATAGTTAACCAGCGATTTCTTCTTTTTCCAACAACATTTACAAAACCATTTTTTTAAGGACCACCTCACATATGAAATGACTTTGAGGGGTCTATATGATATAAAATACCCAAAAGTGACACCATTCTCCAAACTACACCCCTCAAGGTGCTCAAAAGCACTTTCAAGAAGTATATTAACACTTCAAGTTCTTCATAGAAATTTCTGAAATGTGGAGGAAAAAGAATATTTAACTTTTCTCACAAAAAATGTAATTTAGACAAAAAAAAATAATTTTACAAGGGTAACAGAAAAAAGTGGCACTAACATTGTTAGTGCTAATTTCTCCTGAGCATGACAATATCCCATATGTGGGGGGAAACCACTGTTTGGGTGTACAGCAGAGCTCGGAAGGGAAGGAGCATCATTTGACTTTTAGAAAGCAACATTTGCTGTAACAATTAACGTACGTAATGTTGTGTTTGGAAAGCCCCCGATGTGCCTAAACCGTGACAATCTCCCTACAAGTGACAACATTTTTTTAACTAAACGCCTTAGGGAACTTATCTATATGTATGGTGAGTACCTTGAACTTCCAAGTGCTTCACAGAAGTTTATACCGTTTAGGTGTGAAAATAAAAAAATCTAATTTTCCCCACAAAAATGTTATTTTATGGTCAAATTTTGCATTTTTATAAGGGTAACAGGAGAAATTTCACCATACAATTTGTTGTGCAATTTATCTTGAGTACGCTGATACCTCATATGTGGGAGAAAACTATTGCTTGGGTGCATTGCAGGGTTTGGAAGAGAAGAAGGGTCATTTGACTTTTTGAATGTAAAATTTGCTAAAATCATTAGCAGATGCCATGTCCCATTTGGAGAGCCCCTGATATTCGTAAACAATGGAAACCCCCCCACATGTGATCCCATTTTGGAAACTAGACCCCTCAGGGAATGTATTTAGATGTGTGGTGAGCACCTTGAACCCACACGTGCTTCACAGAAGTTTATAACACTTAGCAGTGAAATTAAAAAATCAAATTTCGCTACAATTTGTTTTATTTTCACAAGGGTAACAGGAGAAACCATACAATTTGTTGTGCAATTTCTCCTGGGTACGCCAATACCTTACATGTGGGGGAATACTACTTTTGACGCACAGTGCAAAGCTCAAAAGGGAAGAGGCGATCTATTGGAGTTCAGATTTTGTTGGAATGGTTTGAGGGTGCCATGTCACATTGGCAGAGCCCCTGAGGTGCCAAAACAACAGAAACCCTCCATATGTGAACTAATTTTACAAACTACACTCCCCAATGAATTTATCTGGGTGCAGTGATCATATTGACACCACTTGTGCCTCTCATCATTTTATACCATTGATCAGTGAAAAAAGAATACATTATATTTTTACCACATCTTGGATTCCTGTCAGATGCCTCTCAAACAGCTAAACCAGATCTCACACGTTGCATTCACAAGGTGCAGTACCCCAAAACACAGTGTCTGCAAATTGACATTCTGGTTTTGGCTTTTATCTCAAGTCATGTAACAAGGCTCGTTAAAGGGTCGGTATTGACTTCTAGGATTGCTACTTCCTATAGGTGGCATTAGAGTTCTAGTCCCCTTCCTCTCTGAAGAGACAATTTGCATTAATATCACTAAAATGTTGTTTTAGCCCAAAGTTTTTAAATTTTCTAAGGACTAATAGGACATATTTTTACAACAAACTGAGGTCCATTTTTTCTGTGTGTGCCAATACACACATGTAATCGGGAAATATTTTTCAGGCACAGTGCAAATCTCAGAAGGGAAGATTTTAATGTCATGGTTTGCGGGTGCCATGACCCACTTGAAGAGCCCCTGAGTTGCCAGAAGAGCAGAACCCCCCATAAGTGACCCCATTTTACAAACTATAACTCACAACAAATTCACCTAGGGGTATAGTGATCATATTGACACCACAGATGTGTCATAGAATTTTCTACCATTGGGCAGTGAAGAAAAAATAACTACATTTTTACTACCAAAATGTTATTTTAATCCCAGATTTTACATTTTTATACAAGAAGTGGGTAAAAATGGCACCATAATTTGTCACAGAATTTCTACTGAATGAATACTCCTATCAGCAGCACCTGATCTCTCTGCTCTCTCTCTATTTTCTGTGCCGGCAGGCATAGGCTGATGGAAGTAGTAATCCTTCATCAGCCAATGTGTGACCATAGCTGACCTTTTTACCACCCATCACAGCTGCTGGCTCATGCTGTCATCTGATAGAGTGGGAACCGCAGCTCTCTGACCGGTGACAATGATCTTACCGCCGATCAGAGCCCGTGTTTGCTGTGCTGTCATACAGATGACAGCATGGCAAACAATGGATGTTCGGGCATCCCATTCATGTGAATGGGGTCTGTGTTTGGGTTTCTTTCCAAACTTTTTTTTAGATGTTTGGTCAAACCAAAGGGCCCAAAATCCCATGGGTTTGCCCATCACTACTGAGCATTACTATTGAATAACATGGGTCAGTGTGAAATCCGATCAAATGAGACCCTAATCTGCAGGTCCTGTAGCTCCCTATATCACTTGAATCTTTGAATTATTATTCACAAACTGAGAATACCACTCTGATTTAAAAAAATAAATTTGGAAAGGAATTGATGCATAACACAAAGAGGTTATGCGAACTCGGCTTCAGGAAAATGGCCGCCGCGATCTCCATCTACGCACGCGCGGCATTCCGCGGCCATTTTCCTGAAGCCCCGGGCAGCAGAGCGCTCCATCTGCGCACGCCCGGCCTCAGGAAGATGGCCGCCCCCACGATAACCAGGGGAATAGCGCAGATCGTGCTCTTTTTCTTCACCTGCGCAGTGGATTCGGCAGTTGGGCATGAGCAAACCACTACGCCACCAACGGAAAGATAAGCAAGATCTGGGGGAAGAAACAGCGATGTCACCACGCCCATTTGACCAGACCAGCCTGATTGACAGGCGAAAACGGCGACTTTGGTAAGGTATTTCGGCAGCATAGGTGGGGAATCAGGGTGCACAAAATACACTATTGTAACGCACAGCTCAGGCCCTATTTAACAGTATTTTTATCTCATACTGAAAAAACGGGGTGACAGGTTCCCTTTAAAATAATTTTAAAAGAGTTTAAAAGTACATTATCATTTTAAAAGAAGAGTATTCATTCTACCTATTACATCATTAAATGGCAATTAATGTTTAGGAAGATACAAGAAAACAGATTATCTTTGAATAATCATAAGCAATTTTTAAAAAATTTTATTCAATTAACGTGAACTGATTTGATGCAAACTAAATTCATCTGTCACAAATTGAAAGTGCCCCAAAAAGATGTTTACTACACTACTTACAGGGCCCCCATTAGGGCAGTACCCTTACTGGCACATTGGGCCCGATGAGCAGAGGGGGCCCTCTGGCCCCCTCTGTTCTGCTCATCGGGCCCCAGCAGCAGGATCCTGATGCTTCAGTAACTGATCGCACGACCTCCGACGCAATATCAGTTAAAATCTGATGCCATGCAGGAGATTCCTCCCACACGGCAACAGTAGCAGCCGCCAGCCAATCACTGGCCCGGCAGCTGACATCATCGCGCACGTCGTTTACGTGTGACGTCACTGTCATATGCTGGAATCACGCTGCGTGCCTCATCTGAATCGGAGAAGAGGCCACTGCTAGAGCTTGGCCAGGTAAGGAAAAACTTTTTTTTTTTCACAGCCATAGTATTGAGTGTATTATATCATATATGAAAAGCGGGTGCATTATACTATGGGGGTAGGGGAAGGGAAATGGGTTGCATTATACTATGGGGGTTGTTGTGAATTCTGTTCTTGGGCTCCCTCCGGTGGTTATAAGTTGTAGCGCTGCTGTCTATCCTTCACAGCAGTTATCAGGTGTGTCCACTCTGGACTGGGCTATTTAGTCTGGCCTCACCGTTTAGTCAGTGCCAGTTGTCCATTGTATTCTGGAGGATTCACATCCCTTCATGGTTTCTCCTGCTTCCTGGTCTTTTCACCAAGATAAGTTCTGCTTGTTTTGCAGCCCACATGTTGTGGGCCTCATTGTTCAGTGCATTTCATGTTTTTTCTTGTCCAGCTTAATCTGTGTAAGGATTTATGCAGTCAAGCTGGAATCTCTGGAGAGGCAGATATACCCTCCATATCTTTAGTTAGATGTGGAGTTTTTTTTGTATTTTCTGTGGTGGATATTTCCTAGTATTTTAATACTGACCACATAGTTCTCTGTCCTATCTTTCCTATTTAGCTAGATTGGCCTCCTTTGCTAAATCCTGTTTTCAGCCTGTGTATGTTTTTTCCTCTCCTCTCACAGTCAATATTTGTGGGGGGGGCTGCCTATCCTTTGGGAATTTTCTCTGAGGCGAGATAGTTTTCCCTTTTCTATCTATAGGGTTAATTAGTCCTCCGGCTGTGTCGAGGTGTCTAGGATCAGTAGGTAGATCCCACGGCTACTTCTAGTTGCGGTGTTAAGTTCAGGGTCCGCAGTCAGTATAGATACCACCTTCTCCAGAGTACGTCCAATGCTACTCCTGGACCACCAGATCATAACAGGGGGTGCATTTTACTGCTATGGGAGTGCATTATACTGCTATGGGGTGCAATATACTAATATGGAGGTGCATTATACTGCTATGGGAGTGAATTATAGTGCTATGGGGTGCATTATACTGCTATGAGGTTGCATTATACTGCTATGGGTTGCATTATACTGCTATGGGGGTGCATTATACTGCTATGGAGGTGCATTATACTATGGGGGTGCATTTTAGCACTATAGGGTGCATTATATGGCTATGGGGTTGCATTTTACTGCTTTGGGGTGCATTATACTGCTATGGGGGTGCATTGTACTACTATGTGGGTGCATTATACTACTATGAAGGTGCATTATACTGCTATGGGGCTGCATTATACTGCTATGGGGGTGCATTATACTATGAGGAGCATTTTAGTATTGTAGCGTGCATTATATTGCTATGGAGCTGCATTATACTATGGGGGTGCATTATACTGCTATGAGTGCATTATACTATGGGGTGCATTATACTGCTATGGGGGTGCATTATACTTCTATGGGGGTGCATTATACTACTATTGGAGTGAGTGCATTATACTACTATGAAGGTGCATTATACAGCTATTGGACTGCATTATGCATATGCATTATTATAGTATGGGGTGCATTATCCTGCTATGGGGTGTATAATACTACTATGGGGCTGCACTATACTACTATGGCACTGCATTATATTACTATGGAGCTGCAGTATACCACTGTGGGGCTGTGTTATACCACTATGTAGGTGCAATATACTGCTAATGGGGGTGCATTATACTATACATTACTATTGGGTACATTACACAACTATGTGGGTGCATTATACTATATATAACTATAGGGTATATTATATTACTATGGGGCTGCATTATACTGCTATATATGACTATGGGGTACATTATACTATTATGGATGACAATGGGGCAATATGGAGAGACATGGGGGAAATATGGAGTGAAATTAGACAGAATGGGAGGGCACGTGGGGTACAGAATGGAAAGACACGTGGGTTCCAGAATGTGGGATATTATTACTGTAGCGGCTAATTAAAGGATATTAATTTTGAGGATACTGTTTTCAGTGTGGGGAAGGAGAGGTCCTGTTACTGTGCAGAGCGACAGGGTCACTTTTTACTTCATCTGTAGTATAGCGGTTGGAGAAAAATAGGGAAATGTGCTCTAGATAAATGTGTTATTTTCTGCAGAGATGAGTCCTGGCTGGAAGAAGTCATGTTAGTGTGTGATGGATGAAGGTGAAAAGCAAAGATGAAGGCTTCAACTAGTGACGTCACTGGTGAGTCAGTGTGTTACCTGTACACTTACACTATATACTGTATACTATACACAGAGCTCCTGTGTATAATGTCACTGTGATCACTGTATATTACCTGTACACCGACACTATACAAAGTACATATCTCCTGTGTATAATGGCACTTATGGTTAATAAGGTTTGAGGTTAATAAGTGGCTCAAGAATTGGTGTAGGAAGGAGGGGTTTGGGTTCCTGCAGAACTGGGCCGACTTCTCAGTTGGCTACAAGCTCTACGCTAGGGACGGGCTGCACCTCAATGGGGAAGGTGCAGCTGTGCTGGGGGAGAAAATGGCTAGAAGGTTGGAGGAGTGTTTAAACTAGGGATTGGGGGGAGGGTAGTCATTTTATAGGAGGGGAAGATAGTGCAGATAGAGACCTGGGCACAAATAAGGAGGTTGGGGGTGGCGGTGGCATGGGGGGTGGGGTTAGAACAGCTAATAATTTAAGAAAGAATAGAGGTACAGAGAGGAACATCAAGTGCATGTATACTAATGCCAGAAGCCTCGCCAACAAAATGGACGAATTAGAACTAATGTTGTTGGAACATAATTATGACATGGTGGGAATATCTGAAACATGGCTGGATGAGAGCCATGACTGGACTGTTAACTTGCAGGGCTATAGCCTTTTCAGAAATGACCGTACAGATAAGCGAGGGGGAGGGGTGTGTCTGTATGTAAAATCCACCTTAAAACCCATCCTGCGTGATAATATAGGTGAATCTAATGAAAATGTAGAGTCCCTGTGGGTGGAGATAAGGGGAGGGGGAAAAAATTATAAATTACTGTTAGGGGTTTGTTATAAATCTCCAAAAATAATGGAAGCAATGGAGAATATCCTCGTAAAGCAAATAGATGAAGCTGCGACTCAAGGAGAAGTCATTATTATGGGGGACTTCAACTACCCTGAAATAGATTGGGGAACAGAAACCTGCAGTTCCAGTAAAGGTAATCGGTTTTTGACAACTATGAGAGGCAATTACCTTTCACAACTGGTTCAGGACCCAACAAGGAGGGGGGCACTGCTAGACCTAATATTAACCAACAGGCCAGACCGCATATCAAATATAAGGGTTGGGGGTCACTTGGGGAATAGTGATCACAAAATAATAAGTTTTCAGGTCGCCTTTAATAAGATGTGTAGTAGAGGGGTGACAAGGACACTAAACTTCAGGAGGGCAAATTTCCAACGGATGAGAGAGGATCTTGGTGCAATTAACTGGGACTATATCCTGAGACATAAAAGTACACAAAGAAAATGGGAGACGTTTATTAGCATCCTGGATAGGACCTGTGCACAGTATATACCGTATGGGAATAAACATACTAGAAATAGGAGGAAACCAATATGGCTAAATAGAGCTGTAAGGGGCGCAATAAGTGACAAAAAGAAAGCATTTAGAGAATTAAAGGAAGTAGGTAGTGATGAGGCATTAAATAAATATAGAAAATTAAATAAATTCTGTAAAAAGCAAATCAAGGTAGCAAAGATTGAGACAGAGAGACTCATTGCCAGAGAGAGCAAAAATAACCCCAAAATATTCTTTAACTACATAAATAGTAAGAAACTAAAAAATGATAGTGTTGGCCCCCTTAAAAATAGTCTGGGTGAAATGGTGGATGAGGATGAGGAAAAAGCCAATATGCTAAATGACTTTTTTTCATCAGTATTTACAAAAGAAAATCCCATGGCAGCCAATATGACTAGTGATAAAAATTCCCAATTAAATGTTACCTGCTTAACCCAGCAGGAAGTACGGCGGCATCTAAAAATCAATAAATTGACAAATATCCGGGCCCGGATGGGATACACCCCCGAGTACTGCAGGAACTAAGTACAGTCATTGATAGACCGTTATTTTTAATCTTTAAAGAGTCCATAATAACAGGGTCTGTACCACAGGACTGGCGTATAGCAAATGTGGTGCCAATATTTAAAAAGGGGACAAAAACTGAACTCGGAAATTATAGGCCAGTAAGCTTAACCTCTACTGTGGGTAAAATCCTGGAGGGCATTCTAAGGGATGCTATACTGGAGTATCTGAAGAGGAATAACCTCATGACCCAGTATCAGCACGGGTTTACTAGGGACCGTTCATGTCAGACTAATTTGATCAGCTTCTATGAAGAGGTAAGTTCCAGACTGGACCAAGGGAGCCCAGTGGATGTAGTGTATATGGACTTTTCAAAAGCTTTTGATACGGTGCCACACAAAAGGTTGATACATAAAATGAGAATAATGGGGATAGGGAAAAATATGTGCAAGTGAGTTGAGAGCTGGCTCAGGGATAGGAAACAAAGGGTGGTTATTAATGGAGCACACTCGGACTGGGTCGCGGTTAGCAGTGGGGTACCACAGGGGTCAGTATTGGGCCCTCTTCTTTTTAACATATTTATTAATGACCTTGTAGGGGGCATTCAGAGTAGAATTTCAATATTTGCAGATGACACTAAACTCTGCAGGGTAATCAAGACAGAGGAGGACAATTTTGTATTAAAGGATGATTTATGTAAACTAGAAGCTTGGGCTGATAAATGGCAAATGAGCTTTAATGGGGATAAATGTAAGGTCATGCACTTGGGTAGAAGTAATAAAATGTATAACTATGTGCTTAATTCTAAAACTCTGGGTAAAACTGTCAATGAAAAGGACCTGGGTGTATGGGTGGATGACAAACTCATATTCAGTGGCCAGTGTCAGGCAGCTGCTACAAAGGCAAATAAAATAATGGGATGTATTAAAAGAGGCATAGATGCTCATGAGGAGAACATAATTTTACCTCTATACAAGTCACTAGTGCGACCACACTTAGAATACTGTGCACAGTTCTGGTCTCCGGTGTATAAGAAAGACATAGCTGAACTAGAGCGGGTGCAGAGAAGAGCGACCAAGGTTATTAGAGGACTGGGAGGTCTGCAATACCAAGATAGGTTATTACACTTGGGGCTATTTAGTTTGGAAAAACAAAGGCTAAGGGGTGATCTTATGTTAATGTATAAATATATGAGGGGACAGTACAAAGACCTTTCTGATGATCTTTTTAATCATAGACCGGTGACAGGGACAAGGGGGCATCCTCTACGTCTGGAGGAAAAAAGGTTTAAGCATAATAACAGACACGGGTTCTTTACTGTAAGAGCAGTGAGACTATGGAACTCTCTGCCGTATGATGTTGTAATGAGTGATTCATTACTTAAATTTAAGAGGGGACTGGATGCCTTTCTGGAAAAGTATAATGTTACAGGGTATATACACTAGATTCCTTGATAGGGCGTTGATCCAGGGAACTAGTCTGATTGCCGTATGTGGGGTCGGGAAGGAATTTTTTTCCCCATGGTGGAGCTTACTCTTACCACATGGGGTTTTTTTGCCTTCCCCTGGATCAACATGTTAGGGCATGTTAGGTTAGGCTATGGGTTGAACTAGATGGACTTAAAGTCTTCCTTCAACCTTAATAACTATGTAACTATGTAACTTATGGTGATATTAGTGTGTTTTTTTATTAATGATCAGTATTGTAGTATTTGGTCACTATGTGGTGGTAATATGTGATCTGGTCATGATGTGACGGTATTTGTACCTTGTATGTGATATTATTCGGTCACTGTGGTGGTAATATGTGGTCTAGACATGGTGTGGCGGTATTTGTTTCTTGTATGTAGTATTATTTGGACAATATGTGGTGGTAATATGTACTATGGTCATGGTGTGGCGGTTTTTCTTCCTTGTATGTGCTCTTATTTGATCATTATATGAAGGTAATATGAGGTTTGGTCTTGGTGCGGCTTTATTTGTTCCTTGTTTGTGATATTATTGGTCATTTTAAAAATTGAAAAAAAAATTAAAATATACCAAAATTTTATTGGATATTTTAACAAATGTTTAGCAAGTCACAGTAGAGTACAGCCCGGCCAAAAGAGTCTACCTTGTCATCGTGGCGGATTAAAAAAATCTTTTGACCATAACAAAACTTGCTTGTTATGCATGTGGTGATTGGAACTGTAAATGTGTGATTGGTGAGGATGTGGTACAGAAGTGGAGTTTTTCCAAGAGAGGGCGATGGGACAGTGGATGGTTCGAGGGGTGGAGCTAGGGCAGACTCTCAAGGGAGCCCCGATAATTTTGCTAGTATGGGGCCCTGAAATTCCTAGTGGCAGCCTTGCACTCCTAAGTCTTTCCAGACCCAGAAGAATAATGAATCAAACTAATTTTGATTCAAATACCGTAAATTCAGCAAAATAGTGGTCAACCAGCAGTCTGATACCTTTGATTTTGTTTTATTACTTTTTAACCTGTTCCCAGTCCTCAAAAAATTCCAGCATAATGGTAGCATGCTGGTCATCATTTTGCTAGATTCATTCAAATCAAAGTTCATTCAAAATTTGCAACTAATTTGATTACTTTGGAAGCGATTTGCTGATTTCTAATTGTGAGAATTAATTGATCTCAACATAAATTGCAAGCAAAAATCTTAAAAAAAAACAATAATATCAGATAGACTTACTGTGCAGCTGATTAGAGGAGCTTCATTGTATTCATTCATGGCTGCAGGCTCTAAAGGTTTTAAAGAGCATCTGTCACTGTCTTTTAAGTTCCTTTCTAATCATTGACATCTTTCAATATATTATATTGAGACTAACAATTGAATCATGCCTCCTGCGCTTTTCAATGCCCAAATGTGTCCATTTTTTCTGGTCATTTTATTTTTTCACAAATAAGTCTGAATTATTTGTCTATCAATGAATGAAAGTCTGTAGGGGTAAGCTTTTTCTGTGAGGACTGTGAAAATTACATTGATTTTAGATAAGTAGGAAAATTAGGCTGTTTTTATAATAGTCTGATGTTGATGTCTAGAAGATGCTGATAAATTATGTATGTATATAATCTAAGACTCGATTTACACTGACCGAATAACAGTCCTAAACAATGGCCAGTTGGTAAACTTTTTGAGATTAGTGGTCATTTAATAGCCTGGTTTCACAGGCAGATCAAAGTAAATTATGTGTATTGAGCGATCTATTATGGATGGCTCAGTGCGCATAGGCTGCTGTTCTGTCTTCTTACACGTTCTCACAGTGTGCAATCTGACATACAGCATAAACCTTCTATGTCTTCTAAACTAAGCAGACCGTTCTCTGTAGTCTAATTTGTTTATTGGTCAACAAGTTTATGTATATGAATCGAAATATATGCAGATGGATGGTAAGCCTAGAATACAAATAATAGGTATAAGTTTTGAGCTTAGAATAGCACATAAATATGACATTTACAATTAACAGTAAAATCACACAGCAAGATGGAGCTTGTACATATGAATACATGACTTTGTAACAATCACCGTCTGATTTACCAACAGTTTTGAATACACAATACCACAAAACAAAGAAAGTTCCCTTACCAGATATACTTTATCCAGAATAATGGAGTTTTAGTATCAAAATGCAGGAGAGAGTCTTACACAATTGTTCTGCTAGACTGCTTGTTACAAAATGACTGCTTCACCTTTTCACCCAAAATTCATTAGTTTTTCCCACAATACAGGGTGGGCCATTCATATGGATGCACCTAAATAAAATGGGAATGGTTGGTGATATCAACTTCCAGTTTGTGGCATATTAGTTTATGGGAGGGGGAAAACTTTTCAAGAAGGGTGGAGAGCATGGTGGCCATTTTGGATCCAACTTTATTTTTTCCAATGGGAAGGTCATGTGACACATCCAACTTAATGAGAATTTCACAAGAAAAACAATGGTGTGCTTTGTTTTAACATAACTTTATTCTTTCACGAGTTATTTACATGTTTATGACCACTTATAAGATGTGTTCAAAATACTGCCCATTGTGTTGGATTGTCAATGCCCACTCTTGACACATTGACAGCAACACCACAAAAGAAATGCTAGCACAAGCTTCCAGTATCCATTGTTTCAGATGCTGCACATCTGGTATCTTCACAGCATAGACAATTGCCTTCAGATGACCCCAAAGATAAAATTCTAAGGGGGTCAGATCAGGAGACCTTGGTGGCCACTAAGGGTACCGTCACACATTGAAATTTCCATCGCTATGACGTTACGATTCGTGACGTTCTAGCGATATCGTTACGATATCGCTGTGTCTGACACGCTACTGCGATCAGACACCCTGCTGAGAATCGTACGTCGTAGCAGATCGTTTGGAACTTTCTTTCGTCGCTTGATCACCCGCTGACATCGCTGGATCGTTGTGTGTGACAGCGATCCAGCGATGTCTTCGCTTGTAACCAGGGTAAACATCGGGTAACTAAGCGCAGGGCCGCGCTTAGTAACCCGATGTTTACCCTGGTTACAAGCGTAAATGTAAAAAAACAAACCGTACATACTCATCCGTCGGTGTCCTTCAGGTCCCTTGCCGTCTGCTTCCTGCTCTGAGTGCCGGCCGGAAAGTGAGAGCAGAGCGCAGCGGTGCTGCGATCTGCTCTCACTGTACGGCTGCACTCAGAGCAGGAAGCAGACGGCAAGGGACCTGAAGGACACCGACGGGTGAGTATGTACGGTTTGTTTTTTTACGTTTACGCTTGTAACCAGGGTAAACATCGGGTTACTAAGCGCGGCCCTGCGCTTAGTTACCCGATGTTTACCCTGGTTACCCGGGGACTTCGGCATCGCTCCAGCGCCGTGATTGCAACGTGTGACCGCAGTCTACGACGCTGGAGCGATGATTATACGACGCTGCGACGTCACGAATCGTGCCGTCGCAGCGATGAAAATTTCAATGTGTGACGGTACCCTAACACATCTCTTGGCTCCAACTATCCCTAATCCAGCAGCTTGTAGTTTCCCTTCAGTAAACCACTGTCCCTGTTGTTTCATTAGAATGTGGTGATGGTTCACGAGCAGAGTCGTGAGGTTATGATGTCCAGGAATTATTACAGGATGTTTTTTCATGAATTAAACTTCATGAAGATGACTTCCTATTCCCAACAGCCCATCCTTATTTTCTTCGTCTTTGGGTGAATTATCAACCACTTTGTTTGAGTTGCCCTCATGACTCAAAAGGTTTATCATCCACCTGTGTTTTAGCTGCAGAATCTTCCTTTTTATCAGATCTTTGCTCTTTGTTTTCCTTTGCCTGTGGTTCTTTGCTTGGATCTTCCAATGTGTTGGTTTCTAGTCCTGTCGTCTCAGCATCCTCCACTGACTTGGTCGTCTCTTCCATAGACACATTCTTATCTATAAATTGTAACTGGATATCTGTTTTCATTTTTTTGCTGCTCAATTTGGGATTCTTTAGTTCCTTCCAGATATTCATTAGTAGCATGGTCAATAACATTGTTCTCTTATTTCTGATGCCTTCTGAGGTTTATGTTTGAGGGAGATAAATCGACTGTAGATGAGTTCTCTGTTATTGGGTAAGCATCATCTCTGGGGTTTAAATGTTAAAAGTGTGACCCAACTTTTACAATTTCTTGATCCATGATGTCCAAGAATAGTTTATCTTCTATGGACATTCAACCCTGATGTATTCTCTTGTTCTGTGGTAAAGTGTGCACACTATATGATCTTGCTCACCATCACAAGCATGGCCTTCACAGGAATGGTCTGTGAAAGGACAAGGCAGAGGAGCACTGTGTGGCAATTTTTTTTACCAGGAAACTATTCTGACATAGCTGTAAGATAGATGGACATCCATTCTCAAGTGTACTAGTGAGCATACTCTTGACTGAAGTAGGCTTCTATGCTCCTTCTAGTGCTCTTTCTGCTTCTAGATGTGCTTGCAGGCTTTCTCTTTCTGCTTCTTGATTTGCCTGCAGGTGTGCTCTTTCTGGTTTTTGGTCAGCTTGTTTTAGCTTTAGATGCATCTCTTGTGTAGCAAAGGAGGATCTGACTTCTGCTGCCTCAGCTTCTGCACAAGTGAAAAAAGCACATTCTCTTATTGAAGACTTCTTAGAGCAGCTTGCTTGTACCACATCCTGACTGAAGATGCTCAACTAGCAGAAATTGCATGTATGTAAGCAGACTGCTGAATGTCTTTGTGCGGACCTGAGTCCAGGAAAGAACAGATTCCAGCCCGGTCTGATTGTGTTGCACTTGCTGAAGGGTTGCACTTTTGTTGTTTGTTACAGTATGAAAGAGCTGCATTCTCCATATGTAGTACAGTGAGGATTACTGCGGTTCCGTATACTTTCTCTTTTGACTTCCATCTGCTTTACAGTTCTGTATTCTTACAAGTTCTCACAGTGTGCAATTTGACAGCATCAACCTTCTCAGTCTTCCAAAATAAGCAGACCGTTGTCTTAGTCTAACTTGTTTATTGGGCACCAGGTTGATGAATATGAATCAAAATATATGTGTATGGATGGTAAAAGACACACACAATCCCACCCCCTACCACATCACCACACATAATCCTGCCCCCACCACATTACCACACATAATCCCACCCCCCACCACATTACCACACATAATCCCGCCCCCCACCACATTGCTACACATAATCCTGCCCCCACCACATTACCACACACAATCCTGCCCCCCACCACATTACCACACACAATCCCGTCCCCGACCTCCTTACCACACATAATCCCGCCCCCACCACATTACCACACATAATCCCGCCCCCCCACCACATTACCACACATAATCCTGCCCCCCACCACGTTACCACACATAATCCCGACCCCCACCACCTTACCAAACATAATCCCGCTCCCCACCACATTACCACACATAATCCCATCCCCCACCACATTACCACACATAATCCTGCCTCTTCACCATATTACCACACATAATCCCACCCCCACCACATTATCACACATAATCCTACCCCCCACCACACCACTACACATAAACCCACCCCCCATCACATTACCACAGATAATCCCGCCCCCTGCACAGTAGCTCCTCCCCCACCCCAGCACTACACATAATCTCGCTCCCCCACCACATTACCACACATAATCCCGCCCCCCACCACATTACCACACAATCCCACCCCCACCACATTACCACACATAATCCCACCCCCCACCACATTACCACACATAATCCCGCCCCCACCACATTATCACACATAATCCCGCCCCCCACATTACCACATGAGGCTCCGTCCCCACACATTACCACACGAGGCTCTATCCCCACACATTAACACAGGAGGCTCTGTGTTATGATCCGGTGGTAGGATCACAAAACTGACCTGATAGGTAAACCTGAATTGTAGGACAAGCTCCGGGAATGTGGGAACTATACCGACCGCATTCCTGATCCTATCCACACACACTAAAGGCAGCCGTGGAGCGTTACCTAAAAACCTAGATGCCTCTTCACAGCCTAAGAAACTGGCTACCCCTAGAGAGAAAGCAAAGCCTCACTTGCCTCAGAGAAATAACCCCAAAGTTTAGACAGCCCCCCACAAATAATAACGGTGAGTTAAGGGGAAAATACAAACGTAGGAATGAAAAACAGGTTTAAGCAAATGAGGCCCGCTAACACTAAATAGTCAGAAGAAAGCAAGGGATCTGTGCGGTCGGTACAAAAACTATCAAAAACTATCCACGCAGAAAGTACAAGAACCCCCACACCGACTCACGATGTGAGGGGCGCACTCTGCACCCCAGAGCTACCAGCAAGCAAAAAATCACATATAAGCAAGCTGGACTGAACACATCATATACTGAGAAACATATTCAAGGAAACAATGAGCAAAAAGAACTAGCAAGACTTAGCTTCTCAGAAAGAGACAGGTCACCAGGGAGATCCAGGAGAGGTCAGAACCAGTACTGAATACAACAACAGCAGGCAACAAGTAAAGGTCCAGGTGGAGTTAAATAGGAACCAGCATAGCAGGAAATGAGGCAGCTGAGCCCAGCTCCAGACCCGCAGTATCGCTAAAGGCCACCAGAGGGATCCCAGACGGAATTCACAACAGTACCCCCCCCTTATGGAGGGGTCACCGAACCCTCACCAGAGCCCCCAGGCCGATCAGGACGAGCCGAATGAAAGGCACGAACCAAATTGGCCGCATGGACATCCGAGGCGACAACCCAGGAATTATCCTCCTGACCATAGCCCTTCCACTTAACCAAGTACTGAAGCTTTCGTCTCGAAACACGAGAATCCAAGATCTTCTCCACCACATACTCCAATTCTCCCTCGACCAAGACCGGAGCAGGAGGATCAACAGAAGGGACCACAGGCACCACATATCTCTGCAACAATGACCTATGGAACACGTTGTGAATGGCAAATGATGCTGGGAGGTCCAAACGAAATGACACAGGGTTGAGGATTTCCAAAATCTTATAAGGACCGATGAAACAAGGCTTGAACTTAGGAGAGGAAACCTTCATCGGAAAATAACGAGAAGACAACCAAACCAAATCCCCCACACGAAGTCGGGGACCCACACAGCTCCGGCGGTTAGCAAAGCGCTGAGCCTTCTCTTGTGACAACGTCAAATTGTCCACCATGTGGTTCCAAATCTGCTGCAACCTATCCACCACAGAATCCACCCCAGGACAGTCAGAAGGCTCAACCTGACCTGAGGAAATACAAGGATGAAAACCAGAATTGCAAAAAAAAGGCGAAACCAAAGTAGCAGAACTAGCCCGATTATTGAGGGCGAACTCAGCCAATGGCAAAAAAGTCACCCAGTCATCCTGATCAGCAGAAACAAAACATCTCAGATAAGTCTCCAAGGTCTGATTAGTTCGTTCGGTTTGGCCATTTGTCTGAGGATGGAAGGCCGATGAAAAAGATAATTCAATGTCCATCTTAGCACAAAAGGACCGCCAAAATCTGGACACAAACTGGGATCCTCTGTCAGACACAATATTCTCAGGAATACCATGCAAACGAACCACATTCTGAAAAAACAGTGGAACCAAATCGGAGGAGGAAGGCAGCTTAGGCAAGGGCACCAAATGGACCATTTTAGAAAAACGATCACAAACCACCCAGATAACAGACATCTTCTGAGAGACTGGAAGATCCGAAATAAAATCCATGGAAATATGCGTCCAGGGCCTCTTCGGGACAGGCAAAGGCAAAAGCAATCCACTGGCACGAGAACAGCAAGGCTTGGCCCGAGCACAAATCCCACAGGACTGCACAAAGGAACACACATCCCGCGACAAGGAAGGCCACCAAAAGGACCTAGCCACCAAATCCCTGGTACCAAAAATCCCAGGGTGACCCACCAACACCGAAGAATGAACCTCGGAAATGACTCTACTGGTCCATCTATCCGGGACAAACAGTCTCTCCGGTGGACAACGATCAGGTCTATTGGCCTGAAATTCCTGCAGTACCCGTCGTAAATCAGGGGAGATGGCAGATAAAAGCACCACTTCTTTGAGGACACCAGCCGGTTCAGAAACTCCCGGAAAGTCAGGCACAAAGCTCCTAGAAAGAGCATCAGCCTTCACGTTCTTCGAACCTGGAAGGTATGAAACCACGAAATCGAAACGGGAGAAAAACAGCGACCATCGAGCCTGTCTAGGATTTAGCCGCTTAGCAGACTCGAGATAAGTCAAATTCTTGTGATCCGTCAAGACCACCACACGATGTTTGGCTCCCTCAAGCCAATGTCGCCACTCCTCAAATGCCCACTTCATTGCCAATAACTCCCGATTACCAACATCATAATTCCGCTCGGCAGGCAAAAACTTTCTTGAAAAGAAAGCACATGGCCTCATCACAGAGCCATCAGAACTTCTCTGTGACAAGACAGCCCCTGCTCCAATCTCAGAAGCATCAACCTCGACCTGGAAGGGCAGAGAGACATCCGGCTGACGCAAGACAGGAGCCGAAGAGAACCGACGTTTGAGCTCCTGAAAGGCCTCCACGGCCGCAGGAGACCAATTCGTCACATCAGAACCCTTCTTGGTCAAATCCGTCAAAGGCTTAACCACACTGGAAAAATTAGTGATGAAGCGACGGTAAAAATTAGCAAAACCCAAGAACTTCTGAAGACTCTTTACCGATGTAGGTTGAGTCCAGTCATAAATAGCCTGGACCTTGACTGGATCCATCTCAATGGTAGAAGGAGAAAAAATAAAGCCCAAAAAGGAAACCTTCTGAACTCCGAAGAGACATTTAGAGCCCTTCACAAACAAGGCATTGGCTCGCAGGACCTGAAATACCATCCTGACCTGCTTCACATGAGATTCCCAATCATCAGAAAAGACCAAAATATCATCCAGGTACACAATCATAAACCTATCCAGATACTCTCGGAAGATGTCGTGCATGAAGGACTGAAACACAGAAGGGGCATTAGAAAGCCCAAAAGGCATCACCAAGTACTCAAAATGGCCTTCGGGCGTATTAAATGCTGTTTTCCATTCATCGCCCTGCTTTATACGCACAAGATTATACGCTCCACGAAGATCTATCTTGGTGAACCAACTGGCCCCCCTAATCCGAGCAAACAGATCGGACAACAGTGGTAAAGGATACTGAAATTTGACCGTGATGTTATTTAGAAGGCGATAATCTATACAGGGTCTCAGAGAACCATCCTTCTTGGCCACAAAAAAGAACCCCGCACCCAAATGGGATGAGGACGGGCGAATATGCCCCTTCTCCAAAGACTCCTTGATATAACTCCGCATAGCGGCATGTTCTGGTACAGACAAATTAAAAAGTCGTCCCTTAGGGAACTTACTACCAGGAATCAAATTTATGGCGCAATCACAATCCCTATGAGGGGGTAGGGCACTGGACTTGGGCTCATCAAATACATCCTGGTAGTCCGACAAAAATTCAGGGACTTCAGAAGGAGTAGAAGAAGCAATTGACACCAAAGGAGCATCGCCATGAATTCCCTGGCAACCCCAACTTGACACAGACATTGCTTTCCAATCCAGGACTGGATTATGAGCCTGCAGCCATGGCAGACCTAACACGACAACATCATGCAAATTATGTAACACAAGAAAGCGAATCACCTCCTGATGTGCAGGAGTCATGCACATGGTCACTTGAGCCCAGTACTGAGGTTTATTCTTGGCCAATGGCGTGGCATCAATTCCCTTTAGTGGAATAGGGAATTGCAAAGGCTCCAAGATAAAACCACAGCGCCTGGCAAAAGACAAATCCATCAAATTCAGGGCAGCACCTGAATCCACAAAAGCCATAACTGAGTAGGATGACAGAGAGCAAATCAAAGTAACAGACAAAATGAATTTAGGCTGTACAGTACCAATGGTGACAAACTTAGCGAAGTTTTTTGTGCGCTTAGAACAATCTGAGATAACATGAGCAGAATCACCACAGTAAAAGCACAACCCATTCTGACGTCTGTGATTTTGCCGTTCAATTCTGGTCAGAATCCTGTCACATTGCATAGACTCAGGCTTCTGCTCAGAAAATACCGCCAGATGGTGCACTGGTTTGCGCTCCCGCAAACGCCAATCAATCTGAATGGCCAAAGACATTGACTCATTCAGATCCGCAGGCGTGGGAAACCCCACCATAACATCCTTAATGGCTTCAGAAAGACCCTTTCTGAAAATCGCTGCCAGGGCACACTCATTCCATTGAATGAGCACAGACCATTTCCTAAACTTCTGACAGTAAACCTCTGCTTCATCCAGACCCTGGGAGAGAGCCAGCAAAATCTTTTCTGCTTGGTCTACTAGATTAGGTTCCTCATAAAGCACTCCAAGCGCCAGAAAAAACGCATCCACATTTTGCAATGCAGGATCTCCTGGCGCCAGAGAGAATGCCCAATCTTGAGGGTCACCACGCAACAAAGAAATAACAATGTTAACTTGCTGAACCGGATCACCAGAGGAACGAGGTCTCAGAGAAAGGAACAATTTGCAATATTTTTAAAGTTCAAAAACCTAGATCTGTCTCCGGAGAACAGCTCAGGAATAGGTATCTTAGGCTCTGACATAGGACTGTGAACTACATAATCCTGAATGCCTTGTACCCTAGCAGTGAGATGATCCACACTAGAAGACAGACTCTGAAGGTCCATAGCTGCAGCTGAATTCTGAACCACCCAGAGATTAAGGGGAGGAGAGAGGCTAGACAAACTGCAGAGGAAAAAAAAAATGAACTCAGGATTTCTCTTATCCCTCTTTTGCGATGCATTAACTCTTTATAGGCCTGCTGTACTGTTATGATCCGGTGGTAGGATCACAAAACTGACCTGATAGGTAAACCTGAATTGTAGGACAAGCTCCGGGAATGTGGGAACCATACCGACTGCAATCCTGATCCTATCCACACACACTAAAGGCAGCCGTGGAGCGTTACCTAAAAACCTAGACGCCTCTTCACAGCCTAAGAAACTGGCTACCCCTAGAGAGAAAGCAAAGCCTCACTTGCCTCAGAGAAATAACCCCAAAGTTTAGACAGCCCCCCACAAATAATAATGGTGAGTTAAGGGGAAAATACAAACGTAGGAATGAAAAACAGGTTTAAGCAAATGAGGCCCGCTAACACTAAATAGTCAGAAGAAAGCAAGGGATCTGTGCGGTCGGTACAAAAACTATCAAAAACTATCCACGCAGAAAGTACAAGAACCCCCACACCGACTCACGATGTGAGGGGCGCACTCTGCACCCCAGAGCTACCAGCAAGCAAAAAATCACATATAAGCAAGCTGGACTGAACACATCATATACTGAGAAACATATTCAAGGAAACAATGAGCAAAAAGAACTAGCAAGACTTAGCTTCTCAGAAAGAGACAGGTCACCAGGGAGATCCAGGAGAGGTCAGAACCAGTACTGAATACAACGACAGCAGGCAACAAGTAAAGGTCCAGGTGGAGTTAAATAGGAACCAGCATAGCAGGAAATGAGGCAGCTGAGCCCAGCTCCAGACCCGCAGTATCGCTAAAGGCCACCAGAGGGAGCCCAGACGGAATTCACAACAGCTCTGTCCCCACACATTACCATACAAGGCTCCATCCCTCCACATTACCACACGAGGCTCCGTCCCCACACATTACCTCAAGAGGCTCTGTCCCCACACATTACCACACGAGGCTCTGTCCCCACACATTACCACACAAACCCAGTTTGCTTTTGATTTTACACTGTGAATAAAATGTATTAGTATTATTCTGATTTTTAATTATTATTATTGTTATTAACTTCATTTTAAGTTAATTTACCACCTGCGTAAGCGCTATTGAATGTTGTCAATATTTACTTTAGTATAATCACTAGCAGCGTTAATTAGATAGCAATAAGCATGCCGAGCATTAGCTGGCTGGAAACAGCTAGTTATTTATTATTATTATTATTATTATTATTATTATTAAAACTACAAGAATACAAATAATAGGTATAAGTATTGAGCTTAGAATATCACATAACTATGACACAATTGTCTTCAAAAGTTTACATACCCTGGCAGAATTATTGCTTTCTTGGCCTTTTTTCAGAGAATGTAAATCATAACACCAATACTTTTTTTCCACTCATGGTTAGTGTCTGGGTGAAGCCAATTATTGTCAAACTACTGTGTTTTCTCTTTTTAAATCATAATGACAATCCAAAACATCCAAATGACCCTGATCAAAAGTTCACATACTCCACTCTAAAATCAATTACAGCTTGAAATCTTTTATGGTAGTTGTGGATGAGGTTCTTTATTTTCCCAGATGGTAAAGCTGCCCACTGTTCTTAGCAAAAAGCCTCCAGTTCCTGTAAATTCCTGGGCTTTCTAGCATGAACTGCGCGCTTGAGATCTCCCGAGAGTTACTCAATGATATTGAGGTCAGGAGACTTAGACGGCCACTCTAGGACCTTCACTTTGTTCTGCTGTAGCCAATGACAGTTCGACTTGGCTTTGTGTTTTGGATCATTGTCATGTTTGAACATCCAAGTACGTCCCATGCACAGCTTCCGGGCTGATAATTGCAAATTTGCCTCCAGTATTTGCTAATAACGTGCTGCATTCATCTTTCCCTCAACTTTGACCAAGTTTCCTGTGCATTTGTAGCTCACACTTCCCCAAACCATCAGCAAGCCACCTCCATTCTCTACAATAGGAATGGTGTTCCTTTCATCATTTCATCATAGGCCTTTTGTTGACCTCTCTCCAAATGTAACGTTTATGGTTGTGGCCAAAAAGTTCAATTTTGGTCTCATCACTCCAAACTACCTTGTTCCAGAAGTTTTGAAACTTGTCTCTGTGCTGTTTTTCATATTGTAGGAGAGATACTTTGTGGTATTTGCGCAGTAATGGCTTTCTTCTGGCAACTCGACCATGCAGCCCATTATTGTGCATCTTGAAACAGCTATGCCACTAGTTTTCAGAGAGTTCAGTATTTCAGCTGATGTCATTTATGGGTTTTTCTTTGCATTCCAAACAAATTTCCTTACCTTTAGTAGCCATTCAAACTCATTTGTGTCAACTTCTGTGCATGTTATCAAGCCAAAATCACCAGGATATGTGAACTTTTGATCAGGGTCATTTGGATGTTTTAGGTTGTTATTATGATTTAAAAAGAGAAAACATAGCAGTTTGACAATACAGGTCCTTCTCAAAAAATTAGCATATAGTGTTAAATTTCATTATTTACCATAATGTAATGATTACAATTAAACTTTCATATATTATAGATTCATTATCCACCAACTGAAATTTGTCAGGTCTTTTATTGTTTTAATACTGATGATTTTGGCATACAACTCCTGATAACCCAAAAAACCTGTCTCAATAAATTAGCATATTTCACCCGTCCAATCAAATAAAAGTGTTTTTTAATAACAAACAAAAAAACCATCAAATAATAATGTTCAGTTATGCACTCAATACTTGGTCGGGAATCCTTTGGCAGAAATGACTGCTTCAATGCGGCGTGGCATGGAGGCAATCAGCCTGTGACACTGCTGAGATTTTATGGAGGCCCAGGATGCTTCAATAGCGGCCTTAAGCTCATCCAGAGTGTTGGGTCTTGCGTCTCTCAACTTTCTCTTCACAATATCCCACAGATTCTCTATGGGGTTCAGGTCAGAAGAGTTGGCAGGCTAATTGAGCACAGTAATACCATGGTCAGTAAACCATTTACCAGTGGTTTTGGCACTGTGAGCAGGTGCCAGGTCGTGCTGAAAAATGAAATCTTCATCTCCATAAAGCATTTCAGCCGATGGAAGCATGAAGTGCTCCAAAATCTCCTGATAGCTAGCTGCATTGACCCTGCCCTTGATGAAACACAGTGGACCAACACCAGCAGCTGACATGGCACCCCACACCATCACTGACTGTGGGTACTTGACACTGGACTTCAGGCATTTTGGCATTTCCTTCTCCCCAGTCTTCCTCCAGACTCTGGCACCTTGATTTCCGAATGACATGCAAAATTTGCTTTCATCAGAAAAAAGTACTTGGGACCACTTAGCAACAGTCCAGTGCTGCTTCTCTGTAGCCCAGGTCAGGCGCTTCTGCCGCTGTTTATGGTTCAAAAGTGGCTTTACCTGGGGAATGCGGCACCTGTAGCCCATTTCCTGCACACGCCTGTGCACGGTGGCTCTGGATGTTTCCACACCAGACTCAGTCCACTGCTTCCTCAGGTTCCCCAAGGTCTGGAATCGGTCCTTCTCCACAATCTTCCTCAGGGTCCGGTCACCTCTTCTCGTTGTACAGCGTTTTCTGCCACATTGTTTCCTTCCAACAGACTTACCATTGAGGTGCCTTGATACAGCACTCTGGGAACAGCCTATTTGTTGAGAAATTTCTTTCTGGGTCTTACCCTCTTGCTTGAGGGTGTCAATGATGGCCTTCTTGACATCTGTCAGGTCGCTAGTCTTACCCATGATGGGGGTTTTGAGTAATGAACCAGGCAGGGAGTTTTTAAAAGCCTCAGGTATCTTTTGCATGTGTTTAGAGTTAATTAGTTGATTCAGAAGATTAGGGTAATAGGTCATTTAGAGAACCTTTTCTTGATATGCTAATTTATTGAGACAGGTTTTTTGGGTTATCAGGAGTTGTATGCCAAAATCATCAGTATTAAAACAATAAAAGACCTGACAAATTTCAGTTGGTGGATAATGAATCTATAATATATGAAAGTTTAATTGTAATCATTACATTATGGTAAATAATGAAATTTAACACTATATGCTAATTTTTTGAGAAGGACCTGTAAATGGCTTCACCCAACCACTAACCATGAGAGAAGAAAATGTTTTGGTGTTATCATTCATATTCTCTATAAAAAAGGTCCAGAAAGCAAAAATTCTGCCATGGTATGTAAACTTTTGAGCACAGCTGTATTTACAATTAACAGTGAAAGCACCCAGCAAGATGGAGCTTGTACACATGACTTTGTAACAATCACCATCTGAAACAGTTGTGATTACACCACCGAACAAAGAGTTCCCTTACCAGATATACTTTATGCAGGATAATGGAGTTTTAGTAACAAAATGCAGGAGAAAGTTTTTCACAACTATTCTGCTAGACTGCTCCTTACAAAATTACTGCTTCAGCAGGACCTTCTCACCCAAAATGCATTGATTTTCCCCACAATTTGCTATTGACAGCAAAACAACTTGTACAATTAAACGTCACCAGATGGTGAAATTACCACATTAGACACCACTAAAGAGAATAACAGCTTATTATCGAGATGACAGAAATTTTAACCTTGTCTTTTGCACTAATGGACAGAATAACTTCTATTGTTTTTAGCAGTGCAAGTCCTATCTACACAGAATAGTGCTCAGCAAAGAATGAATCCTTTGCACTACATAAAAAGACCGTTTCACTCTATAAATGAGCATTTTGCTCATTCATTGGGTGATCAGCCTCCAGTTTGTAGGGAAATATTATTGTGAAATGAGTGTGAGTTGCCCCGCGGGCAAGGGGTACTCAGTACCGGGTACTGCGGTTCACAGGGGGATGTCACTGTGGCTGCGACCCAGTCCGTGGCCCAGGGCACCCATGTAAAAGGGGAAAAATCTTTAAAGGGATGGAGTTGGTGTTCGTGACGCCACCTGTGGTATTCAGTCAGGGTGACCGACGCTGCTTTGAGGGGTCTGCTGGGGTGATGTCATGGCAGCTAGATGGTATACCTTCCCACAGGTGAAGTATATCCCCAGGGCTTCCCGGTGTGTAGATGGTGGTGTGGTGAGAGGCACAGAGAAGAACAAGGACACAAGGTTGCAGTCTCTTTACCTGTACTGAAGACTTCAGCATCCACAGGGCACTTGATCACAGGACAGGCAGAGTCCGGTCAGTTTGGAGGCAAGTCCAGAGTTCTCTTGTCCAGGTGGAAATCAGTAGCCTTCCCTTACGCTGCGGTGGTGTAGTCCCTTACTGCCTATGGCTTCACATAATGGTCCGACTGGTGACTTGAGCCTGTTTATAGGGTCTCTTAGATAACCCGGCTCTGTGGGTGCCACCGTGCCTCCTGGGTGTAGGTGCGGACAGGTAACTTGCAATAAGCTGTCCTGCCAGTCTCTGAAATAAGGCGTAGAGGTCCTGACTCCCACGGTGTTCCATCTACCAGGATTTTGCGCCTCAGAAGGAGGCAGCCTGAGCGGGGCTGGTCCCCTTCTGGTATCCTCTCCTTTGCTTTGACTCCCTTCACGCTCGCTGCAATACAATTCTGTTATGACCCCAATGGCAGAGGGTCTCAGAAGTAAATACCAAGTCTGCAAACACAAAAAAACAGC